>NW_005354673.1:2104770-2152483 GCF_000412655.1 Myotis brandtii
GGGAACTCATACAACTTAACAAAAGGAAGATAAACAATCCAATAAAAAAATGAGCAAAGGACCTAAATATTATATTTTATTTATTGATGAGAGAGAGAGAGAGAGAGAGAGAGAGAGAGAGAGAGATTTGTTGTTGTTCCACTTATATTTGTTGGTTGATTCTTGACTGGGAATTGAACCTGCAACCTTGGCATATCAGGATGACACTCCAACCAACTGAGCTACCCAGCAAGGGCATTATTTGTCTTATATTCCAATTTTTTATGATTTTACAAATATGTAACTATATAGAGCCCTTTCCTGATTACAGAGTGACTCCATAGTCCAGTTCATTTACATAATAACATGTAATAATCATCCAATTACATAGGCCTTAGCCTCACTTACTAGGACCAGTATATATTTTTTAGAATACAGAAGAACCTGTGAGGAAGTTGCATCCACCAACAGGCAGAATTAGGGATAGTAATATAGCCAATGGCCACATGCACTGAACAGTATCATAAACTTTTTGAATTAATGATATAACTCAGAGCTCAGATTCAAAATATCAGCTGTTGAAAAAGCATTTAAGACCAAATGTTTTATACATTTGTGTCATGGAAAACAACCATCTGCTATTCTTCCTTTTCTGCAAACTTTCTCCAAGTTAAATAGGGCGATGCCTGAACAGTGTTCCATGAATTCTGTAACCATGTCTTCTTTGTATCAAAACTTCCACTAGTTGGTCAAAAAACTGGTGTGATATTTCTACCTAATTGCTTCTTTCCCAAAACTAATTAATTGACAAAGAAGTTTCACTCCCACAAATGTTTGGTTTCCAAGTATTCTGAAAAATTCTACATCCAAAATTTCATCAAAGTTTGAGTTAATTTGCTGTGGGATGAAGCAGATATGCCAGAAACAGTTTTCTATTCCCAGAAGGGATTTTGTGTTACTTCAGAGGAACATTGCAAAGTAGCTAGGTTACTAGGGCATTTTCCATAAGGTGACTTAAAGGCACCTCCTCATGACCAAGAGCAGTGGAGCAGACTTGACAATGAACAATGCAGTTAGCTGGTTTTTCAACCTAAATGCTCCATTGGTATAATGATGAGGGAGGCTGTGGGAGTCACACATGTTACTCTGCACATCTTTTTTTTTTTCTCTCATGCATGCATTAGAACAATAGGGAAATCTTTCTCCTTCAATATGTTAATTGGTTTTCTTGATATGAACCTAATTTTATACTGAAATTACTGTGTACATAAATGAAAGAGGGACAACATATATCCTTAAGGATGCATGTCATGAATAATTATAGTAAGTTGCAGAAGGAGATAGATAGTAGGATGAAATGTATATAATATGCCAGCAAGATCACATATTCTTTAGAAATGCATTTATATGCAGTAAAATTATAAACACACACATGGAAATCATATGATAAATTTAGGTAAGTAGTTGACTCTACCGGTGAGAGAAGAAACTTGAGTCATCACTTTTACCTGTGATATTTTATTTCTTATTTATTTAATCCACATGAGTGATGAATCAATGGATTCTGTTACACTATTTTTATAATTTTTGTAAATCTGAAATATCTCACATTAAAAATGCATCTTCCAGGTGAGTAGTTAAGAATTTTTGACTTTGGACTAATGCAGACCTAATGTTAAATCTTGGTTCTCCTATGAAATAACTATGTTTTTTGAGAAATGTATTTAACCAAAGATTAATTTCTTTATTTTTGAAATGGTAATACAATGGTACCTACCTTTTAGAGTTCTTTTCTGGATTAAATGAATTAATGCATTACAATGTTTAGCATACTGCTTGAAATGTTGCACCCAAGATATATTATGTATATGCTTATACATAAGTGCAGGTCATCTCATATACTTGTATATAGTATAATTATGTCTTTTAAAACTTACTGGCTGTATGATTGTGGCCATGTAAACCTTCTGAGAGTCTAATTCTTCATCTTGTAAAATGGGAAAAAATTAGATGACCTATTCTGTCTATTTCACAGGATCTCTAAAAGTATTAAATGCAAATGTGTGTAAAAACACTTTGAGGTATTGGAAGTCAAATAACAATTTTTTTAAGTCATCATTAATTCATTTATTTAACATTTTTTGAGAGTCTGTTGCAGTATTAGACACATTGTTAAATTCTGTGACATTTATTTCTCACTGTGCTGGAAGCTGAGAAGTCCAACATCACTGGCAGATTTGGTGAGGGCCCTCTTCCTGGCTTTCAGGTGGCTGCCTTTTTCTGTGTCTTTACATGGTGGAAAGAGGTTGAGGGAATGGGAGAGGGAGAAGAAGAGGAAGAGGAAGAGGAAGAGGAAAAAAGGAGGAGGAGGAGGAGGAGGAGAAAGGGGAGGGGGAGGAGGGAGAGAGATTTTGGTCAAAGAAGTCACTGAAGGATCTTATGCATAAGTCTAGGTGACCAAATCCGTTTTACAAGGTCATTCTAATGGCTGTATAATGATCAGATTAGAAAGGGGGAAAAGGGAAAGGAAGTAAACCAGTTAGAAAGGGTTTTTATTAGTCCAGGAAGAGATTATTGTAGTTTAGAATAGGGTGCAGGTGAGGCATTGTTAAAGAAAAATATACATTTTGAGGATTGAAGAATGGGTGATGGATTGGATTGTGATGGGTGGAGATGAGATAGGAATAAAAGTTATCTAATATTAAAGAGTCTAGCCTTTAAACAAACAGATTGAATTTAAAACTATTGAATAGTCTTTTAAAGTTCAACATCTTATTGAATGAGAAATCAATCCATTCATTCAAAATATATTTGCTAAGAACAAAGTACTGGTCATGTAATGGCAAACATTAGAGATCTATGTAATCACTGCTCTTATAGTGCTTATGAATTATTAAGGGAGAACATAACTACACAAAAAAATAGGTACAATAATCACAACTTATGATAAGCCTGAATAATTTTCCTTTGGTTGTTATAACAGATTACCACAAACTTGGTGGCATAAACAACAAAATTTGTTCTCTGATACTTCTGGAGCTCAGTCAGGTACCCTTGGCTGAAACCCAGGTGTCAGAAGGGCCTCACTCTCTTTGGAGGTTCTAGGAGAGCACCCATCCTTGCCTCTTCCAGCTTCTAATAGCTGCTGGCATTCTTTGGTTTGTGGCTGCATCACTCCAATTTGTACCCCCATGTTCACAATGCCTCCTTCTCTTCTGTGACAAAATCTTCCTCGGCCTCCCTCTTACAAGGGTACTTGTGATGGCATTTAGGGCTTACCTGGAGAACTCAGGATTATTTCTCCATCTCAAGATCTTTAACTAAATCACTTTTTGTTCACCGTGTAAAACAATATTCAGAGGTTCTGGGGATTAGAACATGAATCTCCTTTGGAGGGCTGTTTTTCAGCTTACCACATGACCTATGAAGGAAATAAACAGGGAACTATGATGGAGAATAATGGTGAGGATGTACTTGATGACTACAAGGCAATGATGACAAAGACTGAAATGAGCTAAAACAAAGAGCCAGACTAAGATTTGATCATTTAGAACCTTGAAAGTGTCCCAATTTTATTCTAAATGCATTTGTAACTTAAAAAGTAATGAATTAGAATGGCAATGTGATTTGATTTATGAGTTTAAAAATATTATTTTACTTGCTGTAAAGAAAATTGGTAGGAGATGGAAGACAATGAAAGCAGGGCAAAATGCCAAGAGGCTACTGTGGTCATAAGGGCAGGAAAGGATGACAATTAGAACAGTGCGGTGGCAGTGAAGATGTAGCATCATGGACAAAGATGAGATTCATGTTAGAGATCAAATAATCAGAACTTAGATGAATTGTATGTGAAGGGTGAGGGGGGTAAGGAGGAATAAGGAATGACAGATTTCTAGCATTAGCAATTAAATAGCTGATGATGTTATTTACTGACTTGGGGAAGGGATATGCAGGAGGAAATAAGAGTTCTGCATTGGGAATATTAATTCTCAGACCATGAAGCTATGGAGCTGTCAAGCAGGCAGCTGGGTGAAGAGGTCTGGAATGCAGAGAAGAGGTATGGGCCAAAAATATAAATGAGCAAGTGTTGAGCATTGAGATAATAATTAAAATAATGAAAATGGATAAATCTCTTCAAAGAAGTTGTATGAAGAAAGTCCAAGCCAAAACCCTGAGGAATATGATTATATAAGTTTAGGTAAAGGAGAAAAAGCAAACACAAGTATGTTAGAAGGAATGACCAAAAACAGAGTAAGAGAAATACTCAGAAGAGGATATTGTCACAAAAGTCAAGAAAGGAGACTATTTCATAAAAGAGAGAGGAGAGCCCTGACCAGTTTTGCTCAGTGGATAGAGCGTCGGCCTGCGGACTGAGAGGTCCCAGGTTCGATTCCAGTCAAGGGCATGTACCTTGGTTGCAGGCACATCCCCAGGAGGAGGTGTGCAGGAGGCAGCTGATCGATGTTTCTCTCTCATCGATGTTTCTAACTCTCTATCCCTCTCCCTTTCTATCTGTAAAAAAAATTAATAAAATATATTTTTTAAAAAAAGAGAGAGGAGAGAAAATGTTCTTTGTATTTGGCAATGTGGAGGTTACTGCTGACTTTGACAAGAACAGTTTCAGTCTGATGATGGGACTAAGGCCAGGTTGGACTTATGAGCTAATGGAAAAATAGGGGGTGAATGTAAGTGAGGAAATATAGCACATGGGCAGTTTTCTGTGGAGAGCAGTAGAAGATAGAAATATAACCAAAGATTTTAATTTTTAAGGGAGATACTTTAGAGCATATTTGTATATTTTCTGAATAAGGATAGGACAATAGAGAGAAGACATTGGATGATAAAGTAAAAAAAAAAAAATACCTGTTAGTCCCATGGTGACCTTAGGTACTTAAGAAAAAAAGGAATGTCATAATTTTCAGCAGCCCCATCAGCGTTTTGACTCTGTTTCTTTGTTCTCACCCTCTCCTGGGAAGGAGAGAGAGGTCTTTTAACATTAACCAAACTGGGCATGTCTGGGAAGCTATCCCATACCTGGTGGCTTCCTTAGCAGAGCCACTTTCATTTAATTACTTTGCTCTTTCCACTTTAAAAGTCTTGGAGTTTCTTTTATGTATTAAGAGGAATTTTCTTAAAATCAGTTTTGGTTGCATTCCCATGTATTACGTATATGTCTTGCTAGCAATGATTCAGCCAGATCCTTTTCAAGGATTTCAGCGTGAGGTGGGATGGAGAGGGTAGCACTAGTCATCAGATAATCTTAAATGCTTTTAGAATGGGAGTGGTCCAATGTACCACATCCTCCCCCCAACCCACTGTCCTCTCCTCTACACAAAGCAGCTCCCAACAATATGACACTCCATGCTTTGTTCTATCTAGAATTGGATAATTTTCCCCAGTAAGTGTTCAAGCAGGGGTTTCACCGGAGAAGAGGCTTCAGAGCCCCAGCTAGACCTCTTTACTCTCCTGTCTTACAATTGAGATGTCAGGGTTTGAAGACCAACCCAGCCCTTTATTGCTCCGACACCCCAATTGCTAGCTTCTTGTCTTCTTTGTAAAGATGAAATTTAAAATATGCATGAACATATGGAGTAGCGGTTATTATTATAATACAAGGAAGAACCAGACGTTATGGCTATACTCTTTGAAGAAACACGATTCATGCTTTCAGTCAGGTGTGCCGATAAGAAGTGAGTACTTGTTGAAGGGAGAAGTTTAGCCATGGAGGGAGTTCTCTTTTCCTCTGCCCACTCCTTCCTAGGATTTGGATTTCAACAGTTCTTTGATTTGTAAGCACCAACCTCTATGATCCTAGGGTTGACCTTGAAAGTTGCTCTATATCAGGGAACCTGGTGGTCACCTTCCCATGAGAAGAAGAGCATATATTCTCAGGAAAAGTGAAGATCAAGGCAGTATTTTCGCAAAATGTCTGGGGGGGGGGAAAAGTCCATGTTATGTTTCCAAAAATTTCACCTGAAAAGTTAAAACATGTAGTAGGTCAAAAGTCCATTGTTGCAGCCACAGGGCAAAAATCAGGCTTGATAATGATGTTCATGAAACTGTGACATGACCGTGCCCCAGAGGAGCCTGATGAAGAGTTGCAGTTAAGAGCCAGCTGTCCCATGGGGACAAATTCTGACCTGTGTGCACAGAGGCAGTTTGGAAACACTTCTAATCCTAAGTGAGCTTAACAACTCAGCCATCCCCAGTGATAGAAAACAATAACCCCAAGGAAAGTACTAATACCAAGGTTAACTGCTCTTCCCACAACCTGGCCTCAGGAGAATCCTCATTTATATTTTGGATATTTATATTTCAAAGTATAATTTTAGTTTAGGGAAACTATGGTCATGGGGAAAGTGTCTTTGTTACTTGCTCTTGCAATGGTATAATCCCTTATTTCAACAGTATGCATTGGGACTAGTCTAGAATATTCTGTGTTCTCCAAAGATTTGCTCTTATTTAGTTGCTGTCTTAACTTCTGGAGTGGCAAGAGATGGTGAGTGATGTTTAGGGCCATAGTAATAATGAGAGACTGGGTTGTAAGGATGAGAGTGACCTTCCCCTGTTGAGGAGTGTTCTAAAAAGCATTGCTGGCATTCTGATTTTGAAGTAAAGGCTACACATTCTGGTTATAAGCAGAGATATAACTTTCCAATTACTCGTTGATGAAGGTGAAAGCCCCTAGTTCTTCCACACTTTAAAGGAGAGTTTGGATCAACCAAGGTGATACCAATTTTCAAATGTAGCTGTAAAAGCACATCCCATATATTCAGATTGCATGTTCCTCAAGCTTTCAATGTCTGCACTTCTGTTTCTTTTTTTAAATCTTTATTGTTGAAAGTATTACAAAATTTCCCCCCATTTACCTCTCCCAGCCCACTCCTGCCCCCGACCCCAGGCCTTCACTACCCTATTGTCTGTGTCCATAGGTTATACATATATGCATACAAGTTCATTGGTTGATCTCTTCCCACCCACACACCCTCATCCTTATGTTTCTTTGCATTGATCAGTTAGCATCTCCTTGGGAAGAAAACAAGGTGAGCAGAGCAAAGAAAGTGACATGGTATAACCAGGACCATTGTCCCTAATTGCTCTACTCCAAGAGTTTGTTTGTTTCTTACTGGCTTCTTTCTCATTCTCAGAGAATCTCCCCAGATTCTAATTTTGACTGTGGTTTCATGTAGAGAGTGGCCTGTCAAAAGCCAGTGGAGTAAATGCAAGTGAAATGGTGCAGACACTGGAAACTTCCAGGAGAGCAGAGGCTGCACTTCATTACATGACCAGATTCTGACAAGGAAAAGCCAGAAGGTCAGGAATCTGAGCTGCCCTGATAACTTGTCAGCTAGACCTCAGGCCATGAGGCAGGACACCAAAGTTCAGGTCAGACTGCCTTTCACTGGAACTCAAGGCCAATTGAATCATACTGAAATCTGAGATGCTAAAGCCAAAACCAAGTCAGCTGCTCCATTAACCAGGGGCCAGAGAACAACTACAGTATTCCCTCAGGTTTCCTCTCCAGGCATCATCTAGAGAGCCTGAAAGAGTTTCAGTAGTTTTTGGAGGAAAAAGTCACAGCACACCACATTAAAAGCATTACTTAACATTCAGGAGCTAATTTTCTGGGCCAGCTGTACCTCCTGACCTCTATGTTCTTAAATTATGACCAATGGCTTGCCCTTACTCCTTAGTGTTTGCACCTTTCAAATATTTACTATTTCTTTATTTTCAGGCACTTTTATGTCCTAGGTCAGCCATTAATGAATGAGTATACATTTCCTAAAATGTAGAAGTCTCTGTGTTAGGTATTGAGCAGGGAAAACAGAAGTTAGGGGCCATATGTTCTTCTCATAAAGGCTTTCAGTGTGCTCTGATTGGTAGAGGTCATTGTTGTTGCCCTAACCATTACAACATAAGGTAGTTGAGGAGAAATACTGAATAAGAGGATAGGGTGGTAATCATATTAGGAGCTCAGATTACTGTATTGAGTAGCATAAATCAATATCAATTCATTAAGGTACAATAGGACTTTCTGTTAACCACGGAATTAGCCATTTTTCTTTTGCTTTCTTTAATTTATTGGAGAGAAAGAGAGAGAGAGAGAGAGAGAGAGAGAGAGAGAGAGATATGCTGATTCTTATATGTGCCCTGACTGGGGAATCAAACCCACAACCTTTGTGTATCAGGACAATGCTCTAATCTGCTCAACTACCCAGCCTGGGTGAATTGTCCATTTTCCAAGAAAGTGTACAAATACAGAATAACTTTAATTCTTCCCCTTTCTTATGACATTGTAAAAACTGGAAGAAGGAAATTATCAAATAATTATTTAGCTACCACAAATCTTAACAACTAACTACCTAGTTTCTTGGGGGTTGGAGTACTGGGAGAGAGTGGGCTGAGGGACTGAATCAACTCAACTGATCAAACCTAAGAGTCTTTGGCATATAAATTTGTAACTATTATCAAAACCATCTTATTCATTAGGTTTTAAGTTCTTTGTCTCCTGGAGTAGTATTTCTCATCTTAATGTATTACATTGCATCTCATATGTTGTTTGCCTTTCAGGGACCAATTCACACATCTGGGAAGGAGGTTTCTGAGCCTCTGGGCATCCCCTTCCTGAAAGCCTATGTCAGCATCACTGCTGTCTAATGCATGGCCCTTCGCTAGGGTAACTCATATTCAGCTTTCAGTTTCAAGTTAGACTTCCTCTAGAAGCCTCACTTGATTCTCTCCCAATGCTTTGGCTGAGTGTTCCTCTACTGAGTTTCTATAGCATCTCCTCATTTTCCTCGTCAAGATACTTACCTCATTGAACTGTCTGGATTTCCCTACTGCATCATAAACTTGAGGGCAGGAATATGGTCTTGAGTTCACATGTCCAACACAATGCCTGGCCCAGTGTGGAAACTCAGTAAATATTTGCCATGTTAATGAATGAATGCACGAAAGAATGAGTGAATAATGTGGGTGTGATGGAGGCACAAGTGCACTGTTCTGGCTATATTTTGAGCTCCTTTTCCATCCCACAAGTTGGCTCTCTTCTTTTGGCAATGAGGTTCCTCTCATTTACATCCACCTGGGAGGTCTCACTGGAGTGATTTATAAGGAAGAAGTGTGATCATCAGGGTGTTTATTGGACCATTCTCTCCCACTGTTCTGTCTGTTACTTCACAGAAATGAAAGACTGGGCAGGTTACAACTTACCACAGTCTTCCCACTGTGACTGTTTTTCATTTCAAGCCAGTTGATAAATGCATATTGACTTTTCACAGTGCATGTTCACTGCTGCACTTGGCTTAACAAGATCTTTACAACCACCCCCTGATTGCATTTCTGCTGTTTCCCCAACTTATGTGCAAGGGAGCTGAGTTATATAATGTGCAGGGGGTCAGGCCAGGCTAGTGACACAGATCATTTTTGAACTAGAAGCCTCTGGGCTTACAGGCTGTGGCAGGCTGCTGTTCCCCCAGCTGCCTTGAAGGTCTCAGTTCATTATCTCTTGTCAGTAACGAATGAATTGGGTAAAATGTCTCCTAAATTTGGATTTCTATTGCTTTCTTGGAAAATAAATACTAGCTCTTTATAGCTCCTCATTTATTAGCCAAGCCAGCTTACTGAGTGACTTAGACAAATTTTGGAACCAGCTGCTACATTAACAGTGGTCACAAACAGGAGGAAAAAAAAGTATTTACAATGTCAACCTTGATTTCCTTTTATCTTCTCTCCACCATCATTCCCATGCCTATGTCCCAAAAGGCAGAGCTATTTCTCAGCACTTTTATGATGTTAGAATGCTCTTTTCTCTGGAATATCTTGAATATGACTTTTCCTTTTTCTAGGCTTGTACTTCATCAGAATAGGCACCTTGCCTCTCAGAACTGCTCGTTCATCTTCTCTCCAAGATTTCTGAAATTCCAGAGACAGAGTCTTCCCTAGAGCATTTAGTAATAAGGCTTTTCAAAAATTCACTTTATTTACTTTAATTTTTAAAATTGATCTTAGAGAGAAACATTGATGTGTGTGAAGGAGAGAGAGAAAGACATTCATCGGTTGACTCCCCTATGCACCTTGACCAGAGATTGAACCCACAGGCTGGGTATATGCTCTGATCAAAATTGAACCTACAAACTTTTGGTATACAGGACGATGCTCCAAATAACTGAGACACACCTGATTGGGAATTGAACTGTGACCTCCTGGTTTATAGGTTGATTCTCAACCATTGAGCCATATTGGCCAGGCAGTAATAAGTTTTGAAACACAAATACCCAGGGACAAGAAGTCAATTGATTTGATTGAATATACAACAAATTCATTTCTGAGTTCAGGGTTTCATAGTGGATAGGGAATCTAGCAATAGATACTGTTATTCTCTACAATATGGAAGAAAGGCATAAAACTAGAGACTGGAGATACCCAGAGAAGTTGTCATCCTCAAGGTTTGCCCACAGATAACTTTCTTAAAATAGTGCATATCTCTATATCTCCCTTGTCTTCAAAACATCACTGTAAAGATGGGAGTCATGGCAATCATTCTATTCCTTTTATATGAACACATGGGCACTGTGGGAACAATAGCACAAGTGGCCAGTATCAGTGCACACTCAAAGGTAGGCAAAGATCTTCCCACTTTGAGATTATCTGACAATAGAGAAAGCAAAAGGCTGAAACCATGCATGGTCTTTATTTATTTTGACATAAATATTTTAGTTGCAGGCAATACCCTTTAGCTGGCAGAATATGGCTTCTCCAGGGCCATCCTCTTCTATTCATCTTTGTCTTCCAGAACCCAGCCCTATGCCTGGGGTTTCTTACCGTGCTTAGTAAATACTTGCTGGTTTTATGTTCAAATTTATTCCCTTTGAAATCCCTCATATCTCATTGAAATTGGGCTGCTAAAGTTTTCACATCAAATTTGTAAAATGTATGAGTGTTTCTTGAAATTTTTGTGAATTACTTTGCCTTTTTATTTGGAATAGGTCTCTTATTTGTGAGGTTATTTTTTCCTAAAAAAATCAATTAAATATATGTGAAAGGACCTAAACACCTACAGAGTTAAATGCCATATTTTAAGCTATTATTATTATTCTTATTATTTTATAAAGAATGACAATGAAGTATTCTACTGAATTTAGTATGAACTACATGTCTTGGTTCATCTGAGATGATCTTATTTATGCCTATTGTCCTGAAGTAATTATTAATAGTATCCTTTATGCATTCTCAGAAGTATTCTAATTTGGATAATTGTTGAGAGTTTAGCTAAGCCATATCATGTTATCACTGCCTGAGCATCTATTACATTTGGCCAGGCAGCCTTCAGGGATCTTACACTGACACTAGTGTCCTCATGCCAGCTCTTGCCCTAGATAACAGCCTGCTGAGTCACAAGCAAGTTTAAGTCCCTGATATGACTGCTGCAATAGCCCTTGTGATAAACAGGTTCCCCTGCCTCAGTACCTGTATACATTATGCCCCCTTAACTAAGATCCCCATGGAGCTAACTAATCAAGTCCTAGCCTGGGAAACCCAGTACACCACCACAGACCCTAATAAAGGCACGTGTGTGCCCCATGTTCTTTGTCTATCTTGACCTCCTTGTGTAGCATCTTGAGGTATACCATTTACTTCCTCCAGGACTTATGAGTAATAAAAAAAAACAAAAACAAAAACAAAAAACTTTTCAATTTCTTTTGTGATTTTTGTTGTTGTTGTTGTTGAACTGGAACTCATTGCATGCGCCCTGTGCTCCACTTAACAAATGTTAATTTAACAATGTCATAACAGCAATAAATTATAGTCATTGTAAATCTCATAGAGTCAGGAGATGTAAGTGGTAGTCCCAGTCTGCCCATATGTGACCTCAGGCTAGTTTTAGCAACCTTCCCTTCCTTTACTCAAGCACTTATCTTACTATCCCACTTCATTTTCTTTCCTGTAGTCACCTGCTATTATAGCATCATTTTATTTTATTCATAGCAGTAATCAGTACATGAAATCTTATTACTTGCTTGCCTATTTATCACCTTTCCCCTCACTTCTTGTACCTCTGACGCACATAAATATAAGTCCTTAAGCAAGGACTTTGTCTAATTCATACTTGTAATCCTAGGGCCTAGTGCATACTAGATATGCAAGAAAAATGTGTTGGATGACTAACTAAAGTCAAAGACTATTTTTTAATGCTGTGGATTAAAAAAATAGAGGGTTTTATGGGAAATAATATCAATAGGGTGATCTGATCATAAATTCCTAACCGGGCAGGTCAGGTTGGGTAGTCACACCCCAGGCATAAATCTTTTTATGTAAAGTAAAAGGCTTAACTTTGCCTTAAGCAAGCCCTGTCTATTGTTTCTGTGTATCTAGGTTAACACACCTTTGAAATAAGCAAATAAATCTTAAGAGAGCAAATAATTTTGTTAACCATCCTGTAATCCCATATCCACTTTGCTTTCTCCCACCCTTGTGTAATCTTCTTTATGTTCCCTTCTTAATCTCAAATGCATAAAAGAAACCGCAAAACTGTTATTCTTGAGAGCATTTGAGATCTTGCTCCTCAGCATGTTATCAGTTTGGGCTCAAATAAACTCATAAACATTCTCTACAGGTTTGGATGTTTCTTATGTCAATACTTTTTTTTTGGTGAGAGTATTAGTATCATTTATACTTTTAAATCAAAGCTATTTGGAAGTATTTCCTCTTACAAAAGTAGGTTTTATAGCATTGACCCATGAGATGGTTAATTTTCTATGTCAACTTGACTGGGCTAAAGGATGCCCAGATAGCTAGTAAGATATTATTTCTGAGTGTGTCTGTAAATATTTCTGGGTGTGTCTGAGTGTGTTTGTGTCTAGGTGTGTTTCTGAAAAGGCTTAGCATTTGAATTGGTCCTGGGCTTTATTTATCCATAGGATACCTAAATAGAACAAAAAGGCATAGGAAAGCCAAATTTGTTCTGGTTTTGAGCTGGGATGTCCATCTTCTCCTGCTCTCAAAGATCAATGCTCTTGGTTCTAATGCCTTCAGACTAAGACTGGTACTTTACACCATTGGTTTCACTGATTCTCGAATCTTTAAGTTTAGACTGGAACCACTGGATTTCCTGGGCCAGCAACTTGCAGATGGCAGAATTCTCAGACTCTATAACCACATAAGCCAAACACTTATTATACATATATATATATATATAGAGAGAGAGAGAGAGAGAGAGTAGAGTCCCAGTGCATGAAATTTGTGCACTGGGGGGAGGGTGTCCCTCAGCCCAGCCTGCACCCTCTCCAATCTGGGACCTCTCGAGGGATGTCCGATTGCTGGTTTAGGCCCGATCCCTGTGGGATCGGGCCTAAACCGGCAGTTGGACATCCCTCTCAGAATCCAGGACTTCTGGCTCCCAACCGCTTGCCTGCCTGCCTGCCTGATTGCCCTTAACCGCTTCTGCCTGCCAGCCTGATCACCCCCTAACCACTCCCCTGCCAGCCTGATTGACGCCTAACTGCTCCTCTACCGGCCCCGTCGCCCCCAACTGAGGTTGCCCCCAACTACCTTCCCTTGCTGGCCTGGTTGCCCCTAACTGCTCTCCCCTGCTGGCCTGATCACCCACAACTGCCCTCCCCTGCCAGCCATCTTGTGGCTGTGGGCGCCACCATCTTTGAGGGCAGGGCAGTCAATTAGCATAGTCCCTCCTTATTGGCTATGGGCATCGCCATCTTTGAGGGTGGGGCAATCAATTAGCATATTTCCTTTTTATTGGCTGTGGGAGCCACCATCTTTTCGATAGTGTGAGGGTCAATTAGCATATTCCCTCTTTATTAGATAGGAGAAATATCCTATTGGTGCTGTTTCTCTTGAGAACCCTGATTAATACAACCAACATTGGTCTAAAGAAAAAAAGATAGAATATATTAACTTTGATAAGCTATAGTATAACTGAGCCCCCTTGGTTATTATGATTTTTAGAACCACGGGTTAAATTTTATTTTTCCTCATGTAGGAGTACATACTCTATTAGTTAGTTTGCTCTAAAATACTATAGGGACTGAATTTTGGATGTGACTCAAATTTTACTTTAACAAGACTAAAGGGGTTCATTTGTGTGTGTGCATCAAAGCCCAATAAGACATGAACAAAAGTTTGTAGCAAAAAAGTTAAGGTTTTATTTTTAGGAAGTAACCTATGCCCAGAAACACAGGTGTCCTAATGCTCAAAGACCTGGTTCCTCAATGCTTCCAGGGGATGGATTACATGGAGGGAAAATTATTAATCATGGTGACTAAGGGAGTAAGCATTGTGGTCAGGGTCGTAGTCTCTACTGACTGGTTAGCACTAGGGTAGGGGGTTGTTGATCAGTACATCTGGTCCTGATATCACCCATGGTGTCATTTCGTCTGGTTTGTCCCCTTTTCTTGGCCTGGAGCTCAAACACAACTGAGGCCTAGATGTTATCTCTAGTTTGATCTAAACTCTGTCTCTGTGGTCAATAGACCTGAGGCTTTGTTCCTAAGATTATTTGATGCTGATCAGACCCTCATTGTTCTGAGGGCTTAATAATTAAGGGAAAGGCCCTACAGAGAGAGAAGGCAGATGAGTCAGGGTGCTGGATGAGGCCAGATTGAGTCAAAAAAAAAAGGAAAGGAGAAAAGGTCACATTAAAATGAAAAAAGAAACAAGTTTCTATGTGGTTGCATCACATGGGGAAATTAGGTAAAAGCTAAGGAGATAGTCTGTGCTTTAAAATACTACACATATTTATAATTGTTGTTGTTATTCTATGCAATTCCTAAGTCCAGGCCTCCCCAGATTTTACTAGAAAAGACAGTCTAATTTCTTTTACACCCAAATTACAATGACATTGAACTCAAGTAGAAAAGTAGTTCCCCTTTTGCTACCCTCTAGTTATTTCCCAGAGTGCCCAAATATCTACAAGGAAATCTTTTAGCTGACATAAAATGTTGTTGGCTGCCATGCTTTTTTCTTTCCTAATCTATGAATTACCACTTACCTAGAGTCTCTAAGAAGCAGCTTGAGGAAGGCTCATTATCTTTGTGAGAAATTCAATATCCAAGCCTGCAGTAGACTTGATGTATTAATGTCCTCTCCTCACAATTGAATCTCATTTTCCAGTACTCATGATTTTGCTTTACTCCCTAACTCTGGGCTTGATTATGTGACTTGCTTTGGCCAATATAATATCTAGAAAACAAGATTCAGGTGTAATATTAATAAGTGTTGGCTTGCACCAGTGTTGGCTATTCAATGTCTTGTTCTATTGGACTTTGAAACTGTTTGCCATAAAAGAAATTTTACTACCTTAATCCTATTATTCTGTGAATAAGCCTAAGCTAGCCACATACAGAGGTTACTGGAAGGTGAATTGAGGAACCTGGGCAATAGCTGGAACCAAGGTTCCAAAGACATGGCTCCTGTTCAACCATCCCTCACCATTCGAGCCTTCCAACTGATGGCTCCATACATTGGGAAGCAGAAATGAGCGATCTCCACTGTGCCTGCCAGAATTCCTGACACACTGAATCATAGACAAATATTACTTTTTCTTTTTTAAGCCATTAAGTTTTTGTTAGACAGCAGTAAACTGAAATAAAACTATGCCTTCAGAGGTCCACAATAGTGCTGGGCTGTTAACCAAACCCAACCTTATGAGTTATTCTATTTTCTTGCCATACTAATTGGTTTAGAGTTGGGAGTATGACCCAATTTGTATGAATGAGAAGACTTTTGTTTCAATTGTTTGAAAAAAGAATTTAGTCTTCCTACTTATCATGGTACTAGGAAGATACATCACTTGAGTTAATGTAGGGGGCAACCACTTTGGAGATCTTACCAAGGGTGTTGCCAACATGAAGAAGAACAAAATTAAGAAATGGGAGGAGAAAGGGAGAGAGACCAAGTCCTGATGACATTCCTTGAGTCCCTAGATCCAGCTATGCATAAAGAGAATTTTTACTTACAAAGGCCAAAGATTTCTTATTTTGACTTGCAATTTAAAGCCAAAGATGTATCTCATTGAATTTCAAGCAGCAATACTTAATTCCTTCTACCCTAAATTGGCCATTATGACCCACAGACTAGGGAATTATAGATGGGGACAGCTGAAAAAGAGGACCACAGGATATTTTTATTTATTTTGACATCTAGCATGCCAGTAAACACCCATATTTTATCACAATTGGCCCCTGCACTTCTGTTAGTTTCTGATCAATTCTTTATGCTACAGTCAGAGTGAGCATTTCAACATGCAAATCTGATTATGTCACTAGCTCTTCAGGACTCCTCAAGGCTTGTAGGACAAGTCCAAACACCTTAGCATGTTTACAAGGCCCTTTTGTTCTAATTTCTGTCTCACCAGCTGCCTGCAGTTCTGCCCTATTTTGATTCCCTTTTCCCAGACACTTTCTCTTTGATTCTAAGTCTTAATGTCACTACTTCCCTTAACCCTTCACAACTTTTTTGCTTCCTGGTCCATGTTCTCATATCACAATATTTAGACAATGGAAGATGCAACTATATTGTATATATCTAACTGCACTATATATTCTTTTAGTCAGGGACCTTTCATGAATCATTTTCCACTGTATTTACAAAACCTAGGTGGTGCTTAGCCTACATTGCTAAATAAATGACTAAATGAAGGAGTGACTATATCTGTGTAACAGTTTGGAGCCAATTTTTCAAACATTTTAGACTGACTTGTTCTTTTAGCTCTTCATGCTAATGCTTCTATTTTTGAAGACCAGAATAGATGTTAGAGCAGGAGCCCATATTCTCTTTTTGGTATATTTCTGTAGATGAGAGAACTGATTTTTACCTAACCAGGATATGGAAAATAGTTTCGAATGAACATCTAGACTCACCTTCCTTTCTGACTAGTCTGCAAAGGTTGAGGAATCATGAATATGAATGGGAAAATCTCCAATTCCTGTGGGCCACGTTTCTCTAGAGATGGCACTGCTCATGAGTAAAGTGTTTCTCTGTCTTCATCTCTTGGATTAAAATGTGCTCAGACCCAGAAGGGGCACCTGTGCTCTAGTTCTTTTCTTCTGATTCCCAGACATTAAACTCTTTGGGTGCACCTGTGCTCTAGTTCTTTTCTTTTCTTCTGATTCCCAGACATTAAACTCTTTGGGGTAGAAGTAGGGATTGACAATCTCTGTTTTGTGTTTTATTTCCATGAGGCTGGATAAATAAGTCAAATGGAGGCAACTATCTTTAATACAGTGCATAATGGATTAAAAAGTGTTCCCCCAAAAATATGTCCAAGTTATAATTTTCAGAACATGTGTTTGTGACCTTATTTTGGAAAAGAGCTCTTTGTA
Organism: Myotis brandtii; assembly: GCF_000412655.1. Taxonomy (NCBI): domain Eukaryota; kingdom Metazoa; phylum Chordata; class Mammalia; order Chiroptera; family Vespertilionidae; genus Myotis; species Myotis brandtii. The sequence goes on from NW_005354673.1 coordinate 2,122,089, forward strand.
GATGCTATGCAGTTAAGGATCTTAAGACAGAATTATCCTAGATTTAGAGTTAGCCTTAAATCAAATGACAGAGTTTTTATGAGAAAGATAGGGGGAGATTTGAGATGAGACACAGGAGAGAAGGCCATGTAAATAGAGAGGCAGAGATTGGAGTTTGCTTCCAAAAGCCATGGAATACCTGGGCCACCCAATGCTGAAAGAGACAACAGCAGATTCTCACATAGAACCTTTTAAGAAATTGTGGCCCACTTAACACCATGATTTTGAGCTCATGGTCTCCAGAAGTGTGAGTGAATAACTTTATGTTGTTTTAAACCATCAAGTTTGAGTCATTTTTTATAGTACTCCTAGGAAACTAGTACATAGGTGAAGGTGGAAAAAAACAACTCTATCCTGTTTTAATCTAGCAGTTATGAAAGAACCCTGTCTTGGGCCATATTGAAGCTGATACTCAAGATTCTTATTTCATAATTAGTTTTTATATACATCTCCTACTAGCCAGAACCCTGAAACCAGAGGGGTGAGAGATTTGGATTAGGGATCAATGCTAAATCTGAATTTCTGGACAAGGACCTTAGAATTCTGGCTCCTCACAGACCTCAGCCATAGCTGGCACATTTAAATAGCATGGAAAGTTTAGTTCCAGAAGAGAAGGTGACTCTGCTTACCTGGGTTCTGTATTTCCCTAGAGATCTTCCAGTAACTCAGGTCTCAACTTTTCCATAAACATATCCCAGATTATTTTAGCCATAATCATCTTAACTCCCTTGAAAAATTCTATGGCCTTAATCAGCAGCATATCTCATTTAGTACTTATAAGCTATCATATATGACTCTTTTAATTTCTATAGCCTGGCTCCCAAGCAATACTGTGAGTCAATTGAGGAAAAATAATAACTAATTAACTTTGTATCTTGAATTTCTAGCTCAGTGTAAAAATAACATTGCAAGCATGTGTTAATGTGCTAGGAATTATGCATTGTATCTGTCCTGACAATGCATAGTCCAATGCCTAATACTCAGTAAGTGATAAAAGGGAAGACACTTTGATTTTAACCTTTAAATTTTACTGTAATAGCATTTTTTTGCCTGCCCAATCAGATCTCCCTTCATGCTAAGGGACTCTGTCAACATTGATCACAACAGTCAGCATTTAAATAAAGTAGAAGCAATTGGGATCTTTCCCTGGAATTGATCGATATAAGGACATCGGGAAAAAGAAAATATTTCTTTTTCTGTGCTATGTTTAAGCTGCCACATGGAGAAGGCTTATTTGTAGTAGGAAATTATTCAACCAACATAGAGAAAGAAATAGTCGGGCAGAGATTATTAGATGGATGGAAAGTAAGAAAGACCTGACAGCATGTGATTCAAGGTTCCAGTTTCAGAACCTGAGGTTCTTGTTCCTGGAGCACTTTTCCTGATTCCTTGAAGTACCTTAATTTACTTCCTGGTTAAATGCACTTCTTTCAGCATGAATTTAATCTAGTTTTACATGGGTTTCTGTCACTTTCAACTAAAAGAGCCTTAATACAACTTGAGAGCCTCAAAAGTAAAAATACTTTCATGGTCTCCTGAAGCTGTTTTAAAGATCCATGAAAATAGCCTATATCTGTATGTGATGCACACACATACACATACTGATAGAATTCAATTGCTAAAAGACATTTGGAATTTAATATGGATCCTGTCTCAACTCTGATGCATAATGCTTAAGATTTAACCTAAACAAATCAACATTAAATTTAAAAATGGAAAATTCAGACAAACATCAAAAACCTGCAATGTGAACATTGTTTTTCTGATTTTTTTAAAAAGTAGATTACTCAAAATTTAATGAAATTATAAAAAGAAACCAAAATATTATTTATTGTATAGCCATTACCTAAATGTTTCATGGCATCACTTTAAATTTATGTGACATAGTAAGGAGATTTAAAGTACAGCATAGCCCTAGCAGGCTTGGCTCAATGGATAGAGCATCAGCCTGCAGACTGAAGGGTCCCAGGTTTGATTCTGGCCAAGGGCACATACCTGGGTTGTGAGTTTGATCCTCAGTAGAGGGTGTGTAGGAGGCAGCCGATCAATGATTCTCTCTCATTATTGATGTTTCTATCTCTCTCTCCTTCTCCCTTCCTCTCTGAAATCAATAAAGAAATATATAAAAAATAAAGTACAGCATAAAGAGTATACTAATAATATTGTAATAACTGTGTATAGTGTCAGATGGGTACTAGACTTATTGGGGTGATCACTTGGTAAGTTATATAAATGCCTAATCACTATGTTGTACACTTGAACCTAATATAATATTGTATGTCAACTGTAATTTAAAAATTAAAAAAATATTTTAGAGCACAAAAAGCAAAATAAATATATAAATAAATAACACACCGAGAGACAATAAAAGATGATGTGATATAGAATGCCTCACACAGTTTATACTTTAGTGAGGAAAGAACCTAATATAATATTGTATGTCAACCATAATTTAAAAATTAAAAAAATATTTTAGAGCACAAAAAGCAAAATAAATATATAAATAAATAACACACCGAGAGACAATAAAAGATGATGTGATATAGAATGCCTCACACAGTTTATACTTTAGTGAGGAAAACAGTCAGTAAATGGAAATGAAACAAGCTCAAGAATGACCAGGGTTGGAGTGTGTCTCTTTAAATAAAATAGTCAGAAAATATCTATCTGAGGAGGTCACATTTGGGTTGAGAACCAAGTAATAAGAATGAGCCAATCAAGTCCAGGGTGTTGTGAGAAAGGGAAACAAATGTCTAAAGTAGAGAGAAGAGCCAGAGCAATGGTCCCAATGGTCCTCAGGCAGGAATGAACATGACATATAAACAGCTTAGATTCTTCTGGTACAAAGGAAGCCACTGGGGATTTTAAGCAAGTGAATGACATAATCGGATTTATATATTTTTCAGAGATCATGTCGATAAATGGGCAAAGTTACTCTGAGTCCAAGGTTTTGATTCATCTTTTCAAAATAAGAAGTTTTCCTGGCATAAAAATCTGGAGTATATAAACCCTCCTTTGCAGTATTATTTTGAACTATTGACTTTATTGGTATAAAAGTCCTCTGCAAATAAAATAAAATCTAGGAACTGTTGTCACCTTCCTTTATAGACAAACAATCAGTGTGGTGAGCTGTGCCTGCAAGCAATCAACTTAAAATGTTCCCCCATGTTCTCTCCAAGATTCCATCAGCCCAGACAGGCTGGACACATGCTGATGAGGCTGGAATAGAGTCCTGTGACTAGAGTAGCCAGCTGTGATTTGAGTGGTGGGGAAGTGCCAACTTGCTCTTGGCCTCTTCAGTCTGGAGAGCCTAATCACTCAGGGGCCAAGCAATTGTACTCCATGCATGGTTTACTACTAATTGTGCAATGGAAGAGGACTGGAACACCTGGTACCTGTTTGCCATGCATGCTGGAAAATACAAGATAATAAACATTCCTCATAACATCGGTGATGGCACTTGTGGGATGAGCACCAGTTCTTCAACCTCTGTGGACTCCACCAGCCAGATGTTCTCATTTTAAACTCTTCTTATGATTTCATCAGGACTGATGCTGCACAAAAGAACCTTCCAGACCAGGGGAGTGTACCTTATCTACTAGCCTGAGATAAGAGCGCTGGGTACTTTATTTCTCCCCTAGATTTTACTAACTTCATAGAGAGAGGAAAATATGAGATATAAATACAGTTTAGTTAAAATTAGGTAAAAAGTGTGGTATTTTTTTTCCTGAAAGGCCCTCAATAGCATCCCACTTCCCACTCAGATTTTGAATAATTAAAAATGAAACTGCCTGGCCCATGTGGCTCAGTAGTTTAGCATTGACCCATGAACCAGGAGATCACAGTTCAATTCCCAGTCAGGGCACATGCCCAGGTGCAGGCTCGATCCCAAGTAGGGGGTGGGCAAGAGACAACAAATCAGTGATTCTCCCTCATCATTGATGTTTCTATCTCTCTCTCCCCCTCTCCCTTCCTCTCAGAAATCAATAATATATATGCATATATATGTGTATATATATATGTATATGTATATTTAAAAAATGAAACAAAGGACTGACAAGTGGACCAAGGCACAGCATCATAAAATTAATCCATGTTCACAATGGAGCCTATTATGAGAGCTCAGATTCGTAGAATATGGCATCTCTGAGTCTTTTATGACACTGATCATGGGCAAGATCCCTGGAAGAGCTGCAGAAAACACATGCTGAGGGAGAAATAAGTGGTTGAGATAGTAAAAAGAAAAAAAAGGACTGACAAGTGGACCAAGGCACAGCATCATAAAATTAATCCATGTTCACAATGGAGCCTATTATGAGAGCTCAGATTCGTAGAATATGGCATCTCTGAGTCTTTTATGACACTGATCATGGGCAAGATCCCTGGAAGAGCTGCAGAAAACACATGCTGAGGGAGAAATAAGTGGTTGAGATAGTAACACATTCCTAAGAGGAAGTATGGGGCTAGGTTAGTCCATCAAGGTTTATTTTTCAGATAAGTCCAACCTTCTGGGGCAAGTCAGTCATTATGGACGAGGCCAAGTGTTACATGAATTAGATCCCTCTGCAGAAAGGAATTATTAGGACTTAGGAGAAAGGGTTCCTCCTTAAAACTTGGTATTAGCTGTTTTAACTTTAAAATAGCTAAACTAATGAATAGGAAGGATATTGTAGATGAAAGGAGATAAATAACAAAAGTGGGAAAGAAAGTAGAGATGGTTGTGAAAAGAAAAAAATAAATAGCCCACAGAGTATAGATTTGGGTAGTAGTTAAAAGGAAGGGTCAGGAAATTATGGAAGATTTTTAGAGCAGCATTTGACAGTAAGTAATCTGTTTCTCTTGGGCAACATATTGTACATATGGATGTAACATCCAGTTATTGCATTCTAGTAATTGGATAGATTCTGAATGCATTAAGAGGAATCAAATGAGGAAAACTAGAAGTTGAGTATGTTGCTCTAACTTTTAACCTTTGACTTTTGACATAGGTTTATTTGGAGAAAATATTGTTTCATTGTAGTCATAAATGATTATAGGTACCAGAGAGCCTCACTATAATTCTAATTCTTAGGTGATTATTTTGATGTAGAAAGACTGGCAGTGTCCATATTAAGCTTATTATCCAAATCTGTGGGGACTTTACCATCTCTGTATTGCATACTTTTCCTGAAACCATGGGAAGGATTCTGAATGTTTTCCTTTTATCATTTTCTGCTATTTTCAGATTTTATTTATTTATTTATTTATTTATTTTTAGAATAAACAACTGGAAATATTTTGACTGCTTACTTGCCTGTAGTTGATGTTGGTGAGGCTTTTAGATACCCAGCTTGCATTGCTTTTATTTTGCCATGGAATTCTTTATCTTAAATGGAAACAGTCTGGGTTGGATTGTAATTCTTTGTACTTGTTTGCTGTGGTCTTCTCACTAAAGATCCTTATTTTAATCATGTCTGGCCTGAGACCTAAGCTTAGCTAAACAGAATATGGCAGAAGTGTTCACTCTGTTCTCTCTAAGCTTTTATGAACCCAGACAGGCAGGACATACACTTACTCCTTAGTTAGTGACACAGAAGATGGTAATATTTGGAGAACAGGTTCCTTTCAACACAGGAATAAGGGAAATGGTGAGAGTGGAAGGAGTGGCTATACTGCAGGTGGCCACAGAGGGGCATTTAGACCAACTTTTCTTGTCCGTGAGATAGTTTCTGGTTTTGAACATCTAGATTTCTCTTATTTTCTACTGTTTCCAAGCCTGATCTCCCAGCATCCAGTTGATTTGACAATGAGTGCCTGCTGCCATTATCCCCAAAGCCCTTGAAATAAATCTACTCTTACTTGAAATAGCAAGAATGAGTGTCAAATTTTGCTTACAGATATTCCCACAGACCCTCCTGGATCACCTTTCATAGAAAATTCAAAAGTGAAATATCCTGGATAAAAAAATGATTTTTATACATGAGCTTATCAATTAATTTAATATTTATTGAGTACCTGCTATTTTCTAGGTCCTGAGGCATGAAGATGAAAAGTAAAAGATAAGATAGTTTATACTTTCTTGGTGCTTAGAATAGAGTTGAGAGAAAGTCATTACAAATCTGTGAATAAATGTAAAACTACAACTATAGTAAATGGTATGAAGAAAAAAATACATGGTGGTATAAGAAATTATATTGAAAGGAATTAATTTAGTAAGAGAGATAAGAGAAGACTTCTCCTGTGGTAATGAAGACAAAATAAGCATTAACTAGGTAAAGAAGGGGAAGAGAAAAGGGCAGATTCCTCTTGGAGGAAAGAAAAATCCTATGGACTTTTAGGTAAGACATTTAAAAACCCCATATATTAAAATGTAAAGTTTAAATATGGGTGCAGAAAACACATAAAGCCATTATTTTCATTATTAAGTTAGTACCAATCAGTTAATCATATTAGTTCTATTTGTCAAGAATGGAGTTCTAGTCAGATACATTTGGAAGTATGTATTGGAGAATGGGAGACCAATGGGGATGCTACCTACATGGGCAATCAAGGATAGAAAGCCACTGTTTACTGGATTAAGTCTAATGCTCCATCTGATTCTGATGTCAGAATTAGACTCTAGAAGAAAAGAAAGGGCATTAAAAAGAATGAGATGGTATTGCCAGAAGAAGAATCGGGCATGTTGAAAATACATTTGCATAATTTTGCCCAGGATTAGTAACTGGGAAAAAACATCACAAGGACACGTTTTCACAAGAGATCAAGATTGTGAGTTTTCTTGTTGTCCACATATCAGAGCAAAAAGCATTCTCAAAGCTATTTATTTTCAGTAAAATATTAAACATCATGAATGTCCAGTGCAGCAAAATAATTTGTGCAGCTTTTGGATTGTGTAAGGGAATGGCCAAATGATGAAAGAAAACAGAACCCAGCCAGAATTGAGGCATGGACCAAACTTCAGCTGGCAAGAGTTGGAATAATAGTAATAATTTATCACATTTATATAATATTTTTTATAAAGCACTATAACTACATTATTTTATTTAATGCTCAAATATCCCTTTGATGCTAAAATTAAAAAAAAATACACAACAATATTTTTCCCCTTTAATACACAGAGAGGAAATTGAAGCTCAATGAGGTTAAATGGCTTGTCTATAAACCCAGAATTAGTAACTGGTAGTACAAGACAGAAACTCAAGTCATCTGATTTATAGCCCAAGGTTTATTCCAAAACTCAGGCCACAGATTCAATCCAACTTATCTTTCCCCAGGGTGCTTCATGCTTGAGAATTCAGCAAAAGAGATTTTTATCAGACTAGCTGGTACACATGTAGCAGTGTGTCTAACCCCCTACTAGTAAGGAATTTGAGATGTTTAGCCTAAGCATAGAAAAACTGATTCCACATAATAATGAAACAGGAAAAGGGAAATTTACAAATGTTTAAGCCAAAAAGAACATTGGCTTACTGGCTCTGTTTGCATCACTCTTCGGAAGGTGTGCTAAATTTTGCAAGTTCGTTTAATTATGGATGTGATAAAGAGAGAGATTGAAATTGGGTTTTCTTGATGTCCATATCTTTAGCAATCAGCAGGTTGTGGGATATTTGGAAGGCACCAAAGTAAAATACAAGTTTTTATTTCATATGAAGAAGCAGCTTGGCAAATAACATTTTCTATACTGAACCAACAATGTATGTTAGAATAAAGACGTCTTTAGGATTGTTTTTCTCTGGTGGACACATTCTGGTTGACACTGAAGGCAACTAAGTACAAAAAAAAACTTTAAAAAGTGCAGGGAAGGAGATTAAGAGCATTATGGATTTTTTTTAACCTCTCAGAAGAATCTCTGATTTATTTTATAGAAAGAAAAGTATTACAGATGTCCCCCATTTTCCTCTTCTTTGCCCCCTTCCATCCAGCTTCCACCCAAGAGCCTTATTGATTTACTCAAGAAGTACTTGCATCCATTTTCAAACTGGGTCAAGGAAATTGATGTCTTTATACTGTCCCTATTTTCCATTGTTAAAGTCCAATGAGTTTAATGGGATCCCTTTATAGGGTGGAAATGCAGCAAACTTTCAGAAGAAATTCACAAACTTTGAACAGTTTGAATTGAGTTCAAAATGTTTACACATGCTGTTGTTGGGGACAATCCTTTAGCTGTACCTCAATCAATGAGCAAGAGGCGGTATCACTGGGGATGTTTTAAGAAGAGATAATTAAAGGAAATGCAAACTATGCTTTAATAAGCCACAATGTCCTGGAATTTTATGGGACCAAATATGAAGCCCAGGACTCTTGAAATTTCAGGCTTAAATTGAGATGTTTCTCCATTTGAAACAACCCCCAGAATTCTTGAGAACAATTCAACTTATCAAATACTAATATACATGTTGACTAATAAAAGTTTATCCATAGTTACAACTAATCTTTAAATATATCATTTGTCTAAATAAAAATGATAGCATTTGTTGTGAATTTTTTATTATGACCAAAGATAAGTAATTCATAAAAAATTAAGGGACTCCACAAATATGAATTTTTCTAATCATGTGATTCACAACCTGGGTGTCCCATCAAATGAAGACAGACATGTCCTTTTATTGTGACAGTTTCTAAAATAAAAGGGGAGATGACATTTTAGCCATCTCTGTCTTTTTAAAAGAAATAAACAAGAGCCATGATGCCCTACTTTTTGACTACTCATTAAATCAGCAAATATTTTTTAGGCACCTACCTTCTCTATGCCAACTATTGCTCAAGGTGCCTAGGATGCAGCAAAATAGATAACACACCTGACCTCCTGGAACTTACAATAAACATCACACATAAGTAAAGTTTCTACTGTGTTAGATAGTGATGTGCTCTTAAGAAAGACAATAAAACTGTAAAAGTCTTTTGCAATTTTTAAAAGAGGTTCTCTAGGGATGACTCCACTGAGAGAAAAAGAATAATTCATTTGGATATCTGGCAGGAAGAGCACTTTAATCAGAGGGAACAGCAAGTGGAAATGTTCTGTAGTGGGAGCATGACTGGCACATTACAGGAACAGCAAGGTCAGTGTGACCAGAGAGAAATAAACAATGAGGATTGGGTGGAGGAGAGAGGTGGGTAGAAGATAAAGATGCATAGTACCCAGTGAGATGGGGCAATAGGGAGAGACCTTGTAAAGCTTTGGGTCATTGTAGGAATTTGACTTTTACTCTTAGTAAGATTAAATCTTTAGTAAAATATTCATAACAAAACGCAAATCTGTTTTTGTAATTTTAGAACTTGACCCTGATACAAAACGTTTTAAACTCTTGATTTCTGAATATATTTTTGGGAGGACATTTCACTTTATACAAAAATTTTCTATTGGAATTTGTTTTTGCTTTACAAAATTCAGTATTTAAATGTTTTAAATGCTCTGGGAAAATAAAATTTCCACATGAAAGACTGCTAAGGTAAATTGCTTTATAAAGGGATGATCTTGTAACTTACTGGTTTTGTCAATTTAGATCCTTCACATCAATTTTTTCTAAAGCTAGATGCATGTATAATTTAAGGTATAGTCAAAGAAAACTTAAAGGTAATTTACTTATACATGTTGATATATTTTTAAAATTAATTTGTATTTATCAACATGTTCCACACAGGATTAAATAATCCTATATAATAAAAGGCTAATATGCAAATTGTCCCCTCCACCAGGAGTTCAACCATGAGTTTGACCACCAGGGGGCAGGGCCGGCCATCCAACCACCCTCGGCTCCTCCCCCCCACCAACCCCCGATCAGCCCCTGCCCCAATTGGGGCGGGCTGTTGGCCAGACCCCACCAGTGCACGAATTTGTGTACTGGGCCTCTAGTGAAAATCATATAATCCCAAAATTCTATTCTCCCTCTCATGTCCTTATTAGGTCCTAGAAATAAGAATTGTACTCAAATATTTCAAAATATTTTCCAACTTCTAGAGGTTATATTAGAAATTCATAGATGTTTAATCTTAAACATAAAAACTCAGAGAGTTAGAAGGGGACCATCTTTGTAGCTAAGGAACAAAAAGCTAGAGAAGTTAAACAACTTGCTCAAGTTAATTAGTAACTTCATCAGGATGAGCACCCAGATGCCCCAGCATGGATTTCACTATATTTCCAATGAGCTCACTGCTTTTCCATAATTTCCTCACAGCAGACTTTAAATGGGTGGTTAACTAAGGAGCCTGCTCTGATGTGATCAGGCTCTTGCTTGAGAAATGGAATGGTCCTCCTAGTCTTACTTGGGTGCTCACTATCACTCTAGCTCTTTCTCTTCAGTATCCACCACAATTCTCAGCAATTCTAGATAATTTTGTTTTCCATCCTAGTGCCTTGGAAGGCCTTTCACACATTTTTCTCAGTTCTGTATCTATTACTTTTCATGAAGTTTGATCTCTTCTTCATGCACAAAAGAAAGGGGACATCTGCTTCATTTATAATTCTCTGAAATTCCATCTTGGTGATTTTATAAGGCCCTGGATACCTTTGTGTTCTGCTGTCCAGCTGTCCTTTTTTTTTTAGAATGATAGAAAAGTTGGTCTTCATGCATTGAGTATAATGGGGGTAATAGAAGATTAAGAGGTCAGAGTTAATACCAGCACTAATTTCTTTCCTGTCTTCAGAGTTCTGGCTCCATGCAGCAGACAGAAGGTGAATCTGGTCTGATTCCAGCTGTTGAAAGCCAGCAGATTTACTGGACGTGTGCAATCATTTTAATGCCATTAAAATTGTCAGGAAGAACTTTGCTATTACAAGCATTTTGAATATTAGATCTTGTCTTTCATATATTACCACTTGCTAACAACATGTGAAATTAAATCCTAGATAACCAGAGAGATTCTTGGAGCTAGAAAGTTCTAGTAATTTAAAAAGAGATAAGTACCACCTAAAATGATTATCTATAAAGCTTTCCAATTTGCACATTGTCTTGAAAAACAGCATCCTTTGAAACCCAACACCTCTTTTTGCCTCTCCTCCTCATTTATTCTGTTTGAAAAAGAAAAAGGAAAAAGAAAGTTAAGTATCTTAAAATGCTTGAAAGTTTTCATATGAGTTTAGGGCCTGAATTTCAACTGATAATAGACCAGAACCCTTAGTCACTTGACCAGGAGGTAGACCCTTTGTGACAAGACAATCATTTACTACATATTTTAAGTTGGGGTCAATGGACATTTGAGACCAAGCACTATTCTTTGAATAACTTTTTGAGGTGCTGGACCATGAATTCAGGCCAGTTGTGATATAACCCTGGTGTCCATCTCAACACTTTTCTAATCTAATAGATTCTATTTATACCCTACTTAAAATCATGGAACATTGTAGTTAAAAGGTACTCATCTCATTGGCAGGTCAAGCACAAGGTCAGTGTACCTTTCTATGTCATCTGTCATAGAGGTACTTCAGCCAGCAGTGACTTATCTCATTTCAGTTTGAATTCCTCCTTAGCTACATGTGTACCACATCTAGTAAATTAAACTTTGCAGTATCTCTTGTCTCTGCCCCCTCCTTTCTATTCTGTTGCCACTGATCTAGATCAGATCTTTATTTCCTTTATCCACTTAGATTAGCTTTCTAACTGTCTCTTATTATCTCTCCTCTGTTTCTAATCCATTTTACTAATTAATGTCCAATTGATTTTTCAAAAATCAAATCTATTCTTTTATTCCCATGTCCAATAATTTTCAATGATGCCTAATTGCCTAGGCTTTAATAAAAACTTTAGGCAGGCATTTGGGGAGGAAAGGAAGTGAGTGGAAATTCCATGGGCATTGGCATAGAGAGACTTGGGTTCAAATGCCAGCTCAGTCTACTTCCTCTAAAACCCAATTTCTTAAATTATGAGGTGAAGGTGATGATAAGTATTTCCTGGGACCAGTACAAAGATTAAATAAGATACTAGTTACTAGGTAGTATGTAATCGAAAAACAGTAACTATCTGTATTCTGGGCCTTCTACAGTATGACTCTAAGCTTATTCCTCATTACTTTTCTATCAGGATCTTATATTCCAGCAGAGCCTAGTCTATGATGTATGTGTCTTATATCATATCTTTGATTGCAGCCTTCTTAAGAGTAAGGCTATCTCTGTAGTATTCAGAGTGCTTTGTGCATATTTGGTACTCAGTAATTATCTATTGAATTTGGAACCCTCAAATTGATTTCACCACAAAAAAAGAGCTGTTTCTCTTTGGTAAAATTTTAAACTGCCTTTCTGAGTCTAACTGAACTCACCAGGTCTGGGAGGGTGAGTCTTTTCCCTGCAGCAGCTCCTCCGTGATTAAACAAGTTTCCTAGGATCTATGGATATGGACTTCTGTATTTCACCTGGGTACTTTGCCCCAGACTTTTATTTGAAGTGAATATGGAGATTGGGCTCTCTGTGAGATTATTTGTAGTGTTCCTTTAATGCTCAGCGATATAGAGGGTAGTGGAAGAGTTTTATTTAAATTAGTTTGATACCTGAGCAAAGGGAACAACCGTTCCTTAGATGAGTCAGTTGGCCACTTTCCACAAATGGCAGGTAAGCACTGATGGGGAGGGAAACCAAGCATGTGCTAAGAGCGAAGCAAGTCGCTGGTGGAGATGTTTGTGAAGTTTTATTTGATCAACTGTTTGATACTTTTCAGTGCAGTGGAGGACAGAGGGAACTTGAATTCTGACCACATGTCATTCTGGCTTTAGGTATCCAATGATTGAGCCATGAGAGAGGAGGTTGAAAAAGACTTACTCAGGGATCATCTGAGATAGCAATCTACCCTCTTTCATTTTGCTTGTGCAAACCGAGAGCTTTAGAGAAATAGAAATAGCTATAGCCATTTAACACATATCAGGTTTCTGTATCTTTATCTCTCTCTAGCTAACTATATCTCCTCCTGTATTCCTCCTTATTACCCCATAAGTTAGGTGTTTGAAAACTAAGTCTCAGAGAGGTAAAGTAACTTGACCAAGGTCACACAGCTAGTGAAGAGCTAAACAATAGGGCTACAGACTGAATTCAAACTCACATCTCTCTGAAGCCAAAGCCTATGTTTTTGCCACTTTACTACACTGTGTTGAGCTTCCCCAGGTGGGTCCCCACCTGACTCAGAATAGTCTTATGACAGCTAGTCACAAAGCTCATCCTTTGTGTGGGCATATCCATTTGATTCAGATGTTTGATGAAAGATTCTGAAACTTTTCCAACTGGAAGTTGCCAAGATGAAAATACTATTGTGAGGTTAAATTGCTTCCTTTGGTGAATGATAAAATTGAAGGATATTCCAGTGCTGTGTCCAAGATGATCTCTTTGGAAGTGACAGAGAAGAGAATGCATAGTGAATACATTGGGAAGAACTAGATCTAAGGGATAAAATGGCTGAATATAAGAGCTTTAGTTTAGAAAATGGCAAACTTCACCCCTTACTTGTGACATAAATTTCAGTGTTTGTTTGTTTTTTTAAATCTGTAAAATGGGACAAAAGAATCCCTGCCATTTGCCTCACAGGAATGCAGGGATTATTCTGAGCCAATTAATGCAAACATACTTTCTAAATTGTAAGATTCTATACAAAAATCAGGAGTTTTTGATCTCTTGAGCCTCTTTGGTTGGTGTAGTGGTATCTCATAGAGTGTGAAATTGAGACAACATATGTGAGATTCATTTCCATGTTCAGTGAAATCCAAGGTTATTTTGGGTTTTTGTTTGCTTATTCCTCCCCTTCATCTCTAGGAGCAGAGTGCCCTTTGAAACCACTGTAAGGGTGTGTCCCATTCCTCAGCCCTTCTAATGGCCTATGGGAGTCTGATTTATGTGCTCAGACCCAGGAGTAACACACTTTCAGCCAGAGGATACTTCCCTGAAACTATTGTCAAGTGGAGTAGGAAAAAACAAAAATCAGGAAAAGGTGATGGACCATAAGTGAGGTTCCACCAAGTACATCTCAGATCTATTCTTGTTTCTGTAAACCCATGTGTTTCTAATTCATTTAACACACCATATAGTTCCTACAGTGTGTCTGGCATTGATCTAAGGAATTTACAAACATTAACTCATTTATTCCTCAAATCTATTCTGGGGTGGTAATATGATCCCTATTTTACAGATAAAGAAATTGAGCACAGAGGTTAATGTTCGAGCTAATCAGGGGGCAGTGAGGATTCTAATTCATATACCAGAGTTTACCTTGAAAAACATATTAAGTTGATTTGAAATGGAAAACATTTTTGGGGGCTCCTTGCTCCCTGTGTCAATTCTAAATACACCTGCTTGGCTTTCCGGTACTGCGTTTTTAGACTCATTTTCTCTTATTTCCCACTTACTGTTTGGTTTCCTGCCATGTTATTCCTTCCTAATGATTCTAGTCTTTTTGTTTTCTGATGACTATTCCATACCTAGTTCCACATCATTGCTTTATATTAGATTCTCCCCTACCCCCACCCCTGGCTTGGAATGCTCTTCTAACCCCTTTTTCTAGTTAAAACTTATTCAGCTTAAATTTCAAGTTTCATTCATGAAAATTTTACTCACAATTCCAGACTTTGCAGGTTTCAGTCTGCTTTAAATTTCTTTAGCACTTCTTTGTACCTATGTGATGGATAACGCATTTTTTATTTTTACACTTTAATCTTGCCTCTTCAACTAGGTTGCAATACTATTAACTTAGACTATGTCATATACTTTAAAAGTGTGTTTTCTGCCTTTACTAGAAAGTGCTAAGAATATTCTAAATGCTCAACAAATAACAAATTTATAATTATTTGAATGTTCCTGGCAGAAGCATTTGCCAACCTCATTTATTAAACTCATCATCTCAATTGGGTTTGCTGTTTGTTTGACGACAAAAGAGTTTCATCTCTTTGGCCACTCCAATGGATTGGTCATGGCCACCTAGAGAGCTATGTTGAAATATTTTCAAAGAATTGTAACTTGCACATCTCTCATCAATCACAGAATTCTTTCCTGCTGTCAGGGGTGTGGTATGGGAATGTGGGGGCTAGCCAATTTTGAATTTGCAAACCCTCGCTTGGTAATAAGGAGAGAAAATAATCTGCTCATAAGAAAAGGAGGTTAAATTTCAGCCTAAGTACACTTTGATATATACATTGTTGATGTGTCTGATAGGTAGTGCAAAGATTAGAACAAATTGAGTTGTTGATGATCAATTATTTATTGAGATGATATCAGGGAAAAATCATTTTATTTTTCTATTTACTTATTTAGTTTTACTTTGCATGTTTATCACGAAATCTATTACTTTTTAAAAATATATTTTTATTGAGTTCAGAGAGAGGAAGGGAGAGATTAAAACATCAATGATGAAAGAGAATCATTGATTGGTTGCCTCCTGCGTGCTCCCTCCTGGGGAACGAGCCCACAACCCTGGCATGTGCCCTTGATCAGAATTGAACCCAGGACTCTTCAGTCTGCAGGCTGACGCTCAATCCATTGAGCCAAACTGGATAGGGTATGAAATTTATTTCTTATACAGTGTCCATAAGGAATTATTCTTACAGCTCATTAACAACTCTGAAATATATATGAAGATAATGCCCATCCCAATTGTGTGCTGAGGCAAATGCTGCTCAAATTGTGTTCGCTAAAATGAAAATATTTTATTTGTGGGGATTATGGATGGGCTAATAAGTGAAAACTATTTTACTATAAAAATCTGATGTTTTTTATCAGTCAATTTTTTTCTTTTTGATATTTTTTGCTTGTGTGTTTGTCTTTGCTGATTTGAGTTTAAAACTCAACAAAAATAAAACAAAACAAAAACACAAAACAAGGGCATTCAGGAGATTGGCTTGGACCTGTGTAATTAGCATTCCTCCATTTCTTCTGGCTTCCTTGTTTTCACTCTGAGGTCACAAAAATTATACAGCCAGAGCAGAAGGAATTAATCAACCTAATTGTTTCTTGGGTGTTGGGTAACTTTCTGTTCAGTGAGGGTAGAAAGTCCTTGTTCACACCTTTATTATATCTTTCTTCCCAAATCAAGATATAAGTAAAAAATCAGTGCACCATGGCTTAAAGTCTGTGTTGGAAATCTGTTTAACACATGGGGATATGTTTCTAAGATAGTTGCAGTCCAGGGAGATTGCAGAAGTTTGCAAGATGAAGCAAGTACAAGCTGGCTTGGCATAACCATATAAAGGAGTGTTTCTACTTAGGGTTCAGATAAAGGCACTTGTTCATGCCCACAAATATCTATGGAATGAATATATAAATAAGTATATACATATATGTATAATTAACTATATAAAAATAAATACCCATTATAAAAAACTCAATCAATGTAGATCTTGTTTGAGCACCAAAAATCATGGCCTATTGGTTAGTTAGGCTCACCTAAACTCAAGAGTTTTTATAATCTTTAAATATCAGGACTTTGAAAATAAGATACTCTATGGAGATGAGTTAAGGAAATCTTATACTGAATTTTAAAAATATAGCATTTGATATAAACTTTTATGCAGCAAATTGTAATTAGAATATTAGAAGTATGATTTTAATTTAATCACAGGTCCTTTTTCATTCAAGAACCATTGAACTTCCTGGAAAGAGGTTTTCAATATCAACCTGATTGATGACTCTGTCTGATACTTTCTATATGTTTTTAGTCTTCTTCTGTTGGGTTGACATCTCTAGATATTGGTTTCGAAGAAACTAGAGAACTCTAATTTACATTCTGTTTCATATACATCACTCTCTGCCTTAATCACAGTTACTACTTAGTTGCCTTACCTTGGTTTCTGTCTCTGTGAGCAAACACATGCAAGACATTGCATTAACTTGCTAAGAGGATGTCACTTCTCTTTTTCCATATATTTCCTGTTGCCTTTTCAGGGCATTGGGCTCATCCATATTTTCCTAGCTCCTAATACAGGCTAACCTAAGCTCTCTTGCTTCTCGGCGCTGTTCTTTTTCTTTGGCTTTCTGCCCTTCGGGACAGGACTGAGGAGCCCAGTCCTGTAAAACAGTGCTCCTCAGTGTACTGCTGTTATTTATGAGCTATTAGCAACTGTAATTGCTAATGGATAAAGTACCAAGAACTGTAAATATCCCCTTTTAAAAATGCAAATGAGGGAAGTCTAAAGCAGAATGTGGAATTGAAGAATTGCATTTCTTATCAAAGAAGAAGAAACAGCATTTGCAGTTCACCAATACAATCTTTATTGGAATTATTTCAAAGTTGTGAAAAGAAATCAGAATTATACAAGTAAAGCTGGAAACGATGGTACAAATGATGTTTTAGATGTTTAGGAAGAAGAAAATGCAGATAATTTTTTAGGGTTTTTCCCTCTTCCTTTGACTTCAACAGTTACTGGCCTTTAAGGATTAAAAACATACTTTTTAGAAGTGATAAAGTTAATATTCTTGATATTTTTAGGACAGATTTTATTTTATTAAATTTATTGGTATAACATTGGTTAATAACATTATATAATGTTTTAGGTATAAAACTTTATAATACAACAACTATATGCTTTATTTGATGCTCACTATCCAAGTCTTAATTCTTAAAATGTTTTTCCCAAGTTTATTTTTATATAAATGAACTTTATTATATAAAAGTAATGTTTCATTTTTATATATAATTGAACATAGAATAATGTAACAACTGTATCATATTTGATGTGCTATGAACATAATCATAAATACCTTATGTGAGATAATGTAGTTTAATTTATGTCTTTGAAAACTAATTTTAATTAAAACATTAAATTAGAGCAGATTCATGAATATAAATAATTCTCTCTCATTTTCTGGAATGTTCTTTTGAAAAAATGTAGTTTCAGCTGGAATGTGAACACCTTGAATATACTCATGGAAGTATATTATCTGTGTAAGTGTGTGCCTTGTAAAAAACCAGACAGACCAAAGAAAAACATGTTAAGAACCTCTATTGTAGGGATTGTGACATTTGATTGTAAAGCTCCAGGGCCAGTGACATCACTGGTGGTGTTGCCTTTTTAACCATTAGGCCACAAAGTCTTTTCTGAGTAGTGTGTCTCCATGTGCTCATCACAGCCAGTCTATTATTTTTTTTTAACATATTCTTATTGATTTCAGAGAGGAAGAAAGAGGGAGAGAGATAGAAACATCAATGATGAGAGAGAACTATAGATTGGCTGTCCCACACTGGGGATGGAGCCCGCAACCCGGGCATGTGCACTAATCAGGAACTGAACTGTGACCTCCTGGTTCATAGGTTGACACTCAACCGCTGAGCCACGCCAGCTGGGCACAGCCAGTCTATGCATATCCTTGGCCTCCAGCAGTCCCTCCAGCCCTATCTGGTCCCTCCTCTCAGCAATCTGGGAATGCCTCTATCTTGCTCTCTTGCTCTGCAAGAAAAGGGAGAGCTTCTCCACAGGTGGCTCTGAAGACCATAGGTACCACAGACTCCTGCTCCTGTGATGCTCCCAGTATTGTTTACTAGAGATTTGTCCCTCACATAAAGCTGGGATGGATCATAGACCATCTCCTCCAGAGCCCATGGTACCAATTCAAAATATATTTGTAGAATTAAATTAAAGCCAAAATCACTGGCATATTTTGTGTTTATTTTAAAATGGCAGCTATCCCAGAAGAAAAGAAAAAAAAAAAGACTTCTTAGCACTTTCAAAACCCACCATTCTTTTCCTGAGCCACCAATCATGGCTCGACAGGCCTCCTAAAGAGTCACTCTGTGGAACTGTGCAGGAGGAATGACAATCATTGCCCGCAGTGGTATGTCACTTAAGATTTCTCTCCAGGTGTTTACGCAGAACCTAATCTCCAACAGTGTGTCAGAGAATAGAGCTCTCAGATTAAATTTTTAACATTGCAATAAAAAAAATTAAACCTTTGAAATATGGAAATAAAGTGCAGTGAAGCATGTAATTTCCCAATGAAATTAGCAAATCCCTCCACCTCTCCTTTCTCTTGAGAGACTTGGGACCAACCCTGCCAGGCCTTGATGGCTCTTCAAAGATGTATTCTATGTGTATTTTCTAAAATTGGTTTGAAGTATGCTAATTTCCCTTGTTTCTTTGTAAGTGTATGGATTTTGTGTTTAGAAGAAATTTGTTCAAGAGCATGGACATTGCATGTTCTTCTCTTTTATTTCTCACAGCACTTAGTCTGTTGCATAGTGAGTAGACGGTCAGAAACTACTTGTTAACCAGCTTCCTTACAGGGCCCTGCTGTTCATGGGGTAGAAACTTGGTAAATATTATTGACTGCCTGCCTGACTTTGGAGGCTAATTATTCTTTTATGTCTCATGTTAAAGCTCTGCCCCATCCTGTGAAACTATAAACTGAAACACAAGGGTGTATCTTCAGGCATTTGACCACATAACAAAGAGACAACTGAAATAGGGAAGTCTTGCAAATATGAATTTATCAGATTGTTTACTTTATATTTGAAGGTGGGAGCCACAGGTTTAATAATAATAATACTGTTGCAGTATTAGGCATCAGTAGGGTTTCAAAATTATCTGGGTTTAAAATTTCGCTCTGCCCTCTCTCATATTTATTTTATTTTATTTTTTATTTTTTTAAATCCTCACCTGAGGATATTTTTCTATTGATTTGTAGAGAGAGTGGAAGAGAGAGGGAGGACAGAGAGAAATATCAATGTGAGAGAGACACATCGATTGGTTGCCTCCTACATGAGCCCCAACCAGGGCGGAGCCTGCAACCAAGGTACATGTTTCGGTAGGCAGGCCAACATTCTATCCACTGAGTCAAACTGGCTAGGGCTCTCATATTTATTTTAGTGTGAGTGTGAATACCAAGAAAGCACTCTTTTCTGTTCTTGACTTCTTGAGAGTTAGGACTGAGAGCAGACAATTCAAATGTGAGAAGCTTAACTTGAATCAAACTTTTTTTTAAATTCACATTCCCACACCCTCCCCTTCTACAACCATCAGCGTATTCTCTATATTTTGTTTATACATTTGTTTTCTGTTTTTAGAATCCACATATAAGTGAGATTATACAATACTTGCCTTTGTCTGACTTATTTCACTTAGCATAATACCATTTACATCCATCCATATTGTCATAAATGGCAAGATTTCATTCTTTTTTATTGTTAAGTAATATTTGATTGTATACATATATAACACCTCTTTTTTACCCATTCATCTATTGATGGACATTTAGGTTGCTTCCATATCTTGGCTATTGCTAGTCATGCTGCAATGAACATAGCAGTGCACACATCTTTTCAAATTAGTGTTTTTGTTTTCTTTGGATAAATAACCAGAAGTGGAATTGCTGGATGTTATGCATACTCTATTTTTAATGTTTGAGGAATTTCGTAGTGTTTTCTGTAGTGGCTTCACTAATTTACCATTCCACCAACAGTGCACCAGGGTCCCCTTTTCTCCACATCCGCACTGGCACTTGGTTTTTGTTGATTTCTTGATGATATACTTCCTGACAGGTGTGAAGTTATAATATCATTGTAGTTTTAATTTGCAATTCCTTAATGATTAGTGATATTGAATATCTTATCATATGTCTGTTAGCCATCTGTATGTCCTCTTGGGAGATATGGCTGTTCAGATCCTTTGCCCATGTTTTAATTGGATTGTTTGTTCTTTCAGTGTTAAGTTATATGAGTTCTTTACATTTTGGATATTATTGGATGTATCATTTGCAAATATCTTCTCCCTAAAATTGTTCTGTATATAATGGTGATTAAGCTACATTAGTGATATTATAAGTAACTAGAGGCCCAGTGCACAGATTCGTGCACCGGTGGGGTCCCTCGGTGTGGCCTACGGGGATCGGGTGAAACCAGCAGTCCAATGCTGCCTGCCGCTCCTGCTCATCCCAGCCCCACTGTGCCTGTCACCACCACCACTCTGTAGGCTTGCTGCCACTCTGCTGCGGTCTCCTGGCTGCGGTGGCCAGCCATAACCCTGCATCTGGCGCCCGTTGGTCAGCTGAGCGGCACTCCCACTGTGGGAGCACATGGACCACCAGGGGGCAGCTTCAGCATTGAGCATCTGCCCCCTGGTGGTCAGTGTGCATCATAATGACTGGTCGTTTGGTCACTTAGGCTTTTATATATATAGACTAGAGGTTCAGTGCATGAAATTCATGTATGGGTGGGGTCCCTAGGCCTAGCTGGTGATCCGGGCTGATCAGGTTCCCCACCTCCCCACCTCCTCCTTCCCTCACTGCCCGCATCTGCCACCACCCACCCCCGGTTCCCTGTCCCAGCCCAGGGTCTGGCCCCGATTAGGTGATTGGAACCTGCCAGCTGCCGGAAGGGACTGGGAGGTTGGCCAGCAGGCCCCAATCGAGAAATCAGGGCCTGCTGACCAGGGGGAGGAACTGGGAGGTTGGCCGGCAGGCCCCATTGGTGATTGGGGCCTGTGGGCTGGGGGCAGCTCCTGCATTAAGCGTCTTTCCCCTGGTGGTCAGTGCGCATCATAGCAACCGGTCATTCCAGTTCCATTGTAACAGTCACTTAGGCTTTTATATAGAGAGATATTTCCCTTTATTTTCAATTTATCTATTACTTTTATAATAAAAATAATTGTACAATTTACATGACATCAACTAAAAGTTTTGTTTTTTTAAATTAATTTGATGGATCAACAATGTCATTATTGTGTTACATAGCCTATTGTGTCAATTTAGTAGGGACCCAACAACTTTCAATGTAGTTAGCACAATTAAAAACCTATATAAAAATGTTTTAACACTTAAAAAAATCTTCTGTATATAACTTTTTAAAAGTAATGGTGCAGTATTTTATGTGTGTGCTGTGTTATAGTAGTTAGATTGCTTTTCTCCACCGCTCTCTTTCATCCTCAGAGACTGCGGAATCTCTGAGACTTTAGGACACTCTGCTGACTTGGCTGGGAGAAAGTTCTTGCCTATTCAGTTTTTGCCACTGCCTTTGGCACCTACAAGCCTCCTTCCTCTTCCCCTCCCCAGTTTCTGTATAATAAGGTGTCTGGGTTTCTGTTGCACGGAACGTCCCAGCACAAGAGACTTGAGGGCAGTCAAACAAAGACAGGATTTCATTCACCTGGCACGCGGACCCCTTGGATCCTGGCTGGAGTCTGAGCACCGGGCCCCAGGGCTGAGAGCAGGGCCTTACATAAGACCAGTGCTTGCAGCTGCTGCATGCCCCTCCTGTGACAAGGGAGCTATTCTCTCACGGTAGCACAAGGCTTTCTCCTTGCTGATCAATGCATTTCTCCATAAGTAAAAAAAAAAAAAAAAAATTAAAAAAAATCCACTGTCTTCTGCAGGTATTATTCTCAGTGTCCCTATACTAATCCCTATCTTGGCTCAAATGAGGAGGAACTTTTACATGTGAATAGATTAATGCAACTCACAATTGGCAAAACTCCCTTCATATCTTTCTTACACATTTTCTTTTCCTCTATGACACACCTGTGACATAGTTAAAATAGCAACAGGACAGGCTTTCTATGAGTGCCCTAGATCCCATATTCTTTCCTGTGTACACATTCCCAAAATTTATAGGTGACTCCTGAGACACCAGACCGAGGGCTGTGTGAACCTGGGTGGGATTCCCTAATGAGCCTCAATCCCTACACCTGAGGAAAAGAAGAATGGGGTTTTAAACCATTCTTCCAATTACTAGACATTTAGATTGTGGGACCCAATCCTCCCATGGGGGTCCAGCATCTTCTAACCCATCAGCCTTTTGAGTGGTTGTCTAGGTAAGACGTATCTCCCAAGAACTTCTGGAAGAATGGTGCCCATCTCCTCTCTTGGGAACAACTTTAAGTTCCCAGGTACAAGCATAGTGGAGGCCAAGAGACTCCTTCTGTCACCTGCAGAAGGAGCAGGACCACAGTAGCCAAACCTTCCAGCAGCTTTCACAGGCTGGAGGCTTGAGCTCTTTTCTTCTTGGAAACTGTAAGACCATTTTATTTAATAACTTATTTAGGATTATGGGGTTTTTGGTGTGGTTTTTGTTGTTGTTGTTGTTTGTTTGTTTGTTTACCAGGGAGAGTGAGTAATAAATCCTTTTAGAGAGTTGGTTCTTAAAAGTTGTAAAAGCAACAACAAAAAAAGTATGAAATGTTTTAAAATTCACAACCAAAGTATGTATAGTCATCATCTGCTTGGTGCTTTTACTTGGTGTGTTTTTTTCAAGTCTTTTTAAATTGAATTTATTGGTGACATTAGTTAATAAAATTATATAGTTTTTAGGTATGCAATTCTGCAATACATCATCTGTGTACTGTGTTGTGTGCTCAACATGGCTGTTGATTTTAGGCTGCTATAGCTTGTATATGTAATTTCGACACCCCACATCCCACTTTCAGGTGGATAACTTTGTCATTTGGTTTCCCCTCCTGCTGTGGACTAAACTGTTCAGTCTGACTACCATGGACACCTACTGCATTAGGCAGGTTAATTGGTTTTGAATGATCCTCCCTGCCAATGGGCAGCTAAGTGAACTTGACCTTTACCTTTACCTTTAGCTTTAGTTTGGCTTGAACTTCCACATTTTATGTTTCTGATTTAGGAATAGACATTGAAGTCAAAGTTGGATGACATGGTGACTTATTTTCTAAGAAGCTTGCTCTTCCTTAGTGGAGAATTAAGTTAGGGGGAATAAAGAAAATTAAAACAGCAACTCCAACTTAGAAATCCAGAGAGAGCAAGGGAGTCTGCCAGGCAGGGAGAGGGTGGACAGAACTCTGTAGCAGATGTCCACTCATAGTTCACATGTGTTCAATGTATATCCAAGAATCAGCAGGAAAAGTAGCTGTGCCACGTGCAGAACACATTGTTTGTTTCCCTTATGTTCACAGACACAGAGTTAGTTCTCAAGGAAAGTGGTTTGGTGATTATGAAACCGGAACAAAGCGTGTACATGTGGCTTGTTGCTGCCCGAGTCAATAAGTAGAGATGAGGTTGAACCTTTGAGGTGCTTTTATTCAGATGCGATCTGAGAGAGCAGAAGGTATAGTACCCTGAAAAACCACCCTACTTTCTTGTCTCAAGCCAGCCATTATATAGGGTTAAAGGGTGGGAAATAATCTAAAACTCTGCGAGTTCCCAGGGTCTGTTTTCTACCATTGATCTTGCAAAGATCAGCCCTCTGATGTATGTCTCTTTTCAGCCCTGTCATGTTCTTTTTTTTTTTAATATATTTTATTGATTTTTTACAGAGAGGAAGGGAGAGAGATAGAGAGTTAGAAACATCGATGAGAGAGAAACATCGATCAGCTGCCTCCTGCACACCTCCCACTGGGGATGTGCCCTCAACCAAGGTACATGCCCTTGACGGGAATCGAACCTTGGACCTTTCAGTTAGCAGGCTGACGCTCTATCCACTGAGCCAAACCGGTTATGGCCCTGTCCTGTTCTTAATCTACTTTCAAAATGTATCTTTTTTCTGAGTGATGGACCCATCTGGACTTCAAGGCCACTTATCTTGACTATTCTGTCTTTCTTCTTATAGCACATCCTCCACAATTTCCCAGGGTCTGTAAGAAAAATCTATTTATAGATAGTGCAGTGAATAGCGATTAATCAACTGTGATCTATTATTATTGCATACTCTCCCCCCTATCAATGATCTGTCACCGCTATTGGGGTATGTGTATGTGGGAGGAGGAGATTAAAACCCTAAGCAAGAGGCTGACATCTTCTTGTACTTAGACCATATATAGACTGAATAGTAAAATCCACTCCTCCCACTTAAAGAAATAAGGTCGATCTTTTCAGGCCACTGGGATAAGAAACAGTCTAAACACATGAAAACTTTGAAAGGGAATATGTAATTGGGCCAAGATTTATGAGCTCAAAAATTGACATTTACAGACACCAAATATTCTCTTGGGACTCTAATGTTACCTATCTTGAGAGCAGTGATGACCCACTGTTTGCATGGTTCCAACCCTAGTCATATTTTTTACTGTCTTCATCATGGCCTTTGGAATGCCTGGCTGTTCTCTCCATTTTCTTACTTTCTATCTCCCTTGCAGCAGTAACTATCATCTAATAAAAAAAAACAAAACAAAGAAGTTATCTCTTTGGGAAGTGGGAGTGTGGGCGAAAAGTCACTTCCTCAGGCAGGCAAACAGAGAAATATGGGAGGGAAAGAACTGTGAAATTTGGTTGGGGAAAAAGAAAGAAAATAAGTTTATTATGGTCCCCTGGGAGCTAAATTTGACAAACCCCTGACTTAATAAGGAAACCCAAGCCACCTAATACTTACTATTATGTACATAAAAGAGAACAGTGTCTTCTGAAACAGCCTCCAAGGCCTTTATGAAAACTTTGAACAGTTGTCCAATTAGGACAATTTAGCTGTTTTGGATTTAATGTTTCCTGTGTATCCCCACACAAGTGGATTCCTCATGAAAGGAGGGATTTTGAAAATGGAAAGAGCTCCTCCTTCTTTCCTCTGTCTGCATCAAGGCCATAGATTTATGACCTACGACCCCAGAGATGACAGACACAGCTTAAGAAAGTGAATACCTTCATAAGAAATCCAAAAATACCCAGTGGAATACCCGGGAAAGCTTCTTTAATCTGTTGCATTCTCAAATGTTTTCCAGGTAATGAGATCAAACTTGTTTTAAGAGAAATTAGAAGAACTCAACATCACAGGTCATTTGAACAAATAGATCTGTGACCTGAACAGAGAAGAATCACAGGGTGGGGATAAAAATGATAAGAGGGAAAAAAAATTATAAGGGGAGATCACGTGCACCAGGGGCTCTGGACAGTTTCCAAGCTTCTTCTGCTCTTTGCCCCCAAAACTTGGATTAAAAAAAATTGGCCAGAATTCATGGGAGTATAGATATTTTTTTCTGTGACCCCAAGGAAGGTACTCACAAGTAAATCATTAATCCGATCCTTGACAAATACAAATATTGTCATGTTCTGACCATTAATGTCCCTTGACCACTTGGAGAATCTTAATGCACCCCAGTGCCTGCTACAGTGGCAATGATAATGGCTTGCATTAGTATAATTTTTCAACTTGCTAAGTGCCTTCTCATTTATCACCTTATTTAGAGCTTTATGACAATTTTCTGAAATAGATACTGAATATTTTTGTTAGTCTCTCTCTCTGTCTCTTGAGATGGAGACACTGAGGTATCTGGAAGCTAACTGACACGCCAAATGTCTTGCAGATGGGGAATAGGCAGAGTCAGGCCCAGAATCCAGATTTCTTGATCCCTAGTCCAGTGACTTACTATAGGTTCTGAGGAGCAAGAGTGTTTAAGTTGGGGAGGAAGTATCCAAATCCCCTGGCCTCCTCACTACCTATTAGAAAAAGACATTTGGTGGCATTGACTTATGACTTTAAAGGGTTTTGGCACTGTCAGAAAGGAATGAAAAACAGTTACAGAATTCTGAGTCTGTCCTAGAACTTTACAATAAACATAGACCATTTTTTCTAACCACTGACTCATCTTTTGGAACATTTGAAATATATGTTGGTACAAAATATCACATAACACCAAGATCCCAGCAACTTGGTGCTCAATGACAATGCAATTTACTGTTGAAAAATAATACATATAATACATTAGCACAAATTTAGAACCCACATTTCCTCACATTTCTATGCTTAATGGAACGGGGTACACTTTTTAAATCTTTACAATTGATGGCAAATTACAATGAACAGTGATCTGACATTAGTATGAAGAGCCCTAAGAATGTGCACAAAAAACATTAAAAATGGAGCAATTGCCTAGCCTCTGCATTGTCTCTTTATGGTGGGATAACTAATGAAGAGACACAGATTTGCATAATGTCTTTCCTGGAATGAAACATTTGTTCAAATTAATTTTTGGAATCATTTCTTATATTGAAAAGAGCTTATAAATGTGTGTGAGAAAGGCCAGGTTGATAAGGACCTGTCTTTTTCTTGAAAAGGGTC
This sequence comes from Myotis brandtii, assembly GCF_000412655.1. Lineage (NCBI taxonomy): Eukaryota > Metazoa > Chordata > Mammalia > Chiroptera > Vespertilionidae > Myotis > Myotis brandtii. The sequence continues at coordinate 2,149,004 of NW_005354673.1, forward strand.
AATACACATACACACACACACACACACACATACACACACACACACACATCCATCCACATATATAGACACATACACAATTATTAAGAACTCAATCAATTTTGCAGAATGATTTCAGAGGAAAAACTTAATGATACTGGACTCCTTCCCAAAATGGTTCAACATGATCAAAAGTATACCTTATAGTTCTGCTACAAGAATCATAGGCCTTTGTAATTGATAGGCAACACGCTGGATGCTACTTACTACAGTTCCTAACAATTGTTTCATACTCACCTCAAAAGTAGATAAAGAATTTATGGACATACTTCTTAACTGTCGCCTCTATTTTATTAACTATCATATCACTGTCAAATAAATGAGCACTGAAAGAATGGGACAAAAAACTAGGGATGACTTGTACAGGTTGTGGGAAGAAATGAATCAAACCACTAGCCAGATTTCTCATTCAACATATCACTCAACAACATTCAAATAACATTTGATCGATTATAATGGGTCTACCATGTTTGTTTATAAACATTGTGAAGGATGCAGAAAGAAGAATGATGATGAGAGATTTGTACTTAAGAAAGTGCAGTCAAGGTTCAGAGACTGGATTGTGTTGGTACGGAATTAATCTCATCTTTTCTGTTGCAAATCTGCACTTATTTAAGGGGTGTCTAGAGCCATAGTTCTATCTTTTGGCCAACCTTGAATACAATGCACTGCTATAAACTCAGCGTCCCCCCAAATTCATGTTAAAACCCGATCAAAAATGTGATGGTGATTGTAGGTGGAATCTTTGGGAGGTGATAAGGTCACGGGGGTAGAAGCCTTAGGAATGAAATTAGTGGCCTTATAAAAGAGACCCCAGAGAGATCCCTCGTCCCTTCTGCCACAGGAGTTACAGTAAAAAGATAGCCATCTATGAACCAGGAAGTGGGCCCTCACCAGGCACCAAATCTGCTGGCACCTAGATCTTGGACTTCCCTGACTCCAAAACTGTGAGAAATAATTTTGTTGTTATTTATAAGCCACCAGTCTTTGGAATTTTATTATAATAGCCCAAAGAGACTAAGACAGGCTAACTGGTGATTAATAGGGTCCTACACTAGCATCTGAGACAGGCCAGAGATAACCTGTTTATAGAAAGTGTTCAATCTGATGGTTTGAACCTGGATTCTATTATATTCGATTAGTTTTTGCTCTTGAGTCTACTCATGCAGCCTGTTCTAGCTATGTGACCAGAGGGATATAAAGACATTTCCTTGGATGAGCCTGAGACATATTTCTCTTTGCCTTTATTTTCTCACTTTCTCTATTTTAAGGTGCCTGATTCTAGCAGTACTATCTCCAAACTCCTACCCTATGCCCCACCATATGGAAATGTGCTTCCAAGAAAGGCTTTCCAAGAAAGGCTTATAAGGCTCATACATGGCCTTATAAAACCATGACCATTTCTTATGGCCATTTTCTGCTTGCCCCTTCACATTCTCTGTTTGCTTTTCTTTACTGTGCTCTCTGCCCAGACAATGACATATGTGGATTACATAAAAGAGCTCTCTAGACCTCTGACTTTTGGTTTTAGGTTTGATTTGGTCCTGGCAAAAGATTAGATAAAGGGAGAAGAATGAAACCAAGATAGTAAATCCCCTTGATAATCCCTGCAGGCTGCCTCAAGCTTGCTGCCTTCTTTCAATTAAAGTTACAACTCCTTGCAAAGTGGCCCTTTTCAACAAGTTTTACCTTCTAGAGCAGTGGTTCTCAACCTTGGCTGAACATTAGAATCACCTGGGAATCTTTTTAAAATCCTGATTTCGGGGCCTCACCCTCCAGAAATTCTGTTTCTTTGTTACTAATGTTGTGGCCCCACCCCATAACAAAGAAACAGAATTTCCGGAGGATGAGGCCCAGAATTCAGGATTTTAAAAAGATTCACAGGTGATTCTAATGTGCAGCCAAGGTTGAGAACCACTGTTCTAGAGTTTGATAACTTTTCTCTCTCTCTTAGGTCCTTTGGACCTAGGGGTAGTAATTGGCCTGGAATACTGCATTACCTTTTATGATTTTTAAATACTCTGCATATCCCCTTATAAATAATCTCTTTGCTGAAGCCTCATAGAATTACCCTAATTTTATTGTGTCATATTTTATTCTAGGACCCTGTATGATGCAGCCAATGGTATCATCCACATTTTAAAAGAACAATAAATAAAGGCCGCCCTAACCGGTTTGGCTCAGTGAATAGAGAGTCGGCCTGCGGACTCAAGGGTCCCGGGTTTGATTCTGGTCAAGGGCATGTACCTTGGTTGTGGGCACATCCCCAGTAGGAGGTGTGCAGGAGGCAGCTGATCGATGTTTCTCTCTCATCGATGTTTCTAGCTCCCTATCTCTCTCCCTTCCTCTCTGTAAAAAATCAATAAAATATATTTTTAAAAAAATAAAGGCTCAGGAAAACAAACTTTATTCATGAAATTTTAATATTGCTTAGACAGAAAGAGTTCTGGGTTATATTAATGATCTACTGCCACAAAAATTATTAGTATATATTCATAAGCAATCATTTAGTTCATGATTCTACATGATCTGGAGGAAGCTGATAATCTCAACTTGTCTGGCTCATGCATCAGTCAGCTGTGGTCTCCTAGGTAGCTTTGCTGATCTTGGCTGGCTCATTCATATGTCTGAATGTCTTCTGGCAGATGGCTGATCTAAACAGGCCTCAACTGGGACAACTGGGCTACTTGGCTCTGATCCATATGTCTCTCATCTTGCAGAAGGGTAGCCAGACATGTTTTTATGGCAATGGCAGAGGTCAAGGGAGGAGAAAGCCAATAATGCAGGTGCTTTTCAAGCCTCTCTTTACATCAGGTTTGCTAACATCTTAATGGCTAAGGCAAGTCTCATGACCAGATCCAGAGTCAGAACAAGGTTACATGGTAAACAATGAGTACTCAGGAAGGGATGAGGAATTGAGGCCATTGATACAACCTATCAACCTGAGGTTTTCATAGCTGTCTGGTTCTTCATTCCACAAAGAAAGTGACATTCATAGTGGGCCTTGAAAAATGACTGGGTGTCATGAGGCGAAGGAATGAGATCATATGTGCAAAGCTTAGAAGAATGACATGCTTAGGAAATTGTTTAGTGAGTAAACAGGTATGCTTTATTAAAACATCATATAAATGGGTCACAATTACATACTCTTGTGCCTGGCTTCTTTCACTAGACATTCTGAAAGATTCAATATTTTAAATATGTCAAGTTTTCCTAAATCGATCTATCAATTAATGTAATTCCAACTAAAATAGCAGAATTTCTGTTTATAAATATATCAGTCAATTGAAATAATTACATGAAAGTCAAGCAGCCAAGAATAGATGAACAATCTACACTAATAAAAGAGAAACATGGTAATTAGCGTACGACCGCTACCCTTCCCATTGGCTAATCAGCATATCCTTATGCAAATTAACTGTCAGCCAAGATGGCAGCCGGCAG
>NW_005354673.1:2153813-2193755 GCF_000412655.1 Myotis brandtii
GGGCTGCACCTAGGGATTGGGCCTGCCCTCTGCCACCCGGGAGCAGGCCTAAGCCAGCAGGTCGTTATCTCCCGAGGGGTCCCAGACTGTGAGAGGGCACAGCCCGGGCTGGGGGCCCCCCCTCCCCTCCCGAGTGCACAAATTTTTGTGCACCGGGCCTCTAGTCTTGAATAATACAGTTAAGCGAATTATATTCCTAGATATTTTACAATGAAATAATAGGGTATATATTTTTTATTTATTGAAATATTCTTTCATTCTCAGTAATTTTTTTTTTTTAGTGTTCAATGTGGAAGCCTTAAATAGAAGATGATATATTTTTTACTCCCATCTCCACTCCCAATAGATTGGCAAGAAGATGAAAGCAAGGATTTTTATTTTCTGCCTTTCTCCTATTATCTGCACTAATAAAAGAGAAAGATGCAAATTGACGGTACCTTCGCGATGCTCACCAGCCAATCAGGAGTGAGTATGCAAATTAACCCCCCCAAAAAATGGTGGGTTAATTTGCATATGCAGGCGCCCAGTGGCCAGGGGCAGGATGCTGGTATCAAGGTGACAGTGCCAGCGTCCCGCGCCCAGGCCGCAGGGGAGGGGAGGGCTGTGGACGCAACACGGGGCTGCTGAGCTGGGGGCATGCTCCCAGGGGCCACAGCACAACTCAGGGCATGCCCCCAGCCCAGCAGACACAATGCGGGGCTGCTGGGCTGGGGGCGTGCCCCCGTGGTGGCTTCCTTCACGCAGCGTTGGTGAGGAAGCCCCCATGTCCGTGGACAGCAGGGCGTGGCGGCTCTGTTCGCATGGTGGTGGCGGCAAAGCCCCCAGGCCGGGCAGACAGAGAGCAGACAACAGGGCATGGGGCTTTATCACCACAATGGCAGCAAAGCCCCCAGGGCCAGCAGACAGAGAGCGGACAGCAGGGCATGGGGGCTTCATCTCCAAGGCAGCAGCGAAGCCTCCGGGCCTGGCAGACAGAGACAGAGAGTGGACAGCAGGGCATAGGGGCTTCATCCCAAGGCAACAGCAAAGGCCCCAGGCTTGGCAGACAGAGACAGAGAGTGGACAGCAGGGCATGGAAGAGGCGAAGCCCCCTGCAGACAGAGGACAGTGGGGCAAAGCAGCCAGGCCCCACAGAGAGAAGAGAACCATGGGGAGTGGGCCTAAGGCATCAGTAGGACATCCCCTGATGGCTCCTGGATTGGAAAAAAGTTCAGGTTGGGCTGAGGGGACCCCCCACCCACCCGTGCACAAATTTCGTGCACTGGGCCTCTAGTAATTCAATAAAATGAAATTATTTTTTATTTAAAGAGAAGAGAGGGAGAGAGTTTGAAAAGATGATGACAGGGCCTTGTGCTCTATGCCCTTTCCTACAATAAACTTGCCTATAAGATTGAGATCTGAGATTTGGGTAGATTTGCTATCTGCCCCCTACCTGGAACATTTTTTTGGTACAGCAGCTCCATGGATAAAGCCAATGTATAAAGGAGAGGAGACATGGTAGCATGGATATCTAACCAGGAGATCTCATCCTCAATTTCCCATGGACCCCAAGAGACTTTGAAAATATTTTATGTCATCTGAGGCCATGAGTAAAACCTAGGTATTAGGTGAGAGGGAGAGCTAATATGCCAGCCAATCAGAGGACCTCAGAGCAGAGTGGGGGCTTGGATCACCCACATGGAGTGAATGAGGATGTAGCTGCATCTTTGTTTGAATTTAGATGTCAGAAAACTGCATAGGAGTCAAAATGCCAGATGGATCAGTTGCCACCTGCCAAACAAGAACTAGGCATCATCTCAGCTGAGAAATAGACAGGATGTGGAACTACAGATGCCAGCATGACCACAGAACGCGCCCCCCCCCCAAAAAAAATGTTCTGCTTACTATACAGTAACATAAGGGAATAATTGAACACCCAGAGGTTTAGAATCAGGACCAATAGGAGGGGAAAACTGAGAACACTTCAAAGGAACTGAGGAGGGAGAAATTTCAAATTATATTACCTTTTAAATTGAGTGTGACTAAGAAATTACTGATATGGAATTTTTAAAAATCCCAGAAGTAATTGAGTTTACTTTGACATTTAAAGACTTAGTACAGAGTGAAAATGGTCACTCAAGAAATAAACTCAATTCAATTACAGGAAAAAAAGAAAATTTTTTTCACACTTGATTTTTATGGACTATTGAGGCAGTAAAGAGTGTGTCCATTTGAGAAAGGGAAGTAAATGAGGTCAAATTTTAAATGGCTTTGATTCACAGGAAGGAGTTTGTACTTGGATGTGGACCATAGAATATTTTCAAACAGAAGTGTGATATGATCAGCTCTATTTTATAAACATTGTCTAATAGTGATATGGGATATGGGTTGAAGGAGAGAGACTTGGCAGCACATTATGTAGGGAGTATTTTATTTTGTTTTATTTTATAGGGAGCTTTTTAGAAATCCAAGCAAGACATGATGAAGGCTTAACTCAGAGACTTGACAATGAAGATGGAACAGTATGTAAATTTTAAGAGTAGAACTGAAAAAAATTAGTTTGAGTCTTCCAAGGATCTAAGAAGAGTTGAAGACTTGTGTGGCATGCTCAGAAGATGAGAAACAAGAAGAGGATCAGGTTTAGGAGCAGAAACATTGCATTCAGTTTTTGTACATGGATGTGTCTTTGTAATATTGAAGTAAAGACTTGTAGTGGGAAGTTAAACATATGTCAGGTACGCAGGAGAGTTTGAAGGCTGGAGATGAAGATATGGTGGGTGATTAATATCCGTGTCTAAGAACTTTCTTAAGGACCATTTTTGGAGATAGAGAGCATAGAAAGTCTAGTCATCTCTGCTTTTCTGCATTGTCTGAGTAGGTAGTAATTTATAAGGCCCTGGAAAACTCCTTGTCCTCAATATGCCATCCAGATGCTTAAAATCTCACTGCTAAAAATGTATTCCTTTGTTTCAAAAGTGCCTTATAATGTGGTCCATTTTTAAAATGAAAATATTTGTATAAGTGATACACCATTGAAATCTCTCCTGTCTTGGTAAGAATAATTTGGGAAGAATGAACATACTAATATAGAAAGAGGAGATAAGAATGGATAGCTAAAGTTATACCTCAACTTCATATTTTGGTAAAGTTCACTCTGTGAATAGATCTTGGGAACCACACCTCAGAGTCACAGATATTCTCATGGTAATCCTCAGTGTCTGAGATTTTAGTCACTATTTCAAACTTGTGAATTTTCATCTTCTGACGTTGGTCTTTTTCAGTCTAACCTCTCTGGCCTCTTTGTTTTTGAAACACTATCTTGGAGACATGCCCTTAGTATGTAGAATGTACTATGTTGGTATATAGCCACAGATTTGGAGGCTCATTGTTGGACTTCTTCAGACAGCTGAAGAGCATTTAGATATGAAACCAAGTGCAGGAAAAGCTTTACTCAATTGACCAAAGTAGAAGGGTGTTTTGGAGCCACAGAATAGCTATAAACTCTAGGTTGTTTCAGAATTTTGTTATGGAGATACTGAAAGGTTAAGGAATTTCCCTAGAGACCCAACAAACTTTTCTTAATATTCCAGGTCATCCCATTTATTACAGCTATGAGAACTTGGATGCCAGTTTCTAAATGAGAATAATAGAGTCAATTTTGTAAGGTTGTTTCAAGGATTAAATCAAATAAACCATCAGATTACCAATGGGCTTATCACTTTACATGAAAGAGCTCAGTGAAAGATGGGTGTATAATACTCATCATGAGTAGTCTAAAATGACTCTGACCTTCATTCCTGTGCTGAAACACACCTCCTTTCAAATGTCTTTGGATACAAGAAGAAGCTATATGTGAAAAAGGAGAGGCATTCACATGAATTTGAAATTTTGGGTGGAAAGGGAGGTTGGGATGTGCATTAAAATCATTGTTTTGTCAGGTTGGAGAATTATGCATTTTTATATCATCCCTACTGCTGCTTAGATAGTTGCATATCTGGTAGAACCCCATTTGGAGTGAAAAAGGACGGATCCTCACACACTGTATCAGAGAGGGGACAAATTCAGGCAGTGGATACAATTTCATATTGAAAATAACTTACTGCTTTCACAGTGGGCTTTCTGATTTTCTTGGGCCACATCCTCAGTAGAGCATGTCACATGTGAAGCATATCATTGCATTCCCATCAGGAAATAACATTCTCTGGTGGTGTTTTGGGAAGAACGTGTAGATGTTAACCAAAACCACAAAGAAAGGATGTTGTCACTTTCACGTGGCATGTAAAAAAAACATGGATGTTTTGATGTGTCCAGTTACATGCAAACTCAGCATAGCTAAGGAAAAGATCGGTTTTCAAAGTACTGCAAGGAGTAAATGAGGTATGACTACAAAGAAAGTTATAAATTATGTTTTCAAGAGTAGCTTGTTGAAGCAGGTCACATCTAGAGCGTGTGTGTGTGTGTGTGTGTGTGTGTGTGTGTGTGTGCGTGCGCATGCGCGCGCGCCCATGAGCATGAATGACTGTGTTTGTGTGTATCCTTTTCGAGTATTTTTGCCTATTACTTAATCTAATCTGGAAAAAATTTCAATGGGTTATTAAAACAACTCCAACACGCTAATATTGTGTCTTTAAGCATGATTCCAAGTTGTTCATAAATGAGCATCTAGAAAACAGAATATCTGATTACAAAAAATAGCTGCATGTTTTATGAAACAGTGTTTGCTATAGGAGCCAGAAGCTATGCCTTTGCACTCTACTTTCTGGAAACTCCCAGTCAGCATCTCCTTTGAGGAATGAGTTACCAAAGCTGTCTCTTTTATGAGCATTTTATATTCATAAAGTGATGACTTTCTCCTGTAGGCCTTTTCTTCACTCAGCTAAATAGAAGACATTTTTCTGAAGAGGACTCCACTATTGAAACAAAGAACTTAGGTTACACATCAAAAGCTTTTGGAAAAAACCTGGGATTGGTTCTTGGGTGGATGTAATTCCAATGTAAATGAATTTCATCAGTGGTTTGCCTTTGATGCCAAATTTTGGGGAAAAAGGAGGACTAACTACTGATCATTTGCTTTTTTTCTATCAACAAACAGGATGTCAATAATAGAACCAACATCCCTTTTTCAAAACAATATCATAAGAGGGTTAAAGAAAGCATGGTGATGCTCAACCCATCATTGCAGAGAAACATTACTGATGATACCCCAATTAGCATTTCACATCGACTTGGACATATGAAATAGGGAAAAACTGACTACATTTACAATAAAACAATTGACTAGATTTACAACAAAATCTATTGTAATATACAATATAAAAGGAATAAAATTACCATATTTGTTCTGTATTTTAAAATAATACTATTACTATTTTTGATACAGTGCCTTCAAGTTTTACTATTATTTGTTTTTTACTAAGTATTGTTTGCATAGTTGTGGTTTAGCAACCAGCTTTTATTTTTTTCACTTGACATCAGAGAAATCTCTTCTTAAACACATATTTTAATGTTTGTATAATATTCCATAATGTAGCTATTCTAGAATTTACTTACCTGTTTACTCAGGAAAAATTAGACTTTAGGCACTTTAAATATACACACACACACATACATACATACAGGGTGGGGCAAAAGTAGGTTTACAGTTGTGAGTCCATAAAACAGTTTATTCTTGTATTATTATTTAATTTTTATATTATTTTCCATACAAATAACCATGGATTAAATATGGAATATGGAATATTTCTTTGTGGAAGATTTACTGGAAATGGAATTAATAGCTCAAAGGTCATCAGCATTTGTATTTGTTAAGGTTTTTGATACAGAGTGCAAAATGGCTTTTCTCCTCCATAACACTATATACAAGGGTCTGTTTCTGCAAAACTTTGACCCCCTTCTTAGTTCTTTCTAATTCTCCTACAGGAGAAGTCCTCACCAGGATGTGATTGTGCCCTTCCCCCCAGGGGATATTTGATTAGTCTGGAGACATTTTGTTTTTCACACCTAGGGAAGTGCTACCAGCATCTAACGAGTAGAGGTGAGGGATGCTTCTGAACATCCCACAGTCCACAGGACAGCCCTCACACAGAAACAATTTTCTGGCCTAACATTTCATGACTTCTTTCTTTGTACCCCAGTTGAAAATTGTCATGGTTATTTTAATAGATAAAGGTTGGCTAAGAAGAGATGCTAAGAAAGATCTTCCAAGAGAAGGGAACTGTATGAAAAAAAATGCCTATTTGTAAGAAATATAGGACATATAAAAAACAACCAAAAATATCTCCAGACATTGTCAATGTTCCTTAAAGGACAACATACAGTAGTCCCCTCTTATCCCTGGGGATATATTTCAAGGCCCCTAGTAGATACCTGAAACTGTGGATAGTACAGAACTCTATGTATACTATGTTTTCTCCAGTACATACATACCCATGATAGCATGTAATTTACATTAGACACAGTAATAGATTAACAACACTAACTAATAATAAAATAGAACATTTAAAACAATACACTGTAATAAAAGTTATGTGAATGTGGTCTCTCTTAAAAAATATCTTATGGCATTATGCTCACCTTTCTTCTTATGATGATATGAGATGATACATTGCCCACGTGATGAGATGAAGGGAGATAAATGACATAGAAATTGTAACAGGTTCAGGTTACTATCAACCTTCTGATGATATAGCTACTAAGTGATTGGTGGGTGGGTAGTATGTACAGCATGGATACGCTGGACAAAGGGATGATTTCATCATGTTACTCAGAACAATGTGCAATTTAAAACTTATTGTTTATTTCTGAAATTGTCCATTTAATACTTTTGGACCATGGTTGTCCACAGGTAACCGAAACTGTAGAAAATGAAACCACAGAGAGCTGAGAACCCCTGCTTTACACAGCTCAAAATGCCTTGCTCTGATTGGTGCTTAATAAATAATTGTTGATAAATATGTGAATTAATTATTTAAATGATGATTTGTTAATTTATTGAGGCATCAGTTCCTCTATCCTTCCTCAAAATAGTAGCTTGAAAATTGAAATGCATTTCATGTACTTAACTGAAAACTGAGTTTTTAAAAACCTAAACTATTTAAAAGCTGAGAAATTATTATGCTTCCTAAGTAGTGAAACCCACCATTCCTGCTAGACAAAAAAGTAGTAGGTTTTTTTTTCTAGAAGGAGAATTTGAGGTTCAAGAATATGGGCTGATTAATTCAACTGTTTCATGTTAAAACAATTCATGCTGGAGCTAAATAATACCTTCTTCACACTAGGAAATAGAGCATCCACCAGTGTCTTTTTTCTTCAGCTCTATCTACCACTGTGAAAAAGTTACATTGAGAATGAGGACTGGATCTTACATCTATTTGTATTTTCCAAAGTGCCAAGCACAGTGTCTGGTATAAAATATTAGGACAAATGACATTTAAATGAATAATGCTTCCATTTACTCAGGATCTAATTTCCTTTCTATATCTAATCAGAATCTTTATCTTTGAACTGCCATGGATCATAGTCATCATTAACCATGTTGGAGATTAGCCAAGGCTCTAGATTTATGGTTCTGTGAGTCAACAAGGTACAAGTCCCTGTCTGCCCTCCCGTTGGTGTTTTGGTTGGATGTTCCCATGAAGTTGTTATTTAGGAGCCTGGCAGCATCCTTTGCAAAGTGGGGAGTTGCAGTTGCATTCCTCTTTTTAGCATTTGGTCTCAAAGTAATCCTGGGCAGCAATACTGGAGACCAGTTTTGCCCCAACAGGTTTGGTGATACTACTTGGCTGAATGGCTATTTTCTTCGATATTCAAGTCAACAAATATTTATTGAGACCTTACTTTATGCAAGACACTTGGCTAGGCACAGTAAGAGATACAACCATGGTGTAAGATATAGCACTAAGCACTAGAAGGAGCTCAAAAGCTTGTAATGGAGAGAAGTGCATAAATTAGTATAAATAAAATGCAGACTCTAATTAGAGCCATGAGAGAGAGAGATCAGTATGGACTTATGGAGGCAAAGAAAGACCAAGACCATTGAGAAATCAGGAAGACTTAAGGAAACAGACACTTAGTCTGGGCATTGAAAGATGGATGAGCTTTTGACAGGTAAAGAATTGAAGATGCAACATGAGCAAATTCACAGAGGTTTGGAAACATAGAACATATCCAGTATATAATAATAATAATAATAATAATAATAATTAATAATAACAAAGATATCTAATATACATTAAGGCATTGCTATTTTCAAATGTATTCTACTAAAATTTGTATTTTTCATGTTAAAAATGGAAAAATGGAACCAGGGTCAATTTATCCATTAGGTACAGTGCTTAGAGACCATAATACTTTGAGGAACCCACCACAATACTTTGAGGAACCCACCACAAGGTTTTAATTTCTTTTACAATTAGAAGAAAAAATAATATAATCCAGCCTAGATTACATTCATTTTTTTAAAAAATGCACCCATTAAATGGGATGAATTTTTAATATTATTTTCCTGGGAGGAGGGCCACAAAGGTGAAAGTGTCTAGGGTCCACAAAAGACATACTGTGGCCCTAAATGAAATAATCCTTGACTCTTCTCATTCCTATGTTTCTACCTCCTCCAAAATATATTCTAAATCTTCTTTTTTCTCTATTTCCATTGTATCAGACAAAGACAAGCCACCATGATCTCTCATATGGATTACAATCTGAGCTCTTAACCAGTTCCTTGCTTTATTCTTTTCCCATAAAATCAATTTTCTACACAACTGTCCAGGGGACTGTGATCATTCCTCTGGGTTAAAAGTTCCAATGGCTTCCTATTACACTTAATATACAATTTCATCTTAGGCATCCAAAGGGCCCTTGTTATTCATTTCAACTCAATTTGTACTATATTATTCTCATCATGACCACTGCCATGATGACCTAGCTGTGCTGATCTTCTCTCTGTTCTGAACACACCTACTTCAATGACTAGTCACTTTAGATTCCTTTTACTTGTAATGTTCCCACCCCTCCTAGTTTTGTATGACTTTTGTTTCCCAATATTTAGATCTCAGTTCATGTATGACTTCCTCAGAGAATTTTTCCTGGGCCACAAAATCACACTCTTGTATGTGACCCTATTTTAATGTTAAAAGTGGCATTTATTGATTATATATATTTGTTGAATTATTTATTGTCTGCCTTCCTTAACCAGAAGATGAACTTCATGAGAATGACTATAGAATTTAGAAAAGTACCAGGTAGATAGTAGATAACTAAACAATTATTCAGAGGATATCAATTCAGTATCTACTACATACGTGGAATATGGATTCAGTATGGAATAAAACAAATTTGGTTTCTGCCCCCATGAAGATTATAGTCTAGGGGGATTTACATGTTACCTAAATAGATCCTCAAAAGGCATAAGGTAGAAACTTACTTTCCCATTTTTCCAAAGGCTGAGGCTGGGACTAAAGAAGTTAATTCTTGTGCTCAACTGGGATGTGAACCCAGACTGCCAGTCTTCAGAACTTGCTCCCTTAATGCAACATTCAGTTCCACTCAATAATAAGTACCAGTGTCCTGAGTTTAGGTGATGGTTAGATATGTAAAGCTAGAAATTTGAAGTGCCTTGAATACCAAAGCTAAGAAAATTTTTCTTGTGACAAGATAATAAAAAGTTGTTGACTTGGGGTGGTAAACCTACAATGCAATATACAGATGATGTATCATAGAGTATGATATACTTTAAACCTATATAATTTTATTAACCAAAGTCATCCCAATAAATGCAATAATGTTAAAAAAACATTATTGAAATATATTAAGAATAAATGTGCTTTAGAAAGGATGCCCTGGGAGTGATCTAAAAGGTCAAGGGAAGCAGGGGAGGCTGGAGGTAGGGAAGAGTAAGAAGGCTATTGCTATTGCCTGTCAACCACTCACCATATTTTAAGAACTTAATAGCAGTTCAAAATTGTATGTTGTTTCTACATATTTCCTTAATAATAGCTGCTGAATGAAGGAAGGTTCGTTTCATGCATTTATTGAGGACAGCTCTGGGGCAGAAAACTTTCCGATTCTATTCTGGAAACATCTATTTCAGATATTTTTCAAGTGAAAATTACCAGTAGCCTCTGTACCCAAGGATGATTATAGCTATTCTTTATAACAATTATCAGCTTGTGGCCACAGATGATGTTTACTGTGGCCATGCTGTCTTGAAAATGGTTTTGCATTCCCTGTTCCAGATTGATCACAACTGCCCAACATTTATTCATACATCTGTTGATTATTTTATTAACTAGAGGCCTAGTACACAAAATTCGTGCACCTGCGGGGGGTGTCCCTCAGCCAGCCTGCACCCTCTCCAATCTGGGACCCCTTGAGGGATGTCTGTTCCCTGTGGAATTGGGCCTAAATGGGCAGTCGGACATCCCTCTCACAATCCAGGACTGCTGGCTCCCAACTGCTCGCCTGCCTGCCTGCCTGATTGCCCCTAACCGCTTCTGTCTGCCAGCCTGCTCACCTCCTAACCACTCCCCTGCCATCCTGATTGACGCCTAACTGCTCCCCTGCCAGCCCAATTACCCCTAACTGCCCTCCCCTGCTGGCCCGGTCACCTCTAACTGCACTCCCCTGCAGGCCTGGTCACCCCTAACTGTCCTCCCCTACAGGCCTGCTCGCCCCCAACTGCCCTTCCCTGCTGGCCCAGTCACCCTTAACTTCCCTCCCTTGCCAGCCTGGTTGCCCCTAACTGCCCTCCCCTGCCAGCTCGATTGTCCCTAACTGCCCTCCCCTGCCGTCCTGATCCCATATTGGAAATTCTTACTATCTGAAATGTTCCCTTGAAATTTGTGCTCAGGTGAGCAAAATATGTAATCATATGCATATAGTTATAACTTCAGGAAAGACATGTTTTTTTAAAAAATATGTTTTTATTGATTTCAGAGAGGAAGGGAGAGAGATAGAAACATCAATGATGAGAGAGAATCATTGACTGACTGTCTCCTGTATGCCCCCTGCTAGGATAGAGCCTGCAACGTGGGCATGTGTCCTGACTGGAATCGAACCATGATCTCCTGGTTCATGGGTCATCACTCAACAACTGAGCCCCACTGGCTTGGCAGGAGAGACATATTTTTATAAGGGGAAAATCTCTGCATGGATCTGGATAGCAAAAATACACATATATCAATGTACTTTCTTCTATGTACTCATGACCACCTAGGTTCCACTAATTTCTCCTTAAATTTATATATATATATATATGAAATGATTAAGAAAATGAGTAAGTGAAAAGATGAATAAAATCTGCCTATTTGTCCATTATAATATTTTTTACAGTCTAGGGCTGTGGTTGGCAAACTGCGGCTCGCGAGCCACATGCGGCTCTTTGGCCCCTTGAGTGTGGCTCTTCCACAAAATACCTGTGCGGACGCGCGTACAGTGCGATTGAAACTTCTTGGCCCATGCGCAGAAGTCGGTTTTCAGCCTGGGCGAGTCTATTTTTAAGAAGTACTGTTGATATTTGGCTCTGTTGAATAATGAGTTTGCTGACCACTGGTCTAGGGTGACCGATGATGCTAGTTTTCCCAGAAATATCCCAGTGTTAGCATTAAATTTCCACCTCTTGGGAATTGCCTCAGTTCAGAATGATTAGGATGGTTGGTCAACCAGCACCCACTAACCACACTGTATTAGTTTTTGTTTGTTTGTTTGTTTGTTTTTGCTTATTGGCTAATTGTCTCAGTCAGCTATTTTCTGATAAGCTATTGCATAACAAATAACCACAAAATAAAATTATACATACAAAACCATATATACTAAACTAAGCATTTATTTCTTACCTATGTGTCTGCCGGTTAGCTGAGATTCATCTAATTTAGGCTGGGTTTACCAGGCTTGGCTCTAGGCTCTGAGTTAAGTTCAGATCTGGGGGTAAGGAGCTATCTTGGCATGTTCTCATGGTGAAGAAAAACGTGTCAGAACACTAGCTCAACCATGCCATCAATTTCAAGCTTTCAGTGGTTCTCAACCTTCTGGCCCTTTAGAGTTCCTCATGTTGTGACCCAACCATAAAATTATTTTCGTTGCTACTTCATAACTGTAATGTTGCTACTGTTATGAATCATAATGTAAATATCTGATATGCAGGATGGTCTCAGGCGACCCCTGTGAAAGGGTCGTTCGACCGCCAAAGGGGTCACGACCCACAGGTTGAGAACCGCTGGCTTACATCATGTCTGTAAACATTCCATTCATTGGCCAAATAAAATCATTTGATCAGACTCAACATTCATGAGATACAGAAATATACCATACCTCTGGTCAGGATCAGCAAAGCCTTCAGACATGACAGAGGCTATAGATCTGGAAGTGGTGCCATATTGGGAACAATAGTGTAAACTTCCGCATTGTTTTCCCTAAATTAGCTTGAGCACAGAGACTATGCTTTGGGTCTAGTCATAGAGCTGGCTCAGGCAGTTGATAGCCATGTGGCCTTAGGAAAGTTACTTTACATCTTTATATCTAAATTTTCTCTTTAAAGTGGAGGTAATTATGATGTCTCTTTCATAGGATTGTTGAGAATATTAAATAAGATTACTTAGGTACAGTGCTTAATGCTGTGGCCAAATAAAATCATTTGATCAGACTCAACATTCATGAGATACAGAAATATACCATACCTCTGGTCAGGATCAGCAAAGCCTTCAGACATGACAGAGGCTATAGATCTGGAAGTGGTGCCATATTGGGAACAATAGTGTAAACTTCCACATTGTTTTCCATAGCACAACTTCCGGCATATAATAGGAGGCAAGTAAATGTCTGTTGAATAAGTGAAGAGATGTATGAAATGGAAACGAAGGATCTTAGAAATATGCCAATGAATATTTAAAATTGTTTAACTATGTTCAATAGTATAAAAGCCTTGGGATTCGGAAGGTCAACTGGGAAAGTGAACTAGAGCGTAGTTGTGGTGAAACAAACATGCTGGATGCTTGCCCCTGGGTGGAATTAAGACATTTATCCAGCTAATCAGACTCTATAATAAATCATTCCACTTAACCAGGAAAAGTTCTAAGTATTGGCCAGGAATACCTCTTACAGTAAATGTTTCTGGTGCAGCAGCTGTGATGGTCAGTCCCATGTGAGCTCAGCTCACCTCATGATCACTTAGCCTACCTTAAATGTACATCATGTTCCTTTTGGTTTTCTCTCTAAGGGCCTTTTACATCATTATAGGAACACACACCAGAAATAAGGGGAGTTATTGCCCTTGGGACAAACCTCAGCCAATGGGGAAAGGAGTCCAGGGGTATATGATCCAGCTTCCCTTACTTCAGAAAGTATTTCATAAAATGAACAGTAGGTCACAACAGATTTGAGCTCCAATTGCTGAAAGTATCCTGATAGTGGCATTTCCTCTTACCTTTCTCTCTCATTCTTTCCACTTCCTCTTTCTTAATTCCTGGGATTATTCCTAAATAAACTTACTGCATACTCTCCCAGCTTCTATTTTCAGGAAAAAACAAGCTAAGGCATATATATATTTGACCATTTTTTAACCTCAGTCTGCCCTTCCCCAAATCTGTTTTGGGTTCCCAATGTAGATGAAGGTCAATGTTTATTCAGTCTATCCTACCTGTCAAGATTTTGTTAAAGTTCAATTGACAGTATTTTTTTTTCAAAATACAAATAAAATTACATAATAATTATATAATAATTAGAATATTGAAATGATTTTTCAAATTATAAAGGCACCTTGGGAATATCAACATTCTCTTCAAGATGGTGTTTCCCCTCTGGTTAAGATTTAGCAATCTATATAATCACATTTATATCTTCCTGAAAGGATTGTCCCAGAGCACACATGCAAAAAAATTTTTTTTCTGGCAAATTTTTGACCCTGAGGAATACATAGCTATGGAAATCACTAAATAAAATAATCTTCCTTTTAATGGAATTCTTCCTGCAAGCATATTTCAATAATCTTGCTGGTAATAGTTCAAAATTCTGTCTTTAGTTTGTATTGTGGTCTTTGAACAGTGGACTAGTCCATGGAAATTCTATAACTGGAAGCCAATCTATGATGAATTTGTACTGTATAAATGAGGAAACTGAGAAGGAAATAATTTGTTTGAGAAATTATCTTGAGAAAGAAATTGTTTTTCAAAGATTCTCAACTGAACTGACTGTAACAAGAATTCCAGACTCAACTCTTTAGCTAGTTTTGTCTTCTATATTTTTCCAACTGACTTTGCACCTTAAACATTCTCACTTTAAGGTGAGGCTGCAAAAATGATCCACTACCTTCGTGTGATCATGCTTCATGAACTCTCTATTGTGTCTATGGCAGAATTTCTATTTATATTTTGCTCTTCGTCTCTCACTAACTTATTGGGTTTTCAACTGTTTTGCTTTGAGACCACCCTCTGCGGGGACCTTGAACTCCATGCCATCTAGTAACTCCCCACAGCATGCCCAGCTTTGCCTAGGTGGGCCCAGTGCCTTAGCACCTCAGTCTTAAGAGGGATGTTGGATACTTGTTACCTTGCTTTAGAGATGAAATAGCAAAACACTCTCAGAATAAGAGTTTACTCATAAATTCATACTTAAGTGATTACCAAAGGAATGGACAAGTGAAATGTTTCTTTTTCTATCTTAATGATTTGATTTAGATTCTAATCTGAAAAGCTTTCATATAATGCTCTCGTTCTTTCTTTACTCCTGCTTATAGACAAAATGTATCTCTTCTGCTTGATCAGTTTAGAGGAATGAGGTAAACATGTTACCCTGCTTCTTAATCTCTCTACCCCTTCCCCCTGGAGTCTGTCTACCTATAGCATGCTTTGCTCCTTTGTTCACTGCTGCCAGAGGCTCTGCTTGGGAAACTTTGGGTAAGTCTAGGATGCTATGTCAGGAAGTCTATCACTGGCCCACACTTGACCCATGTTCTCCAATAGCTTTATCAGTAACAAAGAGGATGTTTTGGCCTCCCTCTCCTTGACTCCTGCACTAATTGATAATTCATTTCTAAAATCGGAAAAAACTCTCAATAAAATCTCCCCAAATTTCAACATAGAAAATGAAGGAAGGGCTTTAAACAAACGATTTTTAACAACACAATAACCTCAACAAAGACAATGGTCATGGGGATGATTAATAAAAACAATAATTGAGTATTGCTAAATGCTTGATTGGCCAGAAGTTTGAGAAATTACAGTATTCTGAGAGTTAAAGCTGTAGTTGGGTAAATGAGTTTTGTAAGTGCAAGGAGATAAAATAATACAGGAACCTCACCATCATAAGCTATTATTTCAGTAATTAATATTAAAAGATACCACAGTATATACTGTAAGCACTCATTTCCCAAAATATTGCAACCATGTTAAAAAAGAACATTTGTATTACCATACAAAGGGTTTTTTATTCTCAATGTGTTTCTCAAAAGTAATCTTAGTTCTTTCAAAACTGTTTTATTTTAAAAATTAACAAATACATAATTTCTCCATTTTAACACTACCCTTTGATTTCTGTAGCTCATGTTGTAATATAAAACCTCCTGATTGTATGACTGTCAGGTTTATCTGTTACATACATGCGTTGGTAGGACTGAAGTGGTGGGGAGTTATTTGAGTATAGTGTGCAGTTAATCTTGAACTAGGTAGTCTTTCTGAGTACATTTTATTTATTAAATTTATTTTTATTGTTGACACTCTTATAGACGTCCCCCTTTCCCACCCTCCTTTGCTCATGTCCACCTAGTCCTCACTCCCTTCCCTTTTCTCTAGCCATCACCACACTGTTGTCTGTGTCCCTGGGTTATGCATATATGTTCTTTGGTTAATCCCTTCACATACTTTCATCCACTCCCCTCACCCCCCTCCATTCTGACAGCTGTCAGTCTGTTCCATGTATCCATGCTTCTGTTTCTATTTTGTTCATCAGCTTATTTTCTTCATTAGATTCCACATATAATTGAGATCGTATGGTGTTTGTTTTTCTCAGACTGGTTTTTATTTACTTAGCATAATAATCTCCAGGTCCATTCATGCTGTGGCAAAAGGAAAGATTTCCTTCTATTTTGTGGCCACTTAGTATTCCATTGTGTAAATTTACCACAGCTTTTTTTATCCACTCATGTACTGATGGACACTTGTTTCCAGACCTTGGCTACTGTAAGTGATACTGCAGTGAACATAGGGGTGCATAAATTCTTTCAGATTGGTGTTTCAGGATTCTTAAGATATATTCCCAGAAATGGGATGGCTGGGTCAAAAGGCAGTTCCAGTTTTAATTTTTTGAGGAAACTCCATACTGTTTTACACAGTAGCATTTTAAAGTGTTCAAATTTTCATATGTTGCTTGTTTTATTTCAGTGCAGGTGCTATTTTTATCATTGATTTAGTTTAATCAAATCGTGTTTAGAAATATGATCTGTAATATATTTCTTTGGATTTTGTCTAACCTCATTTGTTGCTAATTTTCTGAAAAGTTCACATTAAAACATTAAAAACATATTAAAAGAATGAAACAAAAATAGAAAAGAATGTTACAAGGTACCAAAAAAGAAGAAAGTTTGAAGATAACAAAAATATCAATAGAAATCTGGACTGGACACTGTTGAAATGTACTAGCCAAAGGCAATTATCAGAAAAAAATTAAAAATATATATTATACATAAAATGTTCAAAGATTTAAAGAAAAATATGAACATAATGAGGAGATAGATGGGAAATAATAAAAAATACCAAAAGAATCATCTAGTTGTGAAAATATAATATCTGGAATAAAAACATTTACTAGATGGAAAACAGAACATAATAGACACTACAGAAATAAAGATTAGTGAACTTAATTATATAGCTTTAGAAACTATCCTAATTGAATATAAAGCATTGAGAAAGAAGATTGGAAAACATGAGGAGACTTAGAAACCTGGAAGAACATACAAGCGAGTTAGCTTATATTCAATTATACTATAAGAAAGAAAGAACAGAGAGAGGGAAAGCCAGAAAAAAAATACTTGAAACAACATTGGCATAAAAATTTTTAAGTTTGATGAAAAGTATAAAAATCTCAAACTCATGAAACTCAATAATCCCATGTGGGATAAACTCATGCAGGGAGGAAACCATACCAAGAAACATGGCAATTAAGTTCATGAAAGTCAGGGATAAGGAAATGATAAGTCCTAAGAGTAGCCAGAAAAAAAACAACCCACATTATTTAGTGAAGAAAAAAAAGAAAAAAGTAAAAAGAATTACAGCAGACTTTTCATTAAAGTAATTTGTAAACTCAAAAGTGACGGCATATCATTTCTGTAAAATTCTTGCCAAGAGGGCATGGCCTAAATCTAATTATGTGGAAACATCAGACATTAGTAAATTGAGAGATATCTGCAAAGTACCTTGTCTGTACTCTTTGAGTTTCTTGATGTCATTAAAGCAAAAGGAGAGAAAGAGAGAGAGAGACCAATTTAAGAAATGAAAGTGATATGACAATTAAATGCAATGCTGATTCTGAAACTTATTTCTTCTTTATGTGCTGTAAAGGACAGAATTGGCACAATGATCAAAATTTGAATAAATTCTGTAGGTTATAAATTAGTGTTATGTCAGTGTTATTTTCCTGATTTTTACCACTGTCCTGTGGTTATGAAAATGCAACTATTTAGGGAGAAAAATACATAATTTCTGCAATTTCCAGATGGTTCAGAAAAAATAGTGATATATATTTACATATATAGAGAGAATGATGAAACAAATGAAGTAAATGTTAATGATTGGGGAATCTAATGGAGTTTATGGAAGAGTTCTATTTCGTCCTCATAATTTTCCCATAAAATGGAACTATCTCAAAAAAGTTAGCCATCCCTCCCTCCAAAAAAACCCCAATATACCAAGGCAGCCACTGCCTCTGCCAACATACACACACCTATGCTTTTCCCAGAAGAAGCCACCTTTCCCTGCTCCAAACAGTGACCTTGCCCTATCCCCAGACTCTTGCACGTCCTTCTCAGTCACTAGTACTTTATAGGAGCCAGATCCCTGACTGGCTCGGTCTGCTTTTGGCCACAGACCTCAGGAGTCTAGCACTTCAGCCTCACTTCTGAGCTTGAATTTTTCTCCACATGGTTATTTATTTTGTTTTTCACCATGAATATGCCCATGGCTTCTCTTTTTCATGTTTTAAATGTCACTGCTAGGAGGGTATTGAAGCCTGAAATTATGGAACCATTTTGACCAAAAGTTTCATTAAGTGGCTTTTACAAAAGCTACAATCACTGTTGGACCATCAAGCAATGAATATTTTGCCTGTAACTGAGTATAATGCAGAATTGTGATCTTTCAGAGTCATTTCTGGTTTTGGAAATCCACATTTGGCTTTATTGTTATTTTCTTATTAGTGTTTTATTGTTTTAATTTTATTTGGCTTTATAAGTTGATTGTTTCAGTAGTATAGTGTTTCACCTGGCATGTTATATCATGATTACTGCAGTAACCATGCAAAACTAAGGGGGGGAAAAGAAGCTGAAAATAAGTCATGTTTGCATGATGTGTGATTTGAAAAAACTGATGCTAACCCATTTGAAACACATGCAGTATTCACCCAACAAATATTTTGAGTGTTTACTACAGTAAAGTGGGTTTGGACATGTGATCATGAATCATACGTTCCATAGCTTCCAGGGCCTGACAGCCTAACAGGAAAGATAAACTGTCAATATGTAATCAAAGCAGACACAAACAAAAATGCTCCTTAGAGTTCAAAGAAATGAGAGACAAATTCTAACTCTAAGGGATTACATAAGGCTTCCAGGAAGAAGTGGCTTTTGAGCTAAGTCTTGAAAAATGGGATCTCTGTCATTACTTCAGGAAGGAGTTTAGACTTGGGGAAACTTTAGTTAATGGTAGAGCAGCACTGGAAAGAAAATATCCTTATTTCCAACAGATGAGTTACAGTAACATTGGACCATTTTATATGTTCATAATGACCGGTTCTTTTGTTATCCACAGCTTCCTTTCCCCTCATCACCTATTATTTTCTAACTAGCTTCTGATTTTTAAATCTATTTAACTTTAGAATTCCCTTTGCTAGCCCCTTAAAGAAACAGTGGTTGTTAAAGGGTTAGTGATGTTCTACAAGCAAATCCCAGTCTCAGGAGGAAAAAAATCATTAAATTTTTGGTGACCATTTCTAATATTTAGCAAGCCCTTTCTAATAAAACAGAAAACTCTGCTAAAATGTTTATTGCTTCTTAAGGAGACAGTCCAGTCATTTTTGCATTTATTTCAGCATTTCCTCCTTAGTAATTATACTTCCTTATGCCTCTGGCAATGTAGCATAATGGACACATAGGTTGGAATTTTGCCAATCTGAATACAAATCCTGGTTTTGCTGTTTTTTGCCTACATCCTGTGATGTTTCCTCAATTGGCAAAAAAAAAAAAAAAAAAAAAAAAAAAAAAATGCGGTTATTCCTGTAAACTTTTCTGGCTTGTGGAGACAGAGACAAGTTAAAGGAGTCAAGGTGTGTAACTATTTACCTGAGAGTTAACCAATAATGCTCTTTTTCCTTCTTCCACACTGCCTTTGTCCTGCTGTTCTTTTGTCTGAGAGACTCTCCTCTTTCCCATTATCCTTTTCTGTTTATTAAAATCCAACTCATCATTTAAGGCTGACTCTATCTTCTCTGGATACTGCCCTAAATGTCCTACTGACAATTATTTGAACTTGACTTGGTGCTCTAACCACCCGTGGATTGAACTTCCATTTAGCACTTAGAGTGGCATCACATTGTTCAGGGCACCAGTTAAAAGACTCTAACTCAAGGCACTTGGCAATGCTTCTATTTCATCACTTGTATTAACAGGCAGTGAATGCAATGAAACCCAAAGGAGTTTGCTGGTGAATCCCTCAGAAAGAATGTATGAAGAGGTTTAAGAGTTCGCTGTCATGACTGAGGTGTGTTCCACTTGTTCAAGTGGTCAAGCAAGGTGCTGGAGATACCATTATCAAGGATGATGTCGAGAATTAATTTAGACATAAAGAAACACGGGGTATTAAAGAGCATAAAAAGAGCTCATGTAGGCAGAACTGGACTTTATGGTCACTTGGGATTCCTGAGGGTCATTTTGACTCTATACAACTTCTGTCTCATGTGTTCCTTTTAGAATCCAATGTCATGAGATATGTCTTTTTGAATATTTCATCCCTTTAGCTCTTTTCTAAACTACATTGTAACCTGTTGAGGATCAGAATTATACTTCAAATACTATAACACATGTTTAATGAATATTTAACAAAATTACAATGGAAATGGAATATATGGAGATAAAGTGGTAGCAGAATAAGGCAGAGAGAAGTCAACAGGGAGCCTGACACATGGCAAGCCCTTTGAACAATAGTAGCAAATCTCTTACTTCAATGCATTACATACATTGTTTCCTTTAATCCTCTAACAACCCTATTTGATAAAATAGTAATGACCCCTGCCTTCCAGAGGAAGAAACCCAGATTTAGAGAGAGCTTGAGTAACTTGCTTCAGGTTGCCCTCAGGCATGCGGCAGAGATAGGTTTCAAATGTAAATCTAAGCCTGAGTCCAGTGTCCACAATCTGAATCTTCAGCCACGTTATCTTCCAAAGGTCCTTTCTCTCCTTGTTTCTATTCCAGTCTGGAAACCTAGAGGATCCTCCCTATGCAATGGCAGGCTAGCCAACAGTAATTGTTTTCTTTCACTGTTCTTTAGACTACTTAATGTAGATATGAACCTATTGAAATTTGAAAAATGAGGCATACTTGCTATATTAATATTCAAGTTGGAAGATCACATTGTCCACACGAATAAATCACTTAGTTTCCTACTTAGCTGTGTGGACTGTCAGACCCTCTAAAGAGGACAGAGGAAAAACCAACCAGGATCTGATTTTGTTTCCTCATGGATTGATAGAGATAATTTATTTTCTTAGTGACAAATTATCTCTACCTTCAAGATTTGATGATTCACATGGGTTAGTTTGATTGTGCTAATGGAGTAAGAAGCTTGGAGACTTGAGGAACAAATGTTTTTACAATGGCTTCTCTGACCAAATTAGCAGAGTGTTGACTGTTCCCACACCCTCTGAGTAGATACACATATTGCCCCCTGGTGAAGGAGACTTGTGGGTGCTTTGCTTAAAGAAACATTGAAGGTAAAAGAGAGAAAGAGAAGACCAAAAGAACCTGGCTCCTTTGAAAAGAACTTATTGAAGAGGTTTTTTGCCCAGGAAAATGTTGGCTTTGGCTGCTCTCTAGTGGTGGGCAGTGTTCACTGTCAGCAATTCCTCCACAGGGATTCCAAATTGAAGGGTAAAAATGGAAAAATCCAAGCACTTGCTTGGCTACTTAAAGACGGGTTGTTGCAAAGAAATGATATGCACACACACACATGCACATGTGCAACAGGCCTGGAGAAGGTAGGAATGCACCTTTCTCTGAATGGGAAAAGAGAACATGGATAGAAAGATGGAGACTTCTACAGAAAGGTGTGAGAGAGAAGAACACCGTTTTTCAGAGTCTTTATACGTTCCTGATGGCTGTACTCACCTTCCTCTTTTCATAATGATTGGAAGTAGCCATTGGAAGGCCTCACCTTCTTCACTGATGTTTAGTCTAAATTTAGGTACTGGTAGTTCCCCAAATTGGTGTTGTGCTGGCTCCAGCGTTTCAGCTGGCTTCTTGCCCAGCCTTACAGAGCATGAATAAGAGAATGGGGACATAGTTCTTGCCACCTTGTACCACACCCATTTCTGGAGGATATACAGAGGCCCCTCCTATTCTTTTTTCTACTCTGCATTACCCAGCAAAAGTGGGAGAGCATGCGAGGTGTGTGTGTGTGTGTGTGTGTGTGTGTGTGTTTGGGGAGTTCTGGTGCAAGTCATCCCAGTTATCCCCAAATCATATTAGGTGTATAAACTGATCTTTGTTTCATAAGCATTTAGAAAAAACAAACAAACAAACAAAAAAACTAAGTAAAACCAGTTTGGGGTTCTTTTTTTTAATTTTTTGGCCCACAGTTAACTTCAAACGTGTGTTCCGTTCTGCCTCTGTGTTAATTTTGTAAGAAAATTTGTGTAGTTCCTTCATCCACTTGGGTCTTACTGACTACATCTGTGAATTGGTGGTGGTGGTGGAGAGAGGCTGGTTGATCATCTAGGTTCCTTTTACCTTTGACACACTCTGGGATCTCATGATTCATCAAAAACACATGTCAAGTTAGCTGGAAAATAGCCTGGACTGTGTGATAAACTATTTGAGTTTTCACAGAGGATTACTCAGTCCACATAGAAGGAGAGCAGGCAAGCGCACATGATCATCTGAAGGCACTTCCTTTCCAAAGAGTAGATGATTAGATTATAACCCTCAGCAGAATAAAGGCTTATGGGATGATTGCCATTATCTTCCATATTCTGGATCTGCTTTGTGTTTGTGTCCCCTATCTGTACAACAAACTGGAGGATTAGAGCCAGTGGAGCTGGAGCCCAGGTTACCAGGATAGTGCTTCAATGCTTCTGAAAAATGTCAATGCTAATTGCATGATACCTTCAATGCAGTTTCACAGAGGACTGAGGCGAGAGCAACTTTGTCCCTTGACATGACTAAAAGGAGAACATGGGATAAAATAATCTATTTCACTTAAGCCTTGGTAGAAGAAGACAAAGGTAGTGAAATGATTGGTGTTCACGTGGCTTGTGGACTACCAAAGAAGGCTTCTCTAAACATGCCCAGGGAACTAGAGAGACCACGGGAAATGAAGGCTGCTAATCAGTGAGGATGGGTCTGAAATCAATGATTCTAAACTGGCCTAGAGAGTGAACACATGATTTGAATCTAGTGTTAATAGGAAAAATGAAGCAAACAAATTTGGGCTATAATAAAACCTTGCCAAATAACTATTGGCAACAATTAGGTGAGGGAATACAGAACTTAGAAAATTTGCACATTTATAAATCAGCCAGACAGGCACCTGAAATTATTAAGGGAGTTGGGTGATATGAAGTACTTACTAAACAGCTCACACTTCGTTTTGAAAAAAAAAAATAGTTATATAGCTGGGAAGAGAGCAAATGTTGGTCTTTTTTTGTTTTGTTTTGTTTTTAGAAAAGGATATGATAAAATCCTTTTTCTGAAAGTTGTATTATTTCCTGAAAAATTAATCCTACAAATTTGAGGGTCAAGTAATGAACAAAAGATGAACACAATAGCATTTGTTTATATTAAACCCTATAAATTTTTATGACCAATCCAAGAGGTAAGTAGTTAACAATAATAGTGATAAGTAAAAAAAGAAGAAACAAATAAGAAAAGGTAATAATAGAGAATATGAGTAAGGATATACTATAATTAATAAACATTAAAGTCCAGGAGGCTAAAGCCTTGCTGAACAAGGCTAGAGAATTTCACAATATGTAATGGAAAGAAAATGCCTTTATTAGCTGTCTGAGCCTTAACCTCCCTGTGTCTGAATTATTGGTAATCTTTTTACAGGGCATAGAACTCCTGATTTTTATGAAGGTCAAATGAGCACATAATGTGGGTGCAATATCTAAAATTGACCTGACCCTTAGTAAATTCTAATTCCCTTATATGTCCATTAAAAAACACCTGCATTGGCTTTTGGTAGTTAAAAATTTGGAAAATTTATGCATAGTACTTCAAATAATTAAGGAAAGGCACTTCAGAAATAATTTGGGCCAAATATTGCATTTTGTGGGTGAAGAAACTGAAGCTAGGAAGTACTTCCTGGCCTGCTGAAAGTCATACAGGTGGTTTCTATTATGGCCAGGACACAGGCTTCTGACTATTGTTCTAAAGCTTCTCTTCTCCTACCATAATGCCATTAATGTCCAATCACAATGACATTGCCAAGAGAGAAGAGATCCTAAGGGACAAAAAACTTTCCAGAGATTAATTTCTTTACAATGAGGCACTCTGAAACATAAGACAGTGCAGAGATGGAAATGATTATTTGGAGTCCTGGGAATCCAATAAATAATTCTTAGTTCTAAGATTATTAGTACACTAGAGGCCTGGTACACAAAATTTGTGCGGGGGGGGGGGGGCACCCTCTCCAATTTGGGACCCCTTAGGGGATGTCTGGCTGCCAGTTTAGGTCCAATCCCTGGGATCAGACCTAAACCGGCAGTCAGACATCCATCTCACAATCTGGGACCACTGGCTCCTAACTGCTCATCCGCCTGCCTGCCTGATTGCCCCTAAATGCACCCCCCCGCCCCCGTCAGCCTGATCATCCCTAACCACCTCTGCCTGCTGGCCTGATTGCCCCCAACTGCCCCCTCTGCCAGCCTGGTCGCCCCTTACTGCCCCGCCCTTGCTGGCCTGGTCGCCCCAACTGCCCCCCATTGCCAGCCTGGTTGCCCCCAACTGCCCAACCCTGCCAGCCTGGTCACTCTATGTGGCCTCTGTTCAGTCATTTGGTCATCACTCACTAACCCCACTGCCGGCCTGGTTTCCCCATGCAGCTTGCTAGCCTGCTGTTCAGTTGTTACTGTGACAGCGTCCTGGACAATTTGCATATTCTTCTATTATTAGTATAGTTGAACAAAATCTATTTAGAGTTGTAGAGTTTGAGAAGTAAAAAGGACCTTTAGTGTAAATGGCAACATAATGAAAGGGAAGATAATGCTAATATTATTATTGTGAAAATAGTTTTGATGTCATGAACCACCTAAAAGAGCCTCAGGTTCCCCTAGGGTTCCACAAACCACTCTTTGAGACTATTGCTCCTGTCTAGTTTATCTGTATAAATAAAACATGACAATTATGAGGTTGATACTAAGTATTGTGAATCTTCAATGAGGTGTCTTCAGTTTAGCAGGTTAAAACTGGGGTCCTACCACACCCTATGTAAGCTCTGGGAATTCTTTTGCTTATGGTGGTTCTTTGCCTTGACTCATGAAGTTTAACCCTCAATTCAGTGCTGAAAAAAAAGGCTTGGGTAGATTTTTCTGCAGTTTTTTTGGAGCTATTCTTCATTTCAGCATATCTGCCCCCTAAATACTAACTTCCTCAGCTTCTAGTCCCCGCTCCTCAAGACTGGAATGTTTTTCTTGCTATAGTTGGAAAAATGCTTTAAGGTAGAAATGTGGGGAAATCATGGAGCTATATTTTTTCCCCTTTTATCAAACACCATAGTCCTTCACTGCCCATTGTCAAATGTCTGAGAATTATGTGTGTGCTACACTCTATTTGTTCATCATTGAAGGAAAATTGATTCCACTTACTTCCCCATGCCCAGCTGGAGATATCAAATTATTATATTTTTAAAACCATTATCTTCAATAGGTTTTCAATGATTTTGTTTTCTTGTGTTATAATGATTATATTTTCCATATCTCCTGAAACATTTTAAAATCATGATTCATCATTTCTCTAACACTTTAATTTGACCTGGTATATACATAATTCAAGATCTTGTATGCCTTTTGAGGTAGTTGTATTCCTCTGACATCTAGTTATTATAGCTGTGAGTTTATGTTCCCTGGGTGCATTAGCTATTTTGATTGCTAATGTGATTTGGAGAAGAATTTAGACAAAAGGTTTGTTCTGTGTTAGAATCTAATAGGTTTAAGGAAAGGGGAAGGGATGAACCTGTGAACTGAGAACAAGTCCCTTGTTTACCACTTCTATTTCTGCCACCCCACCATTCAATTCTTCTGGTTACAGTTTGATCTTCTAGACATTGGAAAAGCAGTGAAAGGAGGCAGTTTCCTTAGAGTGTGACATCAGCCTTGAGGGTTTTGATCTGAAGGATTGGGGAATGAATGACTGAGAATTGGTTAACCGTAACTGTGTTCATCAGCTCTTCACTCTGGCAGAGCTTTGGAAGGACCTTAGCCCCTGGAAACCTACACTGAGGGTCAGGTGCACCACTGAAGGTTTCTCCCACTATGTTGACAGTCAGTGATGGTCTCAAGGCACCACAGGCAAATGGCATGAAACATCCATCTCTATTCCAGTCTTTATTTTGTCACTTTTGCTGGATTTTCCAGGCAAAAATAGCCCAGAGTTTTCCACAGGTGTTTGATATTGCTATTGTTGTTAGTTTTGGGAATCCATGTCTTCCTTTTATTTCTAATATTTCTCCGGGATTTAAAAATTATCAATTGAGGTGAGCCATCACTGCTATTTTATGATTAAAAGTCTCTAATTCTCAGTTTCCAAGTTTAAAGTGGGAGTAATATTAGTATCTACCATATAGAGTCCTAAGAAGATCAAATGAAAAAAATATACATAATGTGCTATTTTCTGGAACAGTAAGAGATCCCTAAGAGTTTGCTTTTACCGTTCTTGCTAGTGTTATAATTAATTATGAAACATTGAACAGAACAAATCCAAAGATAACATTACATAAGAGACTTATATCAGTATATTGTCACTTGCTGAGTATATTTATTAAACTAAGTAAACTTATTTACTAAGTCACCTAATTGTATATTATTCAGGGATATCTTTCCATTTGTCCACAAGCATCTCATGGAAGGCACCTGCCAATGCTGTGTTAAAACTTAGAGATGTTACTTGTACACAGGGCTCTGTTCTAGTTTACCAGGATAGATAAATTAATCCCTCACTTTTCCCTCTTTGAGGGATTAACAGTTCAGCAATAATGAACAGCATTTCTAAAAATTATAATATATGTATACACACATAAGACCACAGATGATGCAGTGAGAAAAGATAAAGTGAAGCTGTCTCATTTATTTTGTTCATCTCTCTTCTCTCTTCTCTCTTCTCTCCTCTCTCTCTCATCTCATTTATTTTGTTATCTCTCTTCTCTCTCTCTCTCTCTCTCTCTCTCACACACACACACACACACACACACACACACACACACACAGAATATCAAGAATATCATCTAAGGATCCTACTTTGGGAAATACATAATTTTTCTATGACAGAATGAAAAAAATGAATGCTAGATACTTCCTTTAGCCAATGTACTGCAGAGATCAAACTTCTAGCACCAGAAAATATAATTCTTTATTAAAATGAAGTTGCTGAGGAATTTAATTAATTAAATATGTATGGAGTTTCAATGTCAAGTCTTTGGATGACAACAATGCTAATTCATAGTTTGTTCTTCCCCCAACCCTCCCCCTCCCCAGAAAATTTCTTTGTTGGAAGAAAAGCATAAGCCTGTGTACCTAATTCTAAAAACAAGACCCACAATGGTTAGTACTTCAATGGAGATATAAGAGTATAGGGTGATGGGTTATGTTGGTCAGTTTATGTGTTAACTTGGCTGCACTATGGTCCCCAGTTACTCCTCAAGCACTAAACTAGGTGTTGGTATTAAGGTATTTTGTAGATGTAATTAATGTTTACAATTAGTTGACTTCAAGTAGAGGAGTTTATTGTAAATAATATGGGTGAGCCTGATTTAATCAGTTGAAAGGCTGTGAGAACAAAGGTTTCTTAGAATAAGAAGAAATTCTGCTTCAGTTCATGCTGGGGAATTCCAGTCTTCCTTTCCTAAAGGCCTATCCCATACATTTCTGACTTACCCAGAAATCCTCAAAAAATGGATAAGCTAATTCTTTGCAATATATCTTACTGGTGGGACCCTAACAGCTACAGAGATTAATTCTGGATTCTTGGTGTTGAAGATTTTGAGCAATACCTTAGAATATGAATGGAATTTAACAGGTAGAGTCAGGCCTACTGAAGATATGGAAGTTTTTATACTTCTGAACTCCAGGGTTATAGAAGACTGGATAAAAACCAAGCAACACTTAGATAAATGGAGTTGCACAGCTTTACTATGCTGGCGGACTCAGAGAGGTTGCCTCTCAAATTCTGAGCAAACCAATATGGTGGAAGCCCCTCTTTTATCCTCTTTTGGTGTCTTTGTCCCCCAAATATGAATTATACTTCTGGACCTTTCACAGGCTTTGCAAAAAGCCCCAGGCAGGTGTTGGGGGTCTTGAGACCATACCTAAGGGCCTGGCCTGGCACCAGTGCTGATAACCCCCCTCCAGGGGCTGTGTCATGATTTATGGCCTCTGTAAAATGTGAGCATTTAGGTAACAGGTCTTGCAAGACCAGTTTGTGGAGAAAGGGGCAATGACTTAATTATAGGTTATCAGGAATGTACACTGGGCTTGCTGGCACAGATTCAGATTGCTAGTCCCCCCAAATATCAGGGTTACATTGGAATTAGCCATTTAGCCTTCTCACCGGTATTATCTTTTCACTCCTTTAACTACCTTTCACACCCTTCCTTCCTCACATGTACTCTATTATTTCAATTTGCTGTTTATCATAATGTTAATATTTACCATTTTTTAGTACCTACTGTAACAGAATTTTTGGACTGGAACTCAGATTCTTTGTCTGCTGGAGATGAAGAATGAATCTACGAACAGAGGATAGTATAGCAAAGGTGGAGATTTATTGAAGAACAAGTACAGATTTCCACGTGGGGAGAGGGAAAGTCCTACAGAATGGACTCCCATGTTGGGAGGGGGAAAGGGTCCCACTGACTTCCTGTTTCCAAGTTTTATAAAAGCTGTAGTTCCTGTGTCCTGATATCCCCTCTGATTGGCGTTTATAAAAGCTGTAGTTCCTGTGTCCTGATATCTCCTCTGATTGGATACTATCCCCCTTTTTGATTTGGTCACTATAGCAACTCCTGATCTCAAAAGTCAACCACATGGGACATGCAATGCCCTCCTCCCTCATTCTTTTCTTTCTTGGCTTTCTTCCTTCTTCTTTATTTTGGTAATATAGACCTTTGGGGCTACTTCCAGCTCCCTTGTCTTACGTAAATGCAACTGTTGCTGCTCCCTGCACCTGGCTTTCTTGTGTTATGGATATGTACCTTCTCCCAATCTGTAACCTTATATTTTTTTTTCCATGGACCCCCATTCTAAAAATTCCCTAAACCTGCCTATATCCCCCTAAAATTCCTGTTTCACTACTGTGTGCTATGATTGGGTATATTCTTCTAATTTCTTATAACAGTGATTATCCTTATTTTCTGAATGAGAAAATTGAGTCTCAGATAAAGAACAGTTGCAAGCTTCATTTCATGTCTTTGTAGCTTTGTCACCTCTATTTCCACTAGAGAAAGGCATCCTGATATCTATAAGAGATTGACTATGAGCCTCACGGAAAAGACAAGAAATATAAAAAATGGCTGTAGAACACTGTTGAAAATGAATGCTCATAATACTGTCTCTGGGTAGTAAAGGAAAAATGTTAAGGTCGGTATTTTCTATGTAAAAAAGAAAATCAGAAAATTTTAATAATATTTTGTATTTATTGGGGTTGTTGAGAGAGAGAGAATTTATGAGGAATTGGTTCATGTGATTATGGGAGCTAAGAATTCTACAATTTCTTCCTGAAAGCTGGAGACCCAGGAAAGCTGGTTGTATAGTTCAGTCTTAAGTCTGAGGCCTGAGAACCAGGAAAGTTGATGTTTTCTGAGTTCAAGGTCAAAACAAGGCCAATATTCAGCTTAAGCTGTCAATCAGAGATGCAATTCATTCTTATTCTGCAGTTTATTCTATTTAGGCCCTCAATGGATTGGGTGTTGCCCACCTAAATTGAGGCTAGGGCAATCTGCTTCATTCAGCCTACTGATTCAAATGCTAAACACATGTGGAACACTAACTGCTTCTTTCAAAGAAGCAGTGGGGTCTTTCAAAGAAGGTGAAGAAGAAAATTTCATGAGGGTATGGGATTCCAAAGTAGGAAAGGAAGATGGGCCAGTAAAATGAAAGTGCTAGCTCATGAGCTGAATATAATAATCACCATTTTTTATGAATTTGCATAGGGCATCACAGTTATGTGGAAAGAAGAGCAAATTAGAGCAAGGAGCATGGAGCTTAGGTTCTTTAGAGTCAGAAGACTTGCTGATTCTGTTGCTATTCAGCTGCCTGGACTAAAATGAAATAAATATCAGTTATCTTTTGTACCTGGCTTTGTTGATACCCACCATGTATGTTCCTGTTTTCTTCACTGCCTTCTGTATCTATGATTGGCCTAAAGCCGTTGCTCAATGACAGCAAGTCCAGCTCGCCAAGCATTCCAGTATTGCCTGTCAGGGTCTGACAGCTGCGGTAGCTCCCCAGCTGCCTCCAGCATCATCTCAGCACTCCAGACAGTCTCTGTGAATCCTGAGGTACAGCTTCTTTCTTTCCTGCCTGTGATTTCTATGTCTTGGCTCACAGTGCAGCTGTCTCTTGCAATGAGCTTCCAGCCAGCCAGACACAGGGAGATACTGCTTTTTCTGCTTGTCATTTCCTACTGTCCACCATCCAGCTCCTCAGGCCACACACACAACCCAATATCAACCCACAGAGAATCAATCAGGAGCTCTGCAGAAGAAAGGGAGCGGGATGGGGTGTGCCTCCCCTCTTCCATCTCTCATGTTTGCAAACTCATAACACAGGGTGACCAAGCTCTGGGAACTGCAGATAAGACCTGTGCTTATTTTTTATTTTATAATAACCTAATACTTTGGGAAGCCCATAGAGTTTGATGTAGAGGGATTTCACCTGTAATAGGACACACCTGTTTCTCTTTTTCCCAAAGGAAGCAGAATAAAATACCCTTCACCTTGGAGAGGCATAGACAAGACAGGGGCAGGACCTTGAGAGTCAGTGAGTGCACCTGGAGCCTACTGGAAAATGACCAGGTAAGTAAATTATAACAGGCATTTAACAAAGGCATAGCTGGAATTAAAATATTCTTTGCCATAGAGTGGATAAAGACCTGTTACTTAAAATCTGATCTTTAGATTACTTCATAAAATATTGAGGATAAAAGACCTGATACAGTAAAGTGGCATCCTGCCCTACTTGGTTTTGCTCAGTTGATAGAGCGTTGGCCTGCAAACTGAAGGGTCTGGATCGGATTCCCAATCAGGGCACATGCTTGGGTTGTGGGCTCAATCCCCAGTAGGGGGCATGTAGGAGGCAGCCAATCAATGATTCTCTCTCATCATTGATGTTTCTCTCTCTCTCTCTCCCTCTCCCTTCCTCTCTGAATTCAATAAAAATATATATATATATAAAGAAAAGTGGCATCCTAAAGCAAGTTGTGGGACAAAAACAGAATGGCCTTGGGCTTGAGAGGGTCAGCAGGACTTGGATAGTGAAGATGAGGGCTTAGGACTGGACTGTAAAAGAAATTATTAGGAATAACCCATAAAGATCTTTTAAGGGCTCCTTAAGTAAGAGCAATGGGAATCCTATCTAATAAAAGAGTGATATTCAAATTAACCATCACTCCGCAACAAAGATGGCAGTGCCCATAGCGGCCTGGGTAGGATGCTGGTGGCATTGCACCAGCAATGTGAGCCCAGCGTCTGCACCCTGGCTGCACAGAGGGAGGGGAGGGGCCTCTGGCCAGAGGATGGGGTGAGGGACACTGGCATCATTGCAGGCTAGCCTGAGGGACCCCCCCCACCCGCCATGCACAAATTTAATGACCCGGGCCTCTAGTTTTCTATAAGAACCCCAGTAGATTATATTGACATTTTTCTTAAATATAATTAAACATAAAATAATAGATAGAAACACACATTTAGCTTTGTTTTCTCATAGTGAAGGTTGATATTTTCAATTAATATTTTTCCTATCTTCATAAACACTCAAGTTGGAGAATCCTATTATGTTATTGGTATAGGTAGGACATCTGCACAGGACAGCAGGACAGATCTTACCTGTTATTGCCTTCAGGATTAATTCATTTATTTATTCAGCAAATATTTATTAAACAACTGTGTGCTTGACCCTCTTCTAAGTGCTTGATATATATCAGTGAAGAAAACAAATTTTTTAAAAAAAGTCTTTGCACTCATGGCAAAGCCAGGTCAGTTATGTTCTATAGAGAAAACTACCGTGACAAAGCCTATTTATGCTAAGATGTAAAACTAAAGAGAGGAAAGAGGGTTGAGAGAGAAATTATAGACAGAAATAGAGAGAGAGAGAGAGATATTATACCTGAAAATATGAATGAAAGGGGGAAGTTCCTTAGTCTTCTCCTAAAATTTTACTTACATGAGGTAGTCCAGGTTTCTAGAGCTACTTCATTAATGCCATCAGATATCAGATATTAAGTGGGAACAGAAAAAGAGGTGTTTGGTTTTATCTGCTATCAATTACCATAATTATGGTGGATTTGCTTGAGGAAATGTGAGGCTCATTGGGCACAATTGTGTGTTATGTCTTGCCTGAATTTATTCTTCTGGAAATAGGTGAGAGACTATGCAGAGGGTTAGGCAGTAGAGAGAGAAGACAATGGGTTGGTGGAGAAGAAGCAGGTTTGAGTAAACAAGGATATCAAGAGCCTAAAAAGAATAAGCTGCAAAATATTTATTAGCGTCATGCTTTCCACATTTCAGACCAGAATATGTTAATGATGTTTTGTTTTATTAGTTTTCTTTTCTCCCCATTCAAACCATCAATTAGGCCTTGAGAAAGGAGTCAGTGTACCTTTAAAACTTTCCACTTAATCACCTATAGCCAACAATCATTTAATGATTGTCTTTTTGTACCAAACAAGAAGTAACCATGCTTTTAGCAAAAGAAATGGAATGAGAAAGAAATTGCCTAATCAGCCCTGCTCATGCAGTTCTTTGCAAGCAAGATTATTGAATTGTCAGTCTCTGCAGAATTTTAATGAAGCTCCATCTTGCTGGAAAATCCAGCCTTTTATCAATAGAGTTCAATAACTTGACCACCCGTGTAATAAGATGTACCAGTTGAAATCTTTCACACTGCCAAAGCCAGAGGCATGCTAGAAGTACCTTAGAAATATGGAAGCACTATCTGTGCCTGCCACCATGGATAAAGCTCTGGAGGTCGTGGCTGTAATGCTATGATATAAATAGTTGTTTCACTGTGGTATAAAGAGTGTACCCACTAGTTAAATAATATTTGTAAGGACACAATATGCTAGCCATAATTATTATGTGTCAGATATTCTCCTAAAAGCTATGCATACAACTACTCTTATTCCCATAACAACTCAGAGTTACTCTCAATATCTCCACTTTGCAAATAAGAAAACTGAGGTTTAGTGCAATAGAGTGACCGCAAAGGCTCCAATGTCCTAATTCTTGAAACCTGTGAATATGTTATCTTATATAACAAAAGGGACTTTGCAAATGTAATTAAGTTAAGGATCTTGAGATGGAGAGATTATCTGGATTTTCCATGTTATTTTGCTGTAATCCAAGCGTTCTTACAAGAGGGAAATAGTAGAGCCCAGATACACAGAATAGATGTGATTATGGAATCAAGGGTTGGGGTGATGCAGGAATAGGCCAGGATCCAGGTGACCTCTAGAAAAAGGAGGATGGAAGGAAATGGATTCTCCCTTAGACCTTCTGGAAGAAACCAGCTCTACCAACACCTTGGCTTTAGCCAAGTGAGTCAGATTTCAGATTTCTGGAATCTAAAACTAAGATAATAAAGTTTGTGTTGTTTTAAGTCATTGAGTTTGTGGTTATTTGTTACAGCAACAGGAGGAAACTAATGGACTTAGAGTAGGTAATTCTCCCAGTTATTCGTCTAGGGCAGGGTTTCTCAGCCTTAACACTATTGACATTTTGGGTGGAATTTTATTGCTGTGGGTGCTGTTCTGTGCATTGTAGGATGGTTAACAGTTATCTTAGTCTCTATATACTATACACTAGTAGCACCCCATTCTATTTGTAACAACCAAAAGAGCTTCTAAATACTGTAAGATATCTCTGAGAGAAGGGGGATTTCTCTCCCTAGATTCTAGGGGATGGTAGAGTCAGGATTCAAGGGTCATGTTCTCTGGATCAATAAAGACTTAATTACTGTTCCATAAGATGGTTGTTAGGGTGCAAATGTAATTGTTAATTATTAGCAAAAGCTTGGTCCTGGAGGAAAATAAGCTCTAATGTATTAGGAACTTAAAATTGGGAATGTAAATCCCAATGTCCCTAAAAACCAGTTTCAAATCCTTGCACATCCTTTGTCAGATATTTCAGAATGGGTTTAGGATGTAAAATATTTACTAGGGCTCAACCTCTGGGAACGGAAGAGGGAGAATCATTAATGGGCGGAGAGAGAAGTTAAATTGTAACGCAGCCTGACAAATCCTCACCAAACACAGCAGAGCACCCTAGAGAGAATAATATCTATTAAAGTTGTCCCATATTGGATCCAGATAGCCAGTCCTTTATGTCAATGCCTCAGTCACTAGATATGGGCTGCCTGGTAAGAGCATAACCTTAGACAAGTAGCTCTTTGAAGCTGAAGTAGACACCAGAGGTGGTTGCTACTTTGCTCAAAATTGAGTGCCAATTCCTTCCTAAGAGGGGAATCTAGACAACCTATCTCCATATCTACCAACCTCCATCCAGAGTGTTGTTCAGGTCCCCTTCTTCATATATGTCTTGGGAGCAGATCTAGGATTCTGATAGCTTCTCCTCTTATGAGTAAACTTAGAAGGAGCCAAGTGGGACAAACATCCACAACTGCATTTTGTCTTCTTACCAATTAAAATTTCCTTCAACCAGAATATTTGTTATCTCCCTCCTTTACTATCCATTCTATATTCTCCCATCTTTAGCTATCATTTCTGCTGAACTTGGTGGCTTACTTGGTGGCATGCCTCAACTTCTCTTCCCTGAGGTCCTTGCCCTTCTGAGGCCTATAGTACTGAATCTGGGCAAGTAGTTACCATGATGCACTCAAGTGGATCACTTGGTCCCCACTATATGACCACAAGGTAACTTCCTCCCAATGATCAAGGTCAGTTGTCTTTGCCACGGTGGCTACTTTACATCTTAGCTGCTGGTTCCTGCATTCAAGGAGCTCAAAGAGCTCAGATAGCAGTCATACTTATAATTCAATGGGACTCTAGCAAAATTGTGTTCAATTTGGGAGCTAGAGCCTTTAAGCCATGAGGATGAAAAATATAAAGTCCCTCAACGAGTCATTGGAAATAACTCTAGTTGGAACCATACCTATTGTGAGCATAGTACCATATAAAAATCTTTGATATAGTAATTCATATATGTTTCCCTAGAGAATGACTCACCATCCTCCCTGAATATTCTGTTTTAGTTGGCTCTTTGGGTATGCTTTCAGCAGGCTACTCCATCAGTCTTGCACCTTCTAGATGGTGAACCCTTCCTGGTCTTGCCTTTCCTAGAGAAGCTGTGGTAACTGGACAAGGTGAAGGTATAAACTGGATGTCAGGATTTTTATTTAATAAATCTGGCAACCCTACATCTGAAGCATTTCAAAATAAATCTCACTGCTAATCCTCCTCTTATTATCATTGGCTTTGGCCATCTTACACAACTGGCAATACTCTACATGAGACCTGTTTTCGTAGCTCTTTGGTCATACCTTTCCTCTGGAATGTCCTTCTTCCTAATGGATTGTACCCACCTTCTCAACCTCAGTTTGGCATGCTCTCTGCCCTTCCTATACTAAATAGTCATTTCTTTCTTACCAATTAAAATTTCCTTCAACCAAAATACTTCCATTGTTCCCTATCTGTCCTCTTTTTAGCTATTTATCAAGATTTATAGCAAGACACAGCTGTTTCCCCCCCACCGCCATTTGTGGGGCTTCTAAAGGCTCTCTTATCTCACCTTTGACATATGACCTGTGGCAATCACATTTGTACCCTATATTTTGGTACTTGGTTTTGGATTATCTTCTATTTTGTGTCTCTTATTTTTTTCGCCATGTTATTCTAACCTATTTGAGGGAGAAAAGTCACTATTCCTTGGAACATCAAACATAGTGCTAAGATCTACAGCTCAAGTCTTCTTGGTTATTGAGATTCACATTTGTTTAAAATTGTCCAGAAAATAAATACATATTTATTTTCATAGTTATATTTTTACACAGTTAATTTCATATAGTGTTGCCTTTTTACTATGTGATTTCTTAACTGAATATAAATAGCATTTTATGAGGGAAAAAAACCACATGGAAAAATTAGGACTCTATGCTGGGCTAATTCATTAGACTAGCAGCTATGGTGTTTTGCATAAAAAAAGAAAAGTGATCTTAGGATTTTGGTTCCATTAACATCAGTTTATTAATGTCTATAAATCAAAATGTAACACATGGTATTGACTCCTAGGATTTTCTAGAAGTTTTGTAGCAAAAATACTATAGGGGAGATGTAAAATCCAGGGTGGAAGCTAGGAAAACACCCCAAATTCCAGTGTAAGGAATGATTTGGGTTAGAATTGCTACAAATAATATAGTTTTAATTTTTATTACTATTGAAAATATCTTGTAAGTGATCATTGTTTTACATGCATGTTGTTAAACATGAGTCATTAATGTTTGTTTGCATGTTAGTAGTATGATCATATGACACTTTAGGAAAATTAGTATTGTGACAGTGTCTCAATGGGTTAAAGAGTAGAGAAACAAGGGAGGGCCCTGAGATAGGAGGTTGTTATAATGTTCTAGGCTTAAATTAATATGATCTGGACCAGCATAGAGAGATTTTCATAAGACATTTTTAAGACTAGGTGATTTATACACATGAGGGTGAAATACTCCCAGTTTTTACCTTGGAAATTGGAAAGAAGAGGAAAAGGAGGAGTTTCTGGTTGAATTATAAAGTCACTGCTTTACATTAACCCAGAAATGATGGGTAACTGAGTCATTTGTCAAAGTTTCTATATTCAAGATGGTCACACTGGCATATTTTAATTCATTCAACAGATGTTTGCCAGAAAGGAGTACACTGTACAATTCCTTTCTGAGATTAGTCTCCCATTCTCTTTCATTGAGCAATACAACAAAACCTAAACAACTAGATGCCCAAGAAGTAATTGTCCCATTTAATGAAATTTCTGTAGAACTAACAGTTAAACAACAGCAGCAGCAACAACAAACAAATCAAAATACATGTTTGATTTTCAACTAGGTTCAAACAAAAATGTGTCCTTGCATTTGCTCACTCACTTGAATGTCTCAGCAAAGCAAAGTGAACTTTTTTTTTTTTTTACAAGAGCAGGTGCTGTTGATCTTCTCCTTCTATTATGCCAAGTATTACTGATTGTCTTAGGGTAATGAAGAAATATTTGCTGAAAATATTGTTTTAATAAATTCTGTTCTTTTTGTTTAGTTCCTTTTTGATCAAAGCTAAGCACAAAAACAATACAAACTATCTGAGAGCACTGTTTGAGATAGATTTTGCTCCATCAAGCTGTCTGGAAGCAAAGTTGCTCAAGTGTCCTTATACTTGGTAGAGAAATTATTTATGTGAGTGACTCGTCCTTTTGTCCACTTACAAAATTAGGTTGACATTTAATTCCAATTTTATTTGCAAAGGACTTGAGAATTTTGCTTAGTTTCTGTCACAGTATTTCATAAATTTTGTTTTTATTCTAAGATACTGTTATGTTTGAAATTTCCCAAAACATCTATATGATGGAATTAGGGTCAGACTGCCTGACTTAAATTCTGATCCTGCCACTTTCTGCCTGTGATATTATATTTTTGTGTTAGCATTTATTTTTTAAAAATATTTGTTGAATTTATTGGGGTGACATTGGTTAATACAATTACATAGGTTTCAGGTATACAATTCTAAAATACATCATCTGTCTATTGAAGTATGTTCACCATCCCAATCTGACTGTGATATTAAGCAAGTTATTTTTTCTATAAATCCTGGTTCTCTTTATCATTAAACTGAGTACACTAAGCCACCCACTTTATTGTGTCTGGCACGTGGTAAGGTACACTATAAATGCCAGTAATTATTAACTATTTTTTTGAGAGATGTTGCTTCATTTCCTCTTGATCTTTCACCCATCAGCTCAGTCAAAAACTTGGTCAATTTCATTTGAAGTTTTTTAAAAAGAAAATAAATGTCTAGTAATAAAGGAAGGTGTCAAGAGTTTCCTCAATAGTAGTTTACCAAATTATCCTATATAATAAAAGCCTAATATGCAAATTGTTCCCTCGGGTGGTCGTTTGACTGGCAGTTCAACCAGGACACTGGGTATTCGACTGCTCGCTATGATGTGCACTGACCAACATGGGGTGGCACAGAACGTGGAGGGTGTCAGCAATGCAGCGCTGGCAGCAGGTGGCAGTGGAGTCACTGCCGGCCCTAATGGGCTCTGATGAGAGCGGGACCACAGCAGGATGATGGAGCAGGTGAGCGGGTGGTGCCAGGCCAAGGCAGGTGTGAGCGGGGGCCTGATAGCCCCACTGATTGCCCTGCAGAGGGCAACAAGTGGTGGTGGCAGAGGGCAGGGCTGCTGCCCAGCTCGCAGGCACTGAGGGAGCCAGGCGGGGGGCCCATCCCTGATTGATCGCCCCGAATGTGAGATGGTGGAGTAGGTGAGGAGGTGGTTCCAGGCCAAGGTGGGGTGCCAGGCAGGGCTGTGGGGCTGTGAGACTGGAGGCATGAGCTGGGCTCAATTTCCACAGGCCACCCCAAGGGACCCCACTTGTGCACAAATTTGTACACCAGGCCTCTAGTCTAATAATAAATGTTAAATATTTTATAATTCTAGGAAGTAAAAAGCTTATCCTGGCCTAAAAACAAGAGGAAGAAAAAACTGTGGTGCTACTAAAAATCACCTATAACAGGCATAATAGTAGCTCATTCACTAGGTTTAGGATCATTGATTATACAATAACTAGAGGCTGGTGCACAAAATTCGTGCATGGGGTGGGTCTCTCAGCTTGGCCTGCACCCGCTCCAATCCAGGACCCCTTGGGAGATGTCCGACTGCCTCTCCCAATCCCAGACCGCTGGCTCTTAACTGCTCGCCTGCCTGCAAGATCACCCCTAACTGCTCCCCTGCTGGCCTGATCCCCCCTAACTTTCTCTGCCTCTCCCCACACCCGGGACCCAGGATTCCCTCCCTCTGGCCAGCCGCAGGCATCCAGGACCCGGGCTGGCTTCACCCAGGCTGGCCACAGCTGCAAGGGAACGTGGGCAGACAGCTTCACCTGGGCCACAGCTGCAGGCACCTGGAACCACAGAACGGGTGGCTTGTTCCTCTCCTGGGCCACAGCCTGGCTGGTGCCCATTCCTCTCTCGCAAGCTCATTTGTGCCTGACTGGTGCCCATTCCTCTCTCCCCAGTGTTGAGTATCTGAGCCATTATGGCGTGACAGCATGAGGGCATGATGACCATTTTCATATTATCTCTTAATTATATAAGATATGAGGAAAAGTGCTCTAGCTAAAGGTTGTAAATTTTAATTGTCACTGAAGAGACTAAACTAGAGATTCTTTGTAAAACATGCAACTGATTTTTTCTTTGCTGATATAGATGATGAAAAATGAGTTCCTACTGATAATTTTA
Source organism: Myotis brandtii (assembly GCF_000412655.1). Classification (NCBI taxonomy): domain Eukaryota; kingdom Metazoa; phylum Chordata; class Mammalia; order Chiroptera; family Vespertilionidae; genus Myotis; species Myotis brandtii. The sequence continues at coordinate 2,193,139 of NW_005354673.1, forward strand.
AATATGTCATGCCCGCTGGCCAATGTAACTCAGTGGTTGAGTGTGGACCTATGAACCAGGAGGTCATGTTTCAATTCCCATTAGGGCACATGTCCAGGTTGTGGCTTGATCCCAGTATGGGGCATGCAGGAGGCAGCTGATCAATGATTCTTTCTCATAATTGATGTTTCTATTTCTCTCCCTCACTCTTTTGAAATCAATAATCCTATATAATAAAAGCATAATATGCAAATAGACTGAACGGATGAATGACCAGTCAGCGAGGGGTGGGGCTGGCAAGCAGGCAGCACCAGGCCACCTAAGGTGCGTGCCAGCAGGCAGAGGGAGGGAACGGCAGGGAGCAGGCCTAAGCCATCAGTAGGACATCCCCTGAGGACTCCTGGACTGTGAGAGGGTGCAGGCTGGGCTGAGGGCTGCGCCCCTCCAGTGTATGAATTTTCGTGCACCAAGCTCTAATATCTACACTAATAAAAGAGAAACATGCAAATTGGTGTCACACCGCTACCCTTCCCATTGGCTAATCAGGGCAATATGCAAATTAACTGCCAGCCAAGATGGCGGCCGGCTGCCAGGCAGCTTGAAGCGAACATGAGGCTTGCTTGCTTCAGTGATGGAGG
>NW_005354673.1:2195274-2223618 GCF_000412655.1 Myotis brandtii
TATATACTCATATATATATACTCATATATATATACTCATATATATATACTCATAAAAGGGTGATATGTTAATTAGACTGGATAGATGGGATGTCTTCCGGACATCATTCTGGATGTCCTTCCTGACAAAGCCAGGGCCTGTGCAGTGCCACACAGGGTCCTGGGTGCCTGCAGCTGGCCGGAGGAGGGAAGCCTGGGTCCCAGGTGCAGGGGCTGAGGCAGAAGCAGTTAGGGGTGATCAGGCAGGCAGGCGATTGGTTAGGAGCATTCAGGCAGGCAGGCAGAGGGGTTAGTGGCAATCAGGCAGGCAGGCAGGCAAGCGATTAGGAGCCAGTGGTCCCGGATTGCGAGAGGGTGCAGGTGGGGCTGAGGAACCCCCCCTTGCCCCATGCACAAAGTTTGTGCACCGGACCGCTAATATATATATATATATCCTATATAATAAAAGTGTAATATGCAAATCAATCAAATGGCCAAACAGTGTAACGACCATCCGAACGACCATCTGGATGACCATCCAGGACCACGCTATGACGCCCATGGCACCAGGCCAGCCAAAGCAGGTGTGGTGCAATTGGCCAGGGGCTTGGCCATTGCCCCATGATTGCCCTGTAGAGGGAAGCCCAGGCCACTGACCAGCGATCCTGGGTGCCAGTGGCTGGAGGGAAGCCCAGGTCCTGGGTGCCAGTGGCCATAGGGAAGCTGGGTCCTGGTGGCCAAAGGGATGTCCAGGTCCTGGGTGCTGATGGCCAGAGGGAAGCCCAGTCCCAGATGCTGGAGGGAAGCTGGTGCCAGCATCCAGGGGATGGAAGGCCTACTCTTATATGAATTTCGTGCATCAGGCCTCTAATCTATACTAATAAAAGGGTAATATGCTAATTAGACCAAATAGACCAGGTGTCTTCCGGACGTCATTCTGGACATCTTTCCTGAGAAAGCCGGAGCATGGCCGGCCTGCAACCACCCATGGCCCATTGCATAAGCCACACCCACCCACCCCTAGCGGGGACCCCCACCCCGATCGGGGGCATGGCCGGCCTGTAAACCCCCAGCAGTCCCTCTCCCAGGCTGCCCCTGCCCCCCAGTGGGGACCCCACACCCAGATTCGGGGCACCCTTCAGGGCAGGCCAGCTGGCCCCACCTGTGCACCAGGCCTCTATCCTATATAATAAAAGGGTAATATGCAAATTGATCCTAACAGCAGAATGACCAGAATGACCGCTGGACCAGTCACTGTGAGGTGCATTGATCACCTCTTGGTCTCTTTCCCCGGCCAGCAGGCTCCGATCACCTGATGGCCACCTGTGGCGAGGGTAGGGCTGGCAAGTGGGCGGAAACAGCCAACCTCTTGGTCCCTTCTCCTGGTCATCAGGCACCGATCAACTGATGGCGAATGGGGAACCGGGGGTTGGTGGCAGCAGGGGAGGGCTGGCTGTGAACAGCTGAGGATGATGGCCCTGATCATAGGCCAGGCCTAGGGACCATACCTGCTCACAAATTTCATACGCCAGGCCTCTAGTATATATATAAAAGCTTAAGTGACCAAATGACTGAATGACAGGTCAACTGGTCACTATGATGCACACTGACCACCAGGGGACAGATACTCAACATACAGGATCAGGCTCCCTCCTATCTGGATTGGGCCTGTGGGGAATTGGGCTGAAACTGGCTATCCGACATCCTCCCGGATTGCGAGAGGGCACAGGCCAGGCTGAGGGTCCCCACCAGTGCACAAATTTGTGCCCTGGGCCTCTAGTCTATACTAATGAAATGGTAATATGCTAATTAGACCAACCATCTTCCAGACTTCTTTCAGACTTCCTTCTGGACAAAGCCACAGTGGCAGAGGCTGAGGCAGAGGTGGGTAGGGGGCAATCAGTCTGGCAGGGGGGAGCAGTTAGGGGGTGATCAGTCTGTCAGGGGGGAGAAGTTAGGGGGTGATCAGGCAGGCAGGCAAGCGGCTAGAGGCAAGCGATTAGGAGCCAGTGGTCCCGGATTGCGAGAGGGTGCAGGTGAGGCTGAGGAACCCCCCCCTTGCCCCATGCACAAAGTTTGTGCACCGGACCGCTAATATATATATATATATCCTATATAATAAAAGTGTAATATGCAAATCAATCAAATGGCCAAACAGTGGAATGACCATCCGAACGACCATCTGGATGACCATCCAGGACCACGCTATGACGCCCATGGCACCAGGCCAGCCAAAGCAGGTGTGGTGCAATTGGCCAGGGGCTTGGCCATTGCCCCATGATTGCCCTGTAGAGGGAAGCCCAGGCCACTGACCAGCGATCCTGGGTGCCAGTGGCTGGAGGGAAGCCCAGGTCCTGGGTGCCAGTGGCCATAGGGAAGCTGGGTCCTGGTGGCCAAAGGGATGTCCAGGTCCTGGGTGCTGATGGCCAGAGGGAAGCCCAGTCCCAGATGCTGGAGGGAAGCTGGTGCCAGCATCCAGGGGATGGAAGGCCTACTCTTATATGAATTTCGTGCATCAGGCCTCTAATCTATACTAATAAAAGGGTAATATGCTAATTAGACCAAATAGACCAGGTGTCTTCCGGACGTCATTCTGGACATCTTTCCTGAGAAAGCCGGAGCATGGCCGGCCTGCAACCACCCATGGCCCATTGCATAAGCCACACCCACCCACCCCTAGCGGGGACCCCCACCCCGATCGGGGGCATGGCCGGCCTGTAAACCCCCAGCAGTCCCTCTCCCAGGCTGCCCCTGCCCCCCAGTGGGGACCCCACACCCAGATTCGGGGCACCCTTCAGGGCAGGCCAGCTGGCCCCACCTGTGCACCAGGCCTCTATCCTATATAATAAAAGGGTAATATGCAAATTGATCCTAACAGCAGAATGACCAGAATGACCGCTGGACCAGTCACTGTGAGGTGCATTGATCACCTCTTGGTCTCTTTCCCCGGCCAGCAGGCTCCGATCACCTGATGGCCACCTGTGGCGAGGGTAGGGCTGGCAAGTGGGCAGAAACAGCCAACCTCTTGGTCCCTTTTCCTGGTCATCAGGCACCGATCAACTGATGGCGAATGGGGAACCGGGGGTTGGTGGCAGCAGGGGAGGGCTGGCTGTGAACAGCTGAGGATGATGGCCCTGATCATAGGCCAGGCCTAGGGACCATACCTGCTCACAAATTTCATACGCCAGGCCTCTAGTATATATATAAAAGCTTAAGTGACCAAATGACTGAATGACAGGTCAACTGGTCACTATGATGCACACTGACCACCAGGGGACAGATACTCAACATACAGGATCAGGCTCCCTCCTATCTGGATTGGGCCTGTGGGGAATTGGGCTGAAACTGGCTATCCGACATCCTCCCGGATTGCGAGAGGGCACAGGCCAGGCTGAGGGTCCCCACCAGTGCACAAATTTGTGCCCTGGGCCTCTAGTCTATACTAATGAAATGGTAATATGCTAATTAGACCAACCATCTTCCAGACTTCTTTCAGACTTCCTTCTGGACAAAGCCACAGTGGCAGAGGCTGAGGCAGAGGTGGGTAGGGGGCAATCAGTCTGGCAGGGGGGAGCAGTTAGGGGGTGATCAGTCTGTCAGGGGGGAGAAGTTAGGGGGTGATCAGGCAGGCAGGCAAGCGGTTAGGAGCCAGTGGTCCCAGATTGTGAGAAGGATGTCTGACTGCTGGTTTAGGCGTGATTGGACCTAAACCAGCAGTTGGACATCCCCCAAGGGGTCCTGGATTGGAGAGGGTGCAGGCTGGGCTGAGGGAGCCCCCCACCACCAGCCCATGCACGAATTTCGTGCACCAGGCCTCTAATATCCTATATAATAAAAGAGAAACATGTAAATTGACCATCCCTCTGCTATGCTCACCAGCCAATCAGGAGTGAGTATTCAAATTAACCCGACAAAGATGGCAGGTTAATTTGCATACACAGGTGCAGGCCGAGAGCAGAGCGGGAGAGCCGGAGGCTTGGAGGGCCGTGGCTCCCTCAGTTGCTCCCCCCAAGCTGCCGGGTGGAGAGCAGAGCGGGAGAGCTGGAGGCTTGGGGGGATGTGGTTCCCTCAGTCGCTCACAGTGGAAGCGAAAGCTCAGAGCACGGGGAGCAACAGGAATCCTGGGAATTGTAGTTCTGGTGGCAGACGGATCTTCTAGACCAGGGGTGGGCAAACTTTTTGACTCGAGGGCCACAATGGGTTCTTAAACTGGACCGGAGGGCCGGAACAAAAGCATGGATGGAGTGTTTGTGTGAACTAATATAAATTCAAAGTAAACATCATTAAATAAAAGGGTACGGTCTTTTTTTTTTTAGTTTTATTCATTTCAAAAGGGCCGGATCCTTGCCCACGGCTGCTCTAGAGTGATGCTTTCTTAATGCAAATAACTCACCTGCATTGGCTTTAAGGTCTTCAGGTGTGACCATGACAACAAATCGGATTGCACGTTCATTTCGAAACATCTCGTAGGACCACCGACGGATAGACCGCATGCATTTCACTGCTGCAATGCCATTGTTGGCAATAAGAACCTGGGAGAGTTAGGGGATGGGAATTGGAGAGAAAAATAGAAAAAGCAAGCAATGATGGAGAGAAAGAGGTGAGACAATTTTTGTAAATCTATCTTATTTTGAAAAGGCAGATTTTCTATAGGAATTTGTATTCCTGGTCTAGGTAGTTAAGAACTAGCTCCCACATGACCAAGGGATATTTTAAAATGTTAGCTAAGGAAATACTTCAATATGTGCCTGACTCAACCTTATTCCTTTCTAGCTTCCTTCTTTTAAAAATCCTCACCCAAGGATATGCTTTTTTTTTAAATTGATTTTTAGAGAGAGAGGATGGCTAGGGAGAGAAACATCGATGTGACAGAAAAACATCAATCAGTTGCCGCCTGTATGCACCCTGACTGGGGATTGACAACCCCACAACATGGGCATGTGCCCTGATGAGGAATTGAACTGGTGACCCTTCAGTGCACAGGATGAAACTCAACCAACTGAGCCGCCTGGTCAATGCATAACTTCATTTCTCTCTCTCTTTTTTTTTAAACCCTCACCTGAGGATATTTTTTCCATTGATTTTTAGAGAGAGTGGAAGGTGGCTGGGGGCCATGGCCAGCCTGCAAACAGGATAGCCACACCCTCATGGGGTGAGGGTCCCCACTGGGGGGCTTGGCCAGCCTGCACACAGCCATCAGCCCCTCACCCAGGATGGCCAGGCACCCCAGCAGGATCCCCCTTCCTGAAGTGGGTGTGGCCAGCCTGAAAATGGCCCTCAGCCCCTCACCCAGGCTGGTCAGGCACTCCAGCAGGGACCCCCACCCTGAAGGTGGTGTGGCCAGTCTGAAAACGGCCCTCAGCCCCTCACTCAGGCTGGCCAGGCACCCCAGCAGGACCCCACCCTGATCCGGGACACACTTCGGGGCAAACCAACCTGCCCCCACCCATGCACCAGGCCTATATCCTATATAATGAAAGGGTAATATGCAAATTGACCCTAACAGCAGAACGACTGGGAATGACACACACTGACCATCAGGGGACAGATGCTCAATGCAGGAGCTGCCCCCTGGTGGTCAGTGCGCTCTCATAGGGAGAGTTCTGCTCAGCCACAAGCCAGGCTGATGGCTTCCAGTACAGTGGTGGTGGTGGGAGCCTCTCCCGCCTCCTCAGCAGCACTAAGGATGTCTGACTGCAGCTTAGGCCTATGCCATGTTGCAACTAGGCTCTTTATAATGTTGAGACTATATAACCTTGTCAATAAATCTTCTTGGCTTCATACTTCCTGGGTCTTGGTAAAATAGGAAAGGAATCTCTCTCTGGGTCATATCTGTTCAAGTTCTTATCCAAAGAATTTTGTGCAGAGTCATTCTAATTGCTCAGAGTGCGAGATAGTAGATGGAAGTGGGCAGCTGTTTATTGCTATGCAATGATACTGCATAATAGTTCAGCTGAGCAGGATACAAAACCTGATTCCAGTTCCTACTGCACTAAGAACTAAGGTATTCTGAATGTCATTACTTTCTTTGGATTTTGGCCAAGGTTTCTGGGTCCTGAGTATCTCATTTTGGCAATTTGTGCTGCGGGACCATTAATGAGTAAACATTCTCAGTGCCTAATACTTTATGTTTCATAGCAGTAAGAAAGAAAGAAACTTGAGATTATGTTATTTATCACTATTTTCAAGTGAAGCAGAGCACAGATCAGAGTGCTTTTTGTAGGTGTTGGTACGATCTGGGGAACTTTTAAAACATTTAGATGACTAGCAGAGGTAGTCATTAATATTCACTATTTGTCCTTCACTTATATTCAAAGAGACTTGTAGGAACTGACAGATTTAAACAGTGCAAAATAAGACATTTGAAGATAAAAGAGAATGAAAAGAACGATGGTTTCGTGCATCACAGTTAAGTAGATTCCACCATGTTGGAAAGGAACTTGGCTTTTGTTTTCTGTCAAAAATGAACATACACCAAAATGTGTGACTTTCTATTTTTTTTTTTATTGAACCTAGCACATAGTAGGGGCTTACAATGTTGGGGGGGGGGGAATGGGTAAACAAATACACCTATAGTGATGTTTTCCTCATTACAGAAATCACACAGAAACCTTCTGGGTGGTTCCTTATATTAAGATCACAATTTGGGAGTAACCTTAAGCATGTTTCTACACAGGAATTAAATTGTTGAACTAAGCCAGCATCCCTGACCCTTTGTTATGTTTTTTTCCAAAGTTACAAAATTCAGATATATCAAGAAATGCCTTTATCTAGAAAAGGAGTCAATATAAATGTTTTATTCAATGGATTTCTGAGAGCTACCATTGTTCTAAAGATGAGTAAAACCCAGCTTCTACTTTGAAGTACAAACAGTCCAGAAAGTAAATTTATAACTGTATCTCACCCCTGGAAAACAAAAACCAGAAAATAAATATTCAAGGCATAATATTAAAAACATTATAAGGCCCTAGATGGTTTGGCTCAGTGGGTAGAATGTTGACCTGTGGACCAAAGGTTCCCAGGTTTGATTCCGGTCAAGGGCATGTACCTCAGTTGAAGGCTCCAGTTGATGTGTTTCTTTCACATCAATATTTCTCTCTGTCTTTCCATCCCTCTTCCACTCTCTAAATATCAATGGAAAAATATCCTTGGGTGAGGATAAAAAAAACAACAACATTAAAACGTAGTATAAAGTGCTTTGGGATGGAGGAGGAATGGTTTATCTTTTTGTTTTATTTTATTGATTTCAGAGAGAAAGAGAGAGAGAAAGAAACATCAATGATGATAGAGAATCATCAATTGGCTATCTCCTGCACACCCCACACTGGGAATTGAGCAGCAACCCGGGCATGTATCCTGACCAGGAATCTAACAGTGACTTCCTAGTTCATAGGCAGACACTCAACCACTGAGCCACACCAGCCAGGCAGAGGTGGAATAGTTTAAAGGAGAAATATCTCAGCTAGTGATTGGTGTAATAAGAAAGATGAACCTTGAGGGATAGGTTGAATTTATACTGCCTGAGGCAGGAGACAGGTTGTCATTCCAGGTAGACATATAAAATAAAATGACCCAGCATGTTTGTGTGTTAAAAAAGTTACAGTTTATTTAAATCATTGTATGTCCTACATGGAAGATAAAAGAAATATGGTAGTAATGATTGGGACTGTGTTTTGCATGATCTTAAAACTCAGAATAAGGCTATGGGGAGTCATGGAAGGTTGTGGAGACATTCTGTATACTTTCTGAAAATGACAATGGCAGCAAGGGTGGAGAGATTTGGAAATAAATGGATTTGAGTTGATCAGATGATAAGAAATTTGGTCCCAGATTGAGTATTTTACTGGAAGTATTAGGAAAGCTTTCTGGTCGAGTTTTGACATTAATTAGAATAGTAAATCTTATTTTTAGATTCAACTTCCATTGTTACTAATAAAGTAGTACATTTACATTGACAATTCCCATAAGGGAGATGTGTCCATTGCTTCTGCTATATCATTTAAATAGTAGAATATGAGCTCATTGGTAACCTTTTTCAAAACCTTATAGTTACTAAATTGTTCTTGTTTGTATGCTAAAGGCATCCTTCTTATGATGCTTCATTTTCATCTGACTTTTACCTTGAACTGTCTGCCTTTATGTTGTTTTAGTTTCTGAGCTCTGTTTTACTCTTTTGACTTCTAAAATGATTTTTTTAAGTCAATACGGCACCATGATTAATATAAGAGCATCAATTTCATGACCAGAAATCCATGAGATGACAAGGGAGAGCCTTTAGTTTAATGGTTTAAGAACACAGAGTAGGTTGCTTGCTTTCTTCCTTCCTTCCTTCCTTCCTTCCTTCCTTCCTTCCTTCCTTCCTTCCTTTCTTTCTTTCTTTCTTTCTTCCTTCCTTCCTTCCTTCCTTCCTTCCTTCCTTCCTTCCTTCCTTCCTTCCTTCCTTCCTTCCTTCCTTCCTTCCTTCCTTCCTTCCTTCCTTCCTTCCTTCCTTCCTTCCTTCCTTTCAACAAAATAAAAGTATAAAGTACTCAAAATTAATATTTATTAAGCTCCTGCACTTAGTGCTGTGCTGAGTGTTTTAAAAGTGGTAGTTCCACAGTAAACAATATGACGGAAAAGATAAAGAAAGAGGACCAATGGACCCAAGCAAGCACCTCTAAAAATTAATGTTACCTGAGGCCAAGATCACCACCCATGCTTTCCTTGTCTGTAAAGAACGAATTACAGAGTGCTGATTTTTAAATAGCCATGTTCTATAGCAGCCGGTGTTCCAAAAAAATATTGTTTATATAATTATTTGTGCAAAAAGAAAAAAAAAGTTAATTTGGTTTGGGAAATCTATTGAATCAGGACAACACTATATCATAGGTTAGTGAGAAGTTACTCCATATCCTAATATATAGGATATATAGGGGGTCCGTAACGTCCAAAACAACTGAAGGCTCGACTGACTGGAAGTCAGTCCTGCAGTCAGTACTGGTTTGCCGTGGTGACCCAGCACTGACTGCCAAGGGGGCTGCAGATCAGGTATGAAGAGAGACCTGGAGCCCTGACTGGTTTGGCTCAGCGGATAAAGCATTGGCCTGCGGACTGAAGGGTCGCAAGTTCGATTTCAGTCAAGGGCATGTACCTTGGTTGCAGGCACATCCCCAGGAGGGAGTGTGCAGGAGGCAGCTGATCAATGTTTCTCTCTTATCGATGTTTCTAACTCTCTATCCCTCTCCCTTCCTTGCTGTAAAAAATCAATAAAATATATTTAAAAAAGAGAGAGAGAGACCTGGAGAGAAAAGTAGGGTCTGAGCTGTAGCCTCCGTGGTAGCTGTTGATCAGCCTTTGCCTCTCTCTTTCTCTCTGGGCCTGGCCAGCAGCTGTGCCTCTCTGTCTCTCCAGGCCCCCCCGGGGGCTGCTGATCAGCCCTGCCTCTCTGATCAGGCCCAGAGATAGGCCTGGACACACTGACTGGCATAGAAACCAACCAGTCAGAACCAAATCTGGGTGAAGTACGAGGAGCCAATGGCTGCCTAGGAGGTGAAGCTTTTTACGCTGACTGGCATAGAAACTGACCAATCAGAACCTATTCTGGGTGAACTGTGAAGGCAGAACCTAAGGTGGGGACTGAGGAGGGGTTTTAAGGGCAACAGTTGTTTGGTGTAAGGTTTAAGAAAGCGGTTCAATTTTTTAATGACCTGTTTGGCAGTATAGTGCATATGGCTGGCTATCAGTCCAGATATAGGGATTATGTATTTTTGTCTGCCAAGAGCATCTCCTCCTGCTGAAAGAGGCTTCCCCCCACCCTGATTTAAGCAATCCTATCCGATATAATCTATCTATACTAATAAAAGGGTAATATGCTAATTAGACCTGGTTGACCAGCCATCTTCCAGACATCTGACTTCCTTCCAGACAGAGCCATGGTGGTTGGGGGCCAAGGCAGAGGCAGTTAGGGGTGATTAGGCTGACAGGGGAGGGAAGTTGGGGGCAAGATCAGGTCGGCAGGGGAGGGCAGTTAGGGGTGACCAGCCCAGCAGGGAAGGGCAGTTGGGGGTGAGATCAGGCCAGCAGTGGAGGGTAGTTAGGGGTGATCAGGCAGTCAGGCAGAGGCAGTTAGGGGTGATCATGCAGGCAGGCAGATAGATTAGGGGCAATCAGGCAGGCAGGCAGAGGCAGTTAGGAGTGATCAGGCAGGCAGGCAGGTGAGCGGTTAGGAGCCAGTGGTCCCAGATTGCGAGAGGGATGTCCGACTGCCGGTTTAGGCCAGATTGGGCCTAAACCGGCAGTCGGACATCCTCCCAAGGGGTCCTGATTGGAGAGGGTGCAGGCTGGGCTGAGGGAACACTCCCCCTCCCCGTGCACAAATTTCGTGCACTGGGCCACTAGTAAGGAAATGATAAACTCCACACTGGAGTTGTCACCAACTTTCAGGCACTTACTGTGCTTAGGGCTGTGTGCTTATCTTTGATCTTATCTTTACCATCATCTTAGGAAGTGTTTTCAAAATTAATACAAGTTGAAATGTTCATATTAGTTCCTAAATTTAATAACATCTCATTAAATATTTTTATAAAAATAAAATCAAGTGTACTGTAGTGTTCAATACATTGAAATGCCTCTGTAACATGATGACATGCTTCTTGCATAATATGTACTCAGCCAAGGCTGTGTCAGAAACTCACAAGATGTTCCTTCACATGAGGACATTATACCAGTAAATGCCATAATTGAACTTTCACATAACTGACCTCTCACCACAACTTAACTCTCACCATCTCTCACTGTGCTAAGGGCTTTATGGACTTATTGCACATCATCTTCACCAACATCTTGGCAAGTGTTTTTAGGGCCCAAGAGGTTTAATTCTGAAGATCACTTATACAGAATCATTCATAGAAATTGAAGGGCCTGAGAAAGGGTATAAAGAAAGGGCTTTGATCTGGCCGGTGGGGTTCAATGGTTAGAGCTTCAGCCTGCAAACAGAAGGGTCAGAGGTTTGATTCCCAGTCAATGGCACCTACCTGGGTTGTGGGTTTTCTCCCTGATCCCAGTTGGGATGCATGCAGGAGGCAACCAATTGATGTGTCTCTCTCACATTAATGTTTCTCACTCTCTCTCTTTCTCTGTCTTTCCTTCCTTCCCTACCTTCCAATGGAAAAAATATCCTTCGGTGAAGATTACTAAAAACATAAAATAAAAAAGAGAGGGCTTCATGACACATGGTGATATATTTAATAATTATAATTCAAGCTATCACAATAGTAAATAAATATATCCCATTCCTCTACTTTGATACATGTACTTTTATAAAAACAAAATTGAAAATTATGTATAAAACTGTTTTTTAAATCACTAAAAGTTGATGAAATGTTAAAAAGAGTTAAATTTAATTATTTTTATTATTTGAGTATTCTTTAAAAAATAACTAATTATTATTATATATATTTATTTAAATGTATTTTTCTTGTCTTCATTTCATTGTAATATTATGCAATGCTAAACAAGATTTTTCACATAATTTGTATCCTATCAATTGTGATATCCTAAATGATTAAAAAATAAAGCAAAATTGAATTGAAAGTATGCAACATTTGAATATATTTTATCAATATTCAAATATTGTATATTAAGTATATCATTTCAAATTAATCTTTTTTTAAATTTTATTTTACTCTAAAATAGTTTAAATGATTAAATTTAAAGAGCCAAATACAAAGTGTATTTAAAGAATATTGAAATAAGGCTGAAATGTTTATTTTAGTTGTTGAAATTTAATAAAATCTCATTAAATGCTTTCATAAAAATAAAACCATTTTCTATGGCTTCATATTTCTCACATTACTAGTACATCTTAACATACACACACATTTGTAAATTGAATGTCATATGAATTGTTTAATGTTTAATATTACAAAATGTTCCTCAGGATGGTTGCAGAAATGGCTACAATCAGTAATTGCCTTTGGAACCATTTGTTTCCGTACAACTTGGAAATGACACTTCATTATGTAAGAATTTATTGCATTTATGCTATCTGCGTGGAAGTTTTGACAAGTTAATTAATTTCTCTTTTATCTAACTGCCTCTGCTGCTGCTCCAATCCTCTCTTCCCTCCAAAGCAGGGTCCTTTGGGGTCCCCTGGGGCACAACCAGCAAACCCTCCTGGTGTTCAAGTGGAGGTGCCTTTCCCTTGAGGACAAAGGGCAAGAGGTGTGAGAAGCGCTTCTCTGGGTCCCAATTGTGCTCATTGTGAGAATGGATGTTGAGGCTGATGTCAGAGCTGAAGGCAGGATCCCAGGTGCTTCTTTAGTACTCACAGTTTGTGTGTTTTGGATAAGCAAGGAGCTAGGGCAGGGTCTCCTTTTCTGGGTCTGAGAGTGCTAATGTCACAAGTGGGTGATGGAGCAACTAACATTCTAATTGAGGCCCATCTGATTCAATCGCCTGCACCCTCATCATTCCACTGCTTTCTTACCAACCTCCTTTTTTAGGCACATAGCCATTTGGACTTGACTGAGAGGGAGAAGGCGCACATTTAGCCTTTGTTGTAAGTGATAAGAAAACGGGGCATCAAAGCCCTTGATAATCCTTTTTGCAAAAGCTTTCCTCAAAAATAAAGAGGTAGTGTGTATAGACACATTGTATTTCAACGAGTAAGTTTTCCACCTTCCTTTTATTCCGAGTTCGTTAAAGAGTTCCTACTTTAAGACTATAATTTAGCCAGGAAGCTCCTTCCAAAACCTGATTTTCATTTACTTAAGTAAAAGGTATTCCTGGAGCAGACTTTAGAAAACTGTGGAACTGGTTTGGGCCATGGAGGGGACCCTCGTCATCACTCTCCTCAAACAAAAGAAAGCCTCCCAGCTTGCTGCAGCATTCCTGTGTGTGACGCACACTTCTGTAAACCAACGCAGGGGACAAAAAGCCCTTCTGTCCCTAAAGAGGCTAACAGTGAGTTTCAAGTGCAAATGAAGGGCTTGAATTAAAACCAAGTGTTGATGGCTTCTCTAAGCAGCGTTTGCATAGCCTGAATAATTTTTTTTTCTTCTGCAGTTGTCAAATTTCCAGAAAAAAAAAATGAGAGTGAGGATGTCAGTGTTAATTAGAGATAAAATTCCTTTTCTTTTCTTATCCTCCCAAGTCATCTGTGTAGCATTGTGAGTGGTTGTGCAGTAGATACATTTTCTGGTGATACTGAAAGACTGCTGGAACCTCCCTTCCCCTTCTTAACTAGCTTTTCCAGTAAATGATCTGTTTTATCTAACCTTTCCCATAAGTTCTGGTGCCCTGGTCTGTTTCCAGTAAATGATCTGTTTTAACTGACCTTTCCCATAAGTTCTGGTGCCCTGGTCTGGTCATAGCATAGCTATTTTATCTCCCCTAGAATCAGGTTGAGTAAAGACAGACCACCCTACCCCTAGGAGATGAGTCAACTGCTAACACAAACCAGACCTGTCCATTAACTGTTAACCTAGTTTCCTGACATTCCAAGCCGCCTGCGTGTGGCTATTGCCCTGACATTCCTGACCACCTGCGTGTGGTTTTTGCCTTTATAAACCTATGCTCTGCAACTGCTCGGGGCTCCCAGTCAGCCAGCACTTCCTTCGGGTTGCTGCGTGTCTGCCTGAGAGTCCCTGCGCTGCGCTTGTAATAAATCCTCTTGCTTTTGCATCAAGTCTTGGTCTCGGCGTTTGACTTGGGGTCGTCGCCCTCTCCGTCAGGCACATCGGGGGTCTTGGGACCTCACATTAACATATGATTTTCTGTCTTGAAAATTGAAATAGAAATCGCTGACTACTCTTTACATCGCTATCGTTTTCAACAAACATCTAAAACTTAATTTGATAGTGTGCCAACTCTATTTACATTTACTTTCATTATCTAGTAGCAATATTTTCTGAAATGGAAGAATGACTTTTCCAATTTACTAATTTTCCAATAGTTGCCATCTTTACAAAAATGCTATCTTTCCAAACGGTTCATATCCAAAGCAGCACTTTGATAATCCATGCTTATGATTATGTACATATGATTTAATATGCCTTCTGTATTATAATTATTTGGACCATCTCTTTATGTTATTATAGTCTTTCAGAGTTCACCATCTGTGATTTGAAATATGTATGCCCTACTGAATTTCCTGAATTATCCAGTTTTATTTCTATTCACCTTATATATTGGATTATCATTTCCATAGTCAGTATTTTTATTTAGTACTTTTTCAATCCAATTACTATTGTTTCCAATTTTCATAGCATTTTATTAAATTTTAAAATACTACTGTATAATCCTGATCAATTAGTTTACTTAATTTTTATTTTACTGGTATATGTTGTTTTATTCAGTTTATCACTTTCATTTTTGTCCTTCTCAATTGTCTTCTAAGTTTTCCCATGTGAACTTATTTTGATTTGCTCTGATACAGAGGATCTCAAGAGTGCCAGTGTTTTCACCAGATTCTTTAGTGTAAGCACATGATCAGAATTCAGCTAAGGAATCTAGCAAAGCTTCTCAAAATAAACCAACAAAAATATTCACCTGCAGCTCTCTCCATGCCACCGGTAACTTCTCATTTAATTGGGGTTATCTCTTAAAAGAATGATGTTATTCTAATATGTCTTCCAGCCTTAACTTTGAAACTCCAGTTTCTTTGCTGTTTGATGAATTAATTCCATGTGAGCAGTTTGCCTTGCTAGTTATGTCCCTGTGTATTCATGGGGAATGCCAAACTTTCGCCTTTGCCTCCACCTTCCTCAATGATGGTTGAGTTCGTGGAATATTTAAGTAGAAAGTAGCTCTTCATGTCATCTGTCTAACATTGTCACACAACAGATCAAGAGACAGAGGCCAGAGAGGCTAAGTGTGCTGAGCTAGGATCACTTGTGGAACAAAATGTCACATCTTAAAGCCTGGCCAGTGTGACTCAGTGGTTCAGCATTGAGCCGTGAACGTGGAGGTCATGTTTCAAGGCACATGCCTGGGTTGTGGGCATGATCCCCAGTAGGCGGCATGCAGGAGGCAGCCAATCAATGATTCTCTCTCATCATTGATGCTTCTATCTCTCTCCCTCATCCCTTCCTCTCTCTGAAATCAATAAAAATAAATTAAAAAAAAAGACTATGAAGAAATGAGTGGAAGGCTGGAACCAGTTTCTTTGGAGCATCTCTCTTACTCCAGGCTACTCTTTCTCCTTATAATGAGTATCCAAGGCCTTCACATTCTCCTAATTACATGGGGTTCACAAGAGACTATCTCCCCATCTTTTCTAGGCATTCCCTTGTTTTGAAACTATTTACACTTTCCAACACACATCATTACCTATGCTATATTCTGTACTTGCCCAAATCTCAGCTACCTCTGAGCTACTAATCAGGTAAACATATTTATAGTAAGTACATAAATGCTAATAACTGGCTGATAGTCCCCCCAAAAGTCCCAGAGATTACTTGAATTTTAAGAAAAAATCAGTGAAGATCCTTAGCACAAAAAGAGAAAATTGCAATTGATGAGAATCTCAATAGGGATGTTATATAAATGTCTATCCACATGCTTCACAATTGAAACTAATATAATATTGAATGTCAACTGTAATTGAAAAATAATTTTAAAAATAGGAATAAAAGACGGAGCTATAATCCTACTAACATCTATTTTTGCATTTACATGTAACTTCGTTAAATTATATATGGTTAATTTGAGGACAGTGATTCATTCATTCTTCATACTTGTTTTTTTGTTTGTTAAAAAGAGCACCACGTAGGACACTCATACACTGGTGGAGTCAACCGTAATTTTAATTTAAGATTCTATAACCAAAGAACTCCAGTCAAGGTAAGCAGCTCCTGAACATGCTGCCTCAACAAGGTTGGTTGCTCTCTGTGTGAGCTTCATGCTACTGTGGGCACTCCCACCTGGGGAAGTATGTGTCAACTAAGGGAAGGCTATAGCAGGTACCCCTGTGTTTGAATTACCAGGGATGTTGACCACCATATGCATATACTGTGGTAGAAGTGACATTAACTTTGACCATGCTGTGTCTTTTAAGAAGAAATTGACATTGAACTTTTAATTCCCCCATCCCACCACCAAATAACCCTTTCAGTATGTTATTGCAGTAATTATTTTATTCCAGTTCCATTTCAAAGAGGATAACACTCTGCATTATAAAGATGCAAAACTCATTCAAGATGTTTGCATCCCTTACAATATAACGTTCACAGTCATACCCAAATTATGGAATCTGTCTCTCTGCTGTCTACAACAGGGTATTTAGGTTTGCTTTAAACTTTTAGAATTAATCTCTCTTTGTAAACTTAGCATCAGTGAGTAGAGAAGGAATGGTAGAGGATGGAGTAAGTTCTGTTTCTTCTATGGCACTCAACTTAAATTGATGGATCTTTTGCCCAAATAAAAAGGGAAAATTCTATAGTGACTTATGCCATTTCCTATAGTCAAAAATATAATGTATGGTTCTGATCCTTGTGTCTGAAGTAGAGATTTCAAATTTTAAGAAAATTCCTTAAAGAGAGACTCCCATCTCAATGAGAAAATACCTTTTAGGACTGTATTATCTAATAATCAAGTGCTTTGTACTACAGCCTCCTTTGTATTTGCACTTGTTTCATGAGCTATGGGAGGGTGGGCAATACACAATGTCAACAAAATTACAGATGTCTGAATACATCAATTGCTTAAGAGAAACATTGAAGGGCTAAATTTCTTCAGGGAATAGGTATTACTGATGACTATTCTCAGTGTGACTATTTGTTTCCCTTCAATAATAGAAAAAATACAGGGCATTGGGAACTTTTGAGAGATGAGTTTGTAATCTTGATAATAGAGGAAGAATATGCTGTATATTAAGTTGTGTGCCTGGCAAGAAGCAATCCTTGAGACCTTAAAATGTTGCACACATTTATTGAGTGTTTACTCCATGATAGACACCAAAATTAGATGCTTGGTGTACAAAATCACATTCTGGTTGGTATTGTCATTCTGACTTCTCAGAGGAGTGAACTGGGACTCAGAGACCTAACATTATGGGTTTCGTAAATGGCAGGGCTGGGATTCAGACTCAGAATTGATTCTAAGTCCCACATGTTTTTCATCAGACCACACTGCCTTCTTTGTATCCCTCCTTTTACCATGTAAACAGGAAACACCCAATAAAAAAATTGGTAAATGAGTGTACAAAAGACTATTGAACTAGATTCAATGTAAACAGAGGATATAAGGTCAAGCTGTGTGAAGTAAAGGTATGTGTTACAGCTCTGGAGTGAGGGCAAGATGGATTCTGGGTAAACCTGTGATGGACTTTTGACTTTGTTACTCTTCCACCCTGCCACAAGTCCTCACCTAAAAGTACCTAAAGGATCCTCTTCAAATCTCCACCACCAACAACACACACTCTCTCCTCTCCCTTTTGATCATAGCTCTTTATTAGAGTGAGGAGGAGTCTAAGATCTTACATCTCAAAGGAAATTTAGAGAACATTCACAACCTGCCGATATGGATCTATTAGCAAGGTAAGGTAGAGATGAGTTTATTCTCCATCCAGCAGCCATAAAATAATCCTAAACTACAAATCAGATGGCAACTCCTCTTGCTTAAAACCTCCTGTGGCTTCTCTCTGCACTTCAAATAAACTGAAACTCCTTATGGTAGCTAAGAAGGCCCCTCATGGTATGTCCCCTGTCACTCCTTCCATCTTATGTCATGTCCCTCTTGATGTTTCCAGTCATAATCTGCCCCCTGTTAGGTCCTCAAACTCACCATACTCTTCATCTCTCTGGGTCTTCTCATGTGACTTTCTCTATGTCTGGTTCATCTGCACGATCGGCTCCAGATGATCCTTTGTGTTTTAACTTAAAATCTCCTGCCAAACCAGTGTGGCTCAGTGGTTGAGCATAGAGCCATGAACCAAGAGGTCACTGGTTCAATTCCTGATCAGGGCACATGCCTGGGATGCAGGCTCGATTCCCTGTAGGGGGCATGCAGGAGGCAGACAGTCAATGATGTTTCTCTCTCATCGATGTTTCTATCTCTCCATCCCTCTCCCTTCCTCTCTCTCTAAAAATCAATAAAAACATATTTTTTTAAAATTCTCCTCTTCAAAGAGACCTTCCACAACCTACTTATTTAGTGAAAAACTCCCAAATCCTGCTCCTTTGCCCCCATAGCAGGTACTGCCATTTATAATTATACATCTTCTTAAAGGGCTTCCCCATCAGTGTGTAAGCTCCATAAAGGCCAAGGACATGTGTGTCATATTCACCAGTGTTCATTCCTGCCAGGCTCACTGCCCAGCACATATTAAATGGTCATTAAATCCTCACTGTATGAATGAATGAACCTGAGTGTTCTCACTACAACCCAGGACTCTTTTAGTGCATTTTATAGCTTGCCTTTCCTCACCCTTAACCCCTGTCTCCTGCTTGTGGTCACTACCCTAATATATAGATATATTTTTACTAATTTACTGTTTTAGCGGGCACTGATTTACTAGATAAACAAAGTTTTCCTGATTTACAATTTAAAAATATTTATGCCTAACTTAAACACAAACACATGTGTTCTCAAGAAGGCCACCTTTAAAAAGGATGTTTATGGAGTTCTACGTTCTGTAGGCATCTATCCGAGAGCAATTTTTCATCTATCCATGACACAGATGCTCAGTCTGCCTGGGTTTGATGCAATA
Source organism: Myotis brandtii (assembly GCF_000412655.1). Lineage (NCBI taxonomy): Eukaryota > Metazoa > Chordata > Mammalia > Chiroptera > Vespertilionidae > Myotis > Myotis brandtii. The sequence continues at coordinate 2,213,941 of NW_005354673.1, forward strand.
GGAATCTGTATGTGTTTTACCCGTGCAGGAGAATGGAATCCAGCCCAAGTGGGCATAAAATAGCCCCGCAGTCAAATCCGAGCTGTAGAATCCATGAGGGTGTGTGTGACCCAGAAAGTGGCTTGGCTCCTGCGGGGCTGGACAGAGTTGTGGGAGCTGGCTTAGAAACTGTGTATGTTTTTTTCTACTACTTCTTTCCATGTAAACTGAGAGACACTAAGTACAGAGAAATGGGAGCTGTTCCCTAGTAACTGGCAGCCACAGCAGGAACGTAGTTGAGTTTATGGAAGAATCGATAGATCTCCTTACGTTTCATTATTGGGGGGTCAGTAGCTAGGAGAATCAGCGATACCATCTTTATAAGCAGTTTGAGGACCAGCCTGTTTTTTGTCTGCATGGACTAGTTATCCCCTTGTATCGAGGACTTTATACTAATATAAAGGAACTAAAGTCTTGCTGCTACAGTTGCTCCAAATTTACATGAAGAGAGAATGTGGAGCTCTGGGTCAGGTGAGGCTCATGCTAACTAGGAAGCAAGAGGCAGAGAAGTAAACCCTAAGAAGACATTGCCACACCCTCACCCCTCCCCCCTTCACCTGGCTTAGGTTTTACAAATACCTGACTTGGGAAGGTCTGAAGATCTGGGAGTTAAAGAAAGAACCCAGTGACTGTGGTTTATAACATTAGATCTATTTTAGGCTTATTTCACCCATGCTATGAATAAAAAATAAGTTCGGTTGTTCTAGGCTGAATTTTTTGTTGTCTCTGTTCAATCTAGGATTTAATGAACCACTTCCTAGAGTCTGGGGCTGTAAGAGTATTCATTCAGATGGGTGGGGTGCTGTTTCCCCTTTCTGGAACTTTTAAGAAATATTCCAAGGTTGAATACTAACATAATGGTAAATATAAAAGTGCACCTACATTTTGAAAAATAAATTTGGGGTGCAGAAAATCTTTCTTAGCATGATCTTAAAGCTAAAAATCAGAATGGAAAACATTACAGGCCACACAGAATTTTCACCTGATATAAAAAACTAATTGTTAAACTTTAAAATACGGATTGAAAACTGGAAAAATATTTAAAATATATGAAAAAGTTTAATATTCCTAGAAATAATACTAATACATGTAACATGTAACCCACATATGCAGTGATTACTCCACTGTTAATTTACTCGACAACCTCATGAGTTACATGCTCTGAGCCTCATTTTACAGATGGAAACTGAGGCACAGAGAAGCTGAAATGCTTATCCAAGGCACACAGCTTATATCCCATTTCTGCCTTATAAATGGTAGAAATGGAATATAAGGAAAGCTTATAGGTAAGAAAGGAAAGCAAACATCTCACTAGAGCAGCGGTTCTCAACCTGTGGGTCACGACCCCTTTGGCAGTCGAACAACCCTTTCACAGGGGTCGCTTAAGACCATCCTGCATATCAGATATTTACATTACAATTCATAACAGTAGCAACATTACAGTTATGAAGTAGCAACAAAAATAATTTTATGGTTGGGTCACAACATGAGGAACTGTATTTAAAGGGCCAGAAAGTTGAGAACCACTGCACTAGAGAAATGAGAGATCTTCTTTAAAAAGACAATAGAAATGAAGAAAAGTCTGCAGTACTTTTAACATCATCACAGAAGGTGTTCAGGAAACCCCTTGATAGACTTCAGAGTCTGAGAAAAAATGCTCTGAGTTTAGCCTAAAGTTGAGGTGTGAGGTTGAGATTTCCTTATATTTTCACTAACAGAAATTTGGGGTTTCTGGAGAGATGGTAGACTCTGGCACTCTGAGAAGGGCAGACACAAGGAGGAGAAGGGCCCAAGATCTGAGAAGAGGCCTGAGTGATGGCTGAGCAGATGCAGGAAGGCTGAGAAAGTCTCCCCTGTGGGGATGGGCAGAACCTTGGGGACAGTGAAGTATGACACAGAGCTTTGATTTATTGGCTATTCTAGGTTGTAAGCCTCTATTATCTCCAAATGTCCTTAAACATTTACAACTTAAAGCAGGCTTATGGCCTGGTTGGTGTGGCTCAGTAGTTGAGCATCGACCAGGAGGTCAGAGTTTGATTCCTGGTCAGGGCATATGCCCGGGTTGTGGCTTCAATCCCCAGTGTGGGGCATGCAGGAAGTAGTATATCAATGATTCTCTCTAATCATTGATGTTCCTATCTCTCTCTCTCTCCCTCTCCCTTCCTCTCTGAAAAAAAAGTGTGTGTGTGTGTGTGTGTGTGTGTGTGTGTGTGTGTGTGTGTGTGTAAAGCAGGCTTATGTTCACACTGTGTTTGGAACAAAAAAGAGGAGTGGTGGTCAGTGTGGGGGACAGTGGTGTGAAACAGGATAGCAGCCACCAGGGATAAGCCAATGAGTATAACAGACCCCACCATGTGATGAATTTCAGTAGCTATAACTCATAGGATGTGGGCAGGGAGATTAATCAGCGGAAAGAAAGTTTCAGAAGTGTGGAGGTTGGGATATCCAGGTGGCTCACATCAGAGCTACATAGGCAAAGACACTAAAAACAAATTTTTAGAAAAACATAGATAACAATCTGCACAGAAAAAGATGTTCAACATCACAAATTATTAAAAAATGCAACGTTAAAAAATGAGAAATTATTAAGTAGTAGATTGGAGATTTTTAATATATTACTAATAACTTTGGACACATACTTCCTGAATGGTGGTTAAAAAATGAGCTGTGAATTACTGATAACTCCAGCCTTAGGTCTAGCTAGAACCCCTGAGGTTCCTCTCTTTACCCTCATGTCATCCAAATACTATCATTTCTTCTCAGTGCCATGACTTTATAAAAGGATGGGAAGTACCAGGTTAGTGTCTAGAGTACTGCAATTATCCTGGAGTGGCTTGGCAATATAGATCAACACACACACAATTTAACTTGGTGATTCTATTTATAGAAACACAAAAAATTACTGGAAAAATGCACAAAGATATAAGTTCAAGATGTTTATTACAGAATTGATTGTAAAAGCACTAAAATGTAAAATTTGCATTAACCAATTTTTAATTTATAGACATTTATGTGGGGACTAACTATACTAATAAAAGGGTAATATGCTAATTAGACCAGACGTCCTCTGAATGTCCTTCCAGACAAAAGCCGCAGTGGCTGCGAGGACTGAAGGTAGGCAGCAATGGCAGTGGCTGTGAGGGCCGAGGGCAGGCAGCCATGGTGGCGGCTGCAAGGGCTGAGGGCAGGCCGCTGCCATGAGGCAGGCTGCCGTGGAGGCCAGCAGTGGCAGCAGCAACAGAGTGATGGGGCTGTGCTTTCCCTTGATCACCCTGTGGCTTCCCGCAGAGGGAGGCCAGAGGCAGCAGCAATGGCAAGGTGATGGGCCAGAGGCAGCATCAATGGCGGGGTGATGGGGGCACGCCTTCCCCTAATCGTCCCAGTCACCTCCTGCAGAGGGAGGCCAGACTGTGGCTAAGCCATTAGTAGGACATCCCCTGAGGGCTCCCAGACTGTGAGAGGGGGCAGGCCGGGCTGAGGGATCCCTCCCCAGATTCCGGGTGCCTGCGGCCAGCCAGAGAGAGTGAAGCCCGGGTCCTGGTTGCCTGTGGCCGGCTGGAGAAGGGAAGCCTGGGTCCTGGGTGCAGAAGCCAAGGCAGAGGCAGTTAGGGGCTATCAGACAGGCAGACGAGCAGTTAGGGTGATCTGGCAGGCAGGTAGGTGAGCGGTTAGGAGCCAGTGGTTTAAACCGGCAGTCGGACATTCCCGAGGGGACCCCACCCCCCTATGCATGAATTTTGTGCACTGGGCCTCTAGTACAATATAATAGTGTACTTCCTTTTAAAAAGATGGAGGCAGTATATGTGTACTGGCATGTTGCTACATATACATAGTAAAAAACAGAACAAAAAATGTTCTGTAGTAACAAAAATGCAGTATTGTTTATTGGCATGCATTATTAAAAGTCAAAATGTAAACATTGGGGCTTAAACAAAGATGGCTAATAAAGATTTTCATTTTGGAAAGAAAAGATAGCTCATATTTTTTTAAAAAAAAAACTCAATAAATATCAAAAGATATTTTAAGAGTAAAGTATTATCATCAAGGTTGTTGTATATTTCAGGTAGACAATGGATACAGGCTTTCATATTGGTGACTACTCTAGGTTTTTTTGTGTCTGGATATAGCGCAGGCACAGTTCACAAAACAAAAAGTAGAAGACAGCTTAATGTCATCCTCTAAAGAGATTACATAGTACAGCCAGGGATGCAAGCGTAGTACTATTGCTTTGGAAACAGGAATTCTGAGGAGAAACAAGCCTCACTATTTCCAACTTAATTAGAGAAATCTTCAGAATTAGCTTTGAGAATTGCAAAGCCAGCTTCTTCCAAGAATTCTATTAATCTCCCAGTATTTTCCCCCTTTCATGGGATTAAAGAACTAATTCAGTAAGATTGTTGAACAGATTTTTATCAGGCTCAGCTTGTGGATGTGCCAACATTTGAGTGTGTATATTACAGATACATAACTAACAGGTTTGCCTTCTTTCTTTTCCTGCCAAAACCCAAAACATTGACAACAAAGACATAAAATGTGATGAAAACAAAGACATACGTTATTTGGAGTCTGAAAAGGCAGCCAGTCTTCTGGTGGAAGAAATAAACATGCCTCATCACATCTTAGGCTATTAGTGAGATGCTTCCCATGCAAATTTATTGAGCATCTTCTATGTACAAAGCATTATTGAGAGCTTTAGGAAATATGTGAACAAATACATAAATATAAGATAGAGGGGCTTATAGATTATAGAGGAGAAGAAAAAGGGCATACAAGTAAAAAAATTCCACATTATACTTAGTCATGCAAAAATGGAAGGGTTCTGCGTTTTCTGTATTGCCTCCTACAGGAAACTCATTCTCAAGTTTCAAAGGCTGTGTGTGGCTGCTTGAGGAAGAAATAGGGACACAAACTTGACATTGAACTCCTTTGATTTCTCACCTTTCAGGTTGATCATTCTCTCTTGGGTAAATAGTCAGGTAATTCAAACTTGCATTTCCTACCAGGGCTGACTGGCCAGCCTCCACTTTTTATTTCCCAAGGTGGAGTCTTGTTTTAAAAGAGAGCTGACCTGACCTAGGGTGGGGGTTTGGCTTGATTTTCACTTTGTCTCCTAAAGAAGCCTCTCACTTTGAAGGGCATGTGATGCTTCTGGATCCCTTCCACACCAGAGGCCTTGAAGCAAGGGCTGCCATCTCCAATATGGGGCTCATTTAACCAGATACCTGTGAGCTAGTCCCTGGGACCGTGGCTGCTTTCCAATGGACACTGGCAACCATGATTTGTAGACTACCTTGTCACCACTTAAGGCTTGATCAATCACACCCCTATCTATAATAATGAAAGCATAATATGCTAATCAGACTGGATGTCCTTCCAGACACCCTCCCTTCTGTACAAAGCCGGTGGGTGGGGGGCCAATGCAGCAGGGGCCAAGGCCCTTGCAAGAATTTTGTGCATCGGACCTCTAGTTTTACTATATGCCGGTAGGATCAGCACTTTTGCATTAGTTGTACCTGCAGTGGAGTAAACTAAAGCATGTAATTAATTTCACCTAAACCAAAGAACAAAACAGTAAAAATTAAAAAAAAATGCTCAGTAGATTTTGATTTAGGTATATATACTCTGTACCAGCCTGGTTCTGAGTAGACAAACAAAATAGGACAGCTTATCACATCTCCATGATTTATGCCCTAATATATAACTTTATTATACTATTGGGGAATAATAAAGAGTTGATTGCACCGTGATTCTTTTTAATAATTAGAACATGAGAAGTTACCCACTTTCTTATTGACTCACCAACTTGTATTAAGATGTACAAATACCCTCTTTCTTCTATGGGTTTTTATTTTTCATTTTTAATGTCATTTGTTCTCATAGTTTTCAGACAGTAATGCCAATGTGACTATCTAGAGACTATCATCTAAAAGCGTCCACATCGCTCGGGTGTGACACTGCTGGAGTCCTCTCCAGGGAGTGACTGAGACTGAGTTTTAAGGAAGTCTGTATGCCCCCTAAAGCTGTATGCAAAATGTAGTGTGTTTACTAGAAAAGAGTCCATAGCTTTCAAGTTTCCTAAAATTCCTGTGACAAAAATAGGTCAAAACAAAAACAAACAAAACTGCCACCTAAATCACAATTAGAACTCTCTTTAAGAAGACTTCATCACACATCATATGGGAAATATGGGAAATAATGTCTCATTGAGTTAGGATAAAATATTACCTATCTTTTCCTGAATTCTTTAAACCTAAAGATAGGTTACCTCTCTTGGCTCTTTAGAGGCTAAGTCACTAGGGTTTATGGGAAGAAAAGCCAGAAGAAATGAACTTCCTCCCACTCCTTTAGATTTGCTGTACAAATTTAATATTTGTTAGAACCCCCAGGGCCTGCAGTGGAGCGATATATAAGTACAAAAGTATAAGACTGAAGAACACCACCTCGTATGCTATTGCAATCACATACATACAACGTTTTTTTCTGTCTTCAAGAGGGAAACACATCCGACCATTTAAGGTACACTTAATTTGCATAGAGAAATGAGAATTTTAAGATGTTTCCATGAGGAGCTGAAAATAGAGTTCGGGCTTCTCTCTCCATCACAGCTAGCGTCAAAATAGCAACAAAGTGAATTTCCTTTTTGCAAAAGTGTTCTGTCTTGGGAATGAAAAAAAATATTTGCAGGAATATTTAAAAAAATACAATTTAGATTATTTTTGATTGAGGAAACTACAAACCTTTGGAATAGCAGAAAAATGCTCCCCAATTACTTCAAATGGCTCTTTATCAGTTTAATCAGAAAGATTTTTCTCATTCAAACTGGCTTGTTTTCTTGTTCCTGTTGTCCACCCCCACCTTGCATTACAACAAGGTGAAAAATCAGACAGAGGCCGTAAACCAGGACTACAGGCTTGATTAGAGGAGAAGGATCTACCGGGCTGTCTCGCAAGGGGAGAACAGCAGCACGTGCAGAGGTGGGCACGCCTTTTGAGGGGCGGAATGGGAAGGGGTGGGGGCTTAGTGTACCCGGCGCACACTGATTGGTGACTTACTGTATGGTCCATATAGGACAAGGGCTTAGGGTATTTGGCAAGTGTGGTTTGGTGGTCCAATGTATAGTCCATATAAGGTACATGATTAGTTGCTCAGGTAATTCCGGGCTGCTGGTTACGTCATACTCTGCCCACCAGTTGGGGGAAGGGAGAATCTATCACAAGGAACTGTATGTCTTTCTCCATATCTAAACCCTACCTAAGTTGAAAAAATGTCTTTGATATGTCTTTTGTCCACCTGAGCAAAAAGCAAGCACTTCCATCTATTAATTCCAATAGAAAATATTCCATAGAGAATTATTGCAGCTTTATCTAGTGCAAAGAGGTCATTGATCAGCCATGAGTTTGGCTTTCTTAAGTCCATGATGAAATAGCCATCTTTAAAGCCAGATGATATGGATAGAAAGCAGGGTTTTTCTAAATTCCAACAACCCTGAATTCATATAAAGAACTAAATATAAAGCACAATGTCCTCAAAATTAAAACTTTTATGCTTCAAAGACACTATAAAAAAGTGAAGAAATAACTCTTGAATTGGGAGAAAATATTTGCAAATCATATACCTGATAAAGGACTTGTATCTCGAATATATAAAAAACATACAACTCAGCAATAAAAAGGCAATCCAATTGAAAAATGATCCAAATCCTTGAATAGAATTTATCCAAAGAAGACATGTAAATGGCCAACAAGCAACAGGAAGAGGTGGTTAACATCACTAGCCTTCAGGGAAATGTGAATCAAAAGCACAAGGAGATACCACTCACATTACATTCACAGTAGGATGGCTATAAGCAAAAAGATATGTAAGAACTATTGGCAAGAATGTGGATAATGGAAATCTATATTCTGCTGGTTGGAATGTAAAAGTGTGGCCTCCTTACAATACAGTCCGGAAGTTCCTTAAAAGGTTAAACATAGACTTACCATGTGTTAATGTAAAAAAAACCCATTGAAACCTGTAAAGCATTTTTGTGAGTTTATTTGAGGCAAACTGTTGACATATGCAAGGAAGCAGAACCTCAACAAATTGAAATGCTGCTCTGGAGAATGGCGGGTTACATCTGTATTTATACATTGCAATCAAAGGAAAGGGACGTAGGTGGGTTACATGAAATCCATTGGTGATACACTAGAGAGGTGGGAGAAAGCAAAGCAGGGAAACCCTGGAATTGGATAAAAAGTAAAATGATAGACACATACTTAGGTGGGTGCAGGAACAATTAACATAACAATGAAGGAATTTGTGGTATTTGTGCTGGAGCCCAGGCACATTAGGTTGTGCCCCAAGGGTTCCAGAAAAAGGGAAGTTACAAGTTACCCAGATATTTCAAGGATATGTTATCATAGATGCAAAAAGACAAATAGGCTCAGTTAAGGTAAAGGTTGACCTTGTCAGTGAAGATACCGTCCTAGGATGTAACTACCCACCATAACTGCTTTTAGTTAAAGTTTAATTTCAGACCATCCCTTGTGGTTACTTTAGGTCTTTGAGTTTGCAAGACTGCCATGCAGGCCTTTCCCGAGCTTGTCAGGTTAGCATGTGGCCCCTTTGGTCCACACATGGAACTCGACAATACCACTCCTACGTATAAACTCAAGAGAATTAAAAACCGATGTCTACACTGAAATCTATACATGAGTGTTCACGACAGCAATATTTATAGTAGCCAAATAGTGGGGAGAATCTATACCAGCATTGACAAAAAACAACAACAAATAAACAAAAGTGATATATTGATAAAATTGAATATTATTTAGAGAAAAAAGGTATGAAATATTGACCCATGCTATAATGTGGGTGAACCTTGAAAACATTATGCTAAGAGAAAGGCCACATATTATATAATTCCATGTATATGAAATGTCTAGAGTGGGCAAATCCATAGAAACAGAAAGTATGCCCAAGGTTTTCAGGGGCTGAGGAGAGGAGAGAAATGGCGGATGTCTGCTAATGGCAATGGCAGTTCTTTTGGGATGATGAAAGTTTTCTGAAAATAGTGGTGGTAGTTGCACAACTCTGTGAATATATTTAGAATTACTGAATTGCATACTTTAAAAGACTGAATTTTATGATATGTGAATTTTATCTCAATAAAACTTTTATTTAAAAAATGCTAATGGAAACAATGTGTGATTTTAAAAAATCAAGCATGGAAGGCTTGTATACCTGAGCTTTATTAAAATAGGAAGATAGGACAAATAAAATAATGTCAGAGTGATTTTTCTACAATCTGGAGAGAAAATAAGAGTTTTTTGTTTTTATTTATTGACTGATTGCTTTAGAGAGGAAGCAAGAGAAGCATAGATTTCTTGTGCCACTTTTTAATGCATTCACTGGTTGGTTATTTCTGTTTTTAAAATAGGCATTTTTAATTGATATATTTAGAGAGAGAGAGAAAGGAGGAGAGAGAGAGATTGATTGATTGATTGCTTTAGAGAGGAAGCAAGAGAAGCATAGATTTCTTGTGCCACTTTTTAATGCATTCACTGGTTGGTTATTTCTGTTTTTAAAATAGGCATTTTTAATTGATATATTTAGAGAGAGAGAGAAAGGAGGAGAGAGAGAAAGGAGGAGAGAGAGAGA
>NW_005354673.1:2223647-2225847 GCF_000412655.1 Myotis brandtii
GACATCGATTTGTTGTTCCACTTATGCATTCATTGGTTGATTCTTTTTTCCCCAATATTTTTTATTAATATTTTTAGAGAGAAAGGAAGGGAGAGGGAGAAAGAGATAGAAACATCTGTCACTTGCCTTCTGCCTGCCCCCTTACTGGTGATCTAGCCTGCAACCCGGGCATGTGACCTGATGGAACTGATGACCTCTTGGTGCATGGGATAATGATCAACCAACTGAACCACACCAGCTGGGCAGTTGATTCTTACTTGTATGTGCCCTGACTGGGGATCAAACCAGCAACCTTGGCATATCAGGATGATGCTCTAACCAACTGAGCTACCCAGCCAGAGCAAGAAAATAAAGTTTTAAACAATAAATAGGAATCAGAGAAAAAAAAAATGAGGGTAAGGGGAAGATGAAGCCTGGGTCCCTCAGTAACCCCAATACACTACACTCAGGCAAAAAGAAAAGAAAAAAAAAGTAAACATTCTACTAGAAAACCCAAATAACTTGAGAAAAAGCCTGAGACTTTTGGGCTGATCTGCTTTGCTGCCATCTCCCACAAGGCAGTTCTTCTACTTCAAATGCTTTGACCTTTTGCTCCTTGCAATAATTGACCTTAGAGACCTATATACTTAAGTTTTTCCAACTTTCTGGGCTTTTGCTATGAACCTCACTCTAACTTCAGAGTTTCCTCTATTTTCTAGGATATATCTGAGTCCCTGAGCTTCTGCACAGCTCTTTAGCCCTGCCACCACCCGGACCTTGACAAAGAAGTAAGGCACATAGAACAGAGTAAGAATATGAAAAGGAAAATTAAAGTACCCTCAAGGGCCTCTCGCCTGGGATGTCAGCAGTTTATAAGCCACCATGTTTGCATATTAAGCCACTCTGTTATATTCTTTGATCCTCAGCATGGGACTAAGGGAGAGTCTTTGAAAGGACACAAGAAATAGAGCATCAGAAAGAAGATTTATGGTCCTAGGGGGACAGTCAGCATATTCAGATGCTGGCTATCTCTTTCTACTTGCTCACACTACAGTGATAGAATAAACAGCCTATGAGTCTTGAGATGAGGACACAAATGGGATCTTTGGTTCCAAGGTCAGGAGGATTCCAATATTTCCCATAAGGCCAGTGCAACCAAAATCATCGGCAGAACTTGAAAAATAAAAGTAAATGTTTAAGTCATTGACCCAGTAGCCAAAAGTTTCATAGTGGTAGAATGAGCATGTACTCGCTTCTCCTGCTATCCCAAATACTTTGATATGATATGATATTATTCTGATAGAGGATATCAGAATAATACTGAAACATAAAAATGTACCTCCAACAACCCAAAATTTTTGATCAATTCCTTAAAGGTAGAAAGTAGAGAGAATCCAAATGACAAAGAGAAAAGATCATAAGATTCCATGACCCAAAGGCACCAAAGGATAGGGAAGCCATGATGGTGGCAATGATTTTGGATGCTTCTAGTTCATTCACTTAACAAAGAAAACAGTTTTGAGATCCTGAGGTGATTGACATTGTAAATAAATAGGTAACTGCATTCAGAGCACTCGGGTCTATTGGGGGAACACCTGGAGATGTCTACTGCATAAGTCTAATGCACTGAGCATGTGTGCTAGAGCCAGTGAGAAGGGTGACAATGCTTGTGGATAATGGACTCTCTAGAAGGCAGGATTTTCAGTCTCATGTACTGATCCTCTCCATAGTAGTCCTAAGTTCTATTTCTAGATTACTCCCAGTTCCCTGAATATGCCCCCTTCCCTTAGGCCATCATGTTTGTAGATGCTATACCTTTTACCTAGAATACCTCCCCACCCTATGTAAAGTGCTTGTAACCCTGTCTCATACATAAAAGTGCTCAAGGAATCTTTGCTGGTTTGTATTATCTTTATTAATTACTAGAGGCCCGGTGCAAAAAAATTTGTGCACTCTGGGGGAGGGGGGGTCCCTCAGCCCGGCCTGTGTCCTCTCCCAGTCTGGGACCCCTCGGGAGATAACGACTTGCTGGCTTAGGCCTGCTCCCGGGTGGCAGAGGGCAGGCCCAATCCCTAGGTGCAGCCCCTGGTTGGGCTCAGAGCAGGGCTGATTGGGGAGTTGGGCGCCGCCCCCTGTCATGCACAGAGCAGGGCGGATCGGGAGGTTGCGATGCCACCCTCAGTCACGCTCAGGGTAGGGCCGATTGGGGGGTTGGGGCACC
>NW_005354673.1:2226828-2236534 GCF_000412655.1 Myotis brandtii
AAACACTGTTTCAACTCCAGCTCTGAGATCCTGGCTGGCTGAAAGCAGGTTTCTGGGGTTTTGTTTAGCTTCTATATTTGTAACAATGTTTCAAACTGCAAGCTCAGAGGCCGGCAGCGGCAGGCGGGGAACATTGGCTTTCTCCCTCACTGAAGCAAGCAAGCCTCATGTTCGCTTCAAGCTGCCTGGCTGCCGGCCGCCATCTTGGCTGGCAGTTAATTTGCATATCGCCCTGATTAGCCAATGGGAAGAGTAGTGGAGGTATGGCTAATTACCATGTTTCTCTTTTATTAGATAGGAGTATTATCACTCAGTTAAGTCTCATTTCAAGAATCACCTCAGGGAAATAAGGGCCTTCCAAAACACTTGTTTTCTTTATGTGGAAAGGGTCCATATTGATTTGATTCTCTATTTCAGTTGTGAGGGGAGGGACTTTTAAGTTATTAATCTCTATGTGGTGAGTATCTAGCTCACATACTAGCATGTAATAATATTCAACATTTTTACTGACTGAGCGAACAAATAAATGTGACTGTAAAAGTGACCATTTTCTTCAGATAGTCTGCAAGGTGTGTGCCTGTCAGCAGATTATTGAACATTAATTATTGTATCCCAGTGGCTGAAAATTGACATCTGTGTGAGCTGAATTACTTTTGACATGGGGCAAAATATTTTATGTCTTGAAATTACATGGCTCAGTGAACTGCCCTGAAAAAGACAAAGGCCATCATCTTGCCAAATCTTCATTGCGTGTCACAATTCTATGATCATAGCTTTTGAGAGTAATAATTGAAAAATTCATCCAGAGAGCTCTCCTGCCCCCCACTCCTTTTTTTGTTAGGCAAGACAGGGTTGGAGGATATGGTCCTAAGATGACTAGCTTTTTCTCCATCATGGCCAAAGAGAATGGGATAGTTCATGTTATGTGTCAATTTGGCTAGGCCTCAGATGATCCTGTGAAGGTATTTTTAGGTAAAATTATCATTGAAATCAGTAGAGTTTTAATGAAGCAGATTACCCTTTATAATGTAGGTGGGCCTCATCCAATCAATTGAAGGCATTGATAGAAAAAAGAATGACCTTCCCATAGGAAGAGGAATTCTGCCAGCAGACTACAACAGCAACTCTTTCTAGGTCTCTAGCCTACACTGCAGATTTTAGACTTGCCAGCTTCCACAACTGTGTGAGTGAATTCCTTAAAACCTCTCTCTCTCTCTCTCTCTCTCTCTCTCTCTCTCCTCCCACACTACACACACACACACACACACACACACACACATTCACCTCTTATTGGCTCTGTTTCTCTGGAGAGCCATGACTATTATAGTGAATACTAGAGTCCCGGTGCACGAAATTTGTGCCCGGGGGGAGGGGGTCCCTCAGCCTGGCCTGCACCCTCTCCAATCCAGGACCCCTCGGGGGATGTCTGACTGCCTCTCGCAATCCAGAACCAATGGCTCCTAACCGCTTGCCTGCCTGCCTGATCTCCCCTAACCACCTCTGCCTGCCTGCCTGATCACCCCAAACTGCTCCCCAGCTGTCCTGATTGCCCCTACCTGCCTCTGCTTTGCCCCACACCTGAGACCCAAGATTCCCTTCTCTGGCCGGTTGCAGGCACCCGGGACCCGGGCTTCCCTCCCTCTGGCCAACCACAAGCACCCGGGACCCGGGCCAGCTTTGCCCAGGCTGGCTGCAGCTGCAGGGGACCATGGGGCAGGTGGCTTGTCCCTCTCCTAGGCTGCAGCTGCAGGCGCTGGTGCCTGGGACCATGGGGTGGGCGGCTTGTCCCTCTCCCAGGCGGCAAGTGCAGACGTAGCTGATGGTGCCTGGGACAGCGGGGCTGGAGGCTTATCCTTCTCCTGGACCGCACCCTGGCTGGTCCCCATTCCTTTCTCTCAAGCTCATTTGTACTTGGCTGGTCCCCATTCCTCTCTCATGAGCTCATTTGTACCCATCTGGTCCCCTTCCTCTCTCCCCAGTATTAAGTGTCTGTGCCATTATGGTGTGATGGCATGAGGGCGTGATGACCATTTGCATATTAGCTCTTTATTATATAGGATGAGTTTCAAAACCACAGCTGGCTAACCAATGTGAGATCATAGGCTAAAGCTTAGATTCCTGTCTTCTAGCAAATGAGTAGGGGGTTCCCCTGACCAAATTATTGAAGTAAGCAGTTTGTCATTAATCCCATTCTTCTCACTTTTATGTCCTTCTCTAAGCTCCCACACCAAAGGCCAGGTATCCTTATGTTCTTAGAATACCCATGGGGCTGCCTCTCTCCTATGGAGCAGGTAGCAGCTTAGAAAGAAACCAAAAAACTCATTTTCTAGGCATTGATGTGTGTTTGAGAACCCATTCTGGGAGTATTTACTCTTTGTTGTGACAAAAACCTTATCTGGAAGCATCTCTCTTATGGGATTTCAGCCTTTGTGTTAAGTTAAGGGGGCATTTTGGGAACATAATTGGCTCTGACACCTCTCAAGTCATGCCAAGGATGTGGCTTAACACACAATTAGTTGTGTGGAGCCTGAGAACAGGAGCTATGTCATGAGGAAGTTGTTTATAAAGAAACAGTGTGAACTAACAGGAATTGTACCAATTCTTGGATCCCCCGGGGCACCTTTACCTTTTGGCTGGGGCTGCTGTTGACACAGGCACTCCCTGTGCCCTATCGGGCTTTGTGGGAAACTACCGGACTGCTTTTTCCTATGTGGGGTCCTCCACCTCTGTCTCTTCCCAGTTGTCATTCATTTAAACAGATGTTTTGAACCATGGTGAGAGATCTCTGCTTTACAAAAGTCCTCTAGAGCAGGGAGGAGCAAATCTCTGTAATATCAGTCAACTTTGGGGAAATTGTGGTGTAAGTTTGTGACATATTACTATCAAACTTGGATAAACAAAAGGGAACATATGCTATTAAAAGGCACAGTGAATCATGTATTTTCAATTTTAAAATTGAAATCAGACATGATTTTATGATGGAATTTGATGTTATTCCTCTTCAGTGGCTATAGGAACAACAAACATTAGGCTTTGTCACCTTTTCAATTATGATATTTCAACTTCTACTGTGAAGGTCAGAGAAATGTAGGACTCTTGTTTCAACACATATTAAATTCAGGCTGCCTTTAGCCATGATGTAAATTCTAATATTCTATACTTTAATATGACTCCTGGTCAGGAGCATCAATGGCCAAATAATCCTAAATCATTCATCAATGATCATCTAGAAGCACTGGCTAAATACATCTTTGTGTATGATACTGGAATTAGCACTATATTAAGTAAATTTGAGAAACATGATTCCTGCCTTCTAGGGAATATAATCTAAGACATGCTAATATGTCAATCAGGTGTATGTATACATGGATAGTATAGTAGATATTGGTTGTTTGACTCATTAGCATAAATTCTACTTCCTTTAAGGAATATCTCTCTATCTTTTTATTTATTTATTTATTTATTTATTTTTTTATGCAGAGGTATGTTGTTCTACACTCTTACTTTATGTGGTCTAGGTCTGGTTCTACTACTAGTTCTAGGGGCGGAACATGTGACTCAGAGGTAAGCAAACAGCACATCAAAGTGATAGAATGTGGTCACCAAAGCTGGCATTGTCTTTCAAGAGAAGAACCTGTCTAGTCCTAGAATCAACCAATAGAAAGTTGAATGTGGAAGCGAGGAAAAGGGAACTCCAATCCTGAAAACATTGCTTGAGTCTTTAGTAACTTTCTTCTAATAGATTGAATATGGCAGAAGTGGTGCTGTTTGACTTTTTGAGGCCAGGTCATAGAAGGATATATTTCCCTTAGCTTGCTCTCTCTTAGATCATTCTGTCTAGGGGAAATCAGTACCATTCATGAGGACACTCAAACAGTCCTGTGGAGAGAACCCTGTGGGGTGAAACTGAGGTCTTATCTAAACCACCTTGACAGGTGAGTTACCTTGGGACCTTGGGAGCAGAACGTTCAAATGATTGCAACTCCAGGTGAGTCCTGACTTCAATCTCATGAGAGACCCTGAAGCAGAACCACTCAGACAAGTCACTCCATGATTCATGACCCACAGAAACTCCAGGATAATAAGTGCTTATTTTTATTTTAAGTCATTATGTTGTATAGGATGGCTTTTTGTTTTGTTTTTAACATAGCAACAGATAACTATTACGCGTACATCAAAAGAATGCTTACTAATTACAGTTAATGAAACCAAAGTAAGCAAATTTACCATTTCTCCCAAGTCAAATTACTTATTTTTTTACTCTGTCCCCATTTCACTTTGCATGATCAATGACTGTAGCACCAAAGATATAAACCATGAAAATTTTTCGAGGTAGCTACTTACAACAAAGTTTCAGATAAATATTTAAATGTAAAAAAATTAAATGATAAAAATAAAATAGATAATGTTGAAGAGGGAGCTTATAAATGTGTCCAGCAACCCATGAATCCACATTGGAAAAGTTTGTCAGAGTTGTCTATGTAAAACAACAAGCAGAATAAAACCACATATTAAAGAAAAAGATAATGGGAAAACTTAGACAACAACAACAAAAAAACAACAACCCAATTTTAAAATGTTTCAACTTAAAAAAAAATGGACAATTAGAGAAAGATAATACACATATGAAAAAACTTCCAATATTATGAATAATCAAGAGAAGAACATTTTTAAATTTTTCTTTTGTTTGTTAATCCTCACCTAAGGATATTTTCCCATTGATTTCTAGGGTGGAAGGGAGGCAGAAAGACAGAGAAATATCGATGTGAGAGAGACACATGGATTGATTGCCTCCCACACATGTCCCTGACCAGGGCCAGAGAGCGAGCCTGCAACTGAGGTACAGGTATGTGCCCTTGACTGGAATCGGACCCAGGACCCTTCAGTCCATGGGCCGATACTCTATCCACTGAGCCAAACCAGCTAGGGCTTATTTTTTAAATTGATGAAAAGTTGACAGTTCTCACCATCAGCAAGGCTTTGAGGAACTAGATATTCCTATCCTACTAAGGATCCCATGAATCAATAATTTTGTATTCTTTTTCTTAAGATAGTTTGAATTGAGTTTCTCTCACTTGCAATAGAATAAGTATAAAACTCCCCATGTAAAATTGTTTTCTTTATTCTTATAACTTTTCTTATAGGTTTACCAAAATAAAAATATATTATCCCTGTACATATTCAAAATTTCAATCCAAATATTTTAAATTTGGCTCAAAAGGAAGATAGGGAAAAACTAATTTCACTTATGCACAGTTCTTAGTTATGAAGTCCAACCTGTCTGCTCTTGCTTGTTTTTGAGTAGTCTGATAGCTCAATTTCATCTGGTGTGTGATGAATTTCAAAACAGAAAACTCTAGACGTGCCTTGCTTAAAGCAAGTCCAAAATAAGAAAAAACAAATTTGTACATGAACATCAAATCAAAGAGCATTTTATTTTGCCTTGCTTTTTAAAAAGGGTTTCTTGTGTAATTTCTTTAGAGAACAATTTCCTCTAGTGAGCCTCTGACGTGATTCGATTTATAAGTAACTTTCTGGAAACATCTACATACATATGGCTAGGTACTGATCACATGATCCAGGAATTCAACCCCATACTTGACTATTGAGATTAACATACAGGAACAGAAGCAGGACTGAAGATGAAGCCAAATGGGGTGTGGCAAACTTTCAGATATACTCTGTGTAAAATGAATCTTTTTAGCAACACTTGGCACTCTTACTACCTTTAGATGAATTGTTTTATCCTTGAGTTGGTATGGTTTCTGTCTTGTGAGGAGCAAAATTTTTTTTATGTTTGTGTGTCATTGCAATAAAAAAACTTTATAGAAAGCATGTGTTAAAGCAAACAGTCTGATTGTATTGCTTGGTTGATTGAGTTCTCTCTCTATAGAGCCGTAAATGCAGGCATCTCAAGGGCTAGAAAAATATCAACTTATAGACTGCATGAAACTGTGGAGAATTTTGAATCTCTGTGTGGGTTGTATAAATCCTCTAAGCACTATTCTAAGACATAGGTTACTTGCTCTCCTGGACTGTTAGTTGATTGTGTTTTTAATCTTTCAACGAAGTATTTTGGTTTGGGGATACAACTATGAATAATAGAAAACTTTTGGAAAAGCACAAATAGCAAGCATATTCTAAACAAAAAAGTTTCTTTTCTTAGTGAGGAAAAAAGCAACACTACAGCCTGTTATTTCCATTTGAGTAAGGAATAGGTGATTATTGGCCTGTAGCCAAGTAGAGCTTAGAGTTATAGTTTGCCCCCAAAAGCCTAAAGATGATGACAGATGGAGAATATACTCTCAGTTATGGTATTTGCCAATGATTTCCTTTTGGAGTCCTGTGGGTTCTATGATATTATGAAGATAATGTAGATTTCAATTAGAGAGGACAACTGAAATGACTAAGGAAATAAGGGAATACATTGGTCATTAATTGAAAAGGCCAAAGCTACAGCTTTACGCATGCCTGTCTGAATTTAGGAGCTCAAGCCAGTTAGCAAGGTAACTGATCTTTCTCTTTTTGTTGATTAATTTTATGTCAACTTGATTGGGTCATGGGGTGCCTGGATAATTGGTCAAACATTATTCTGGATGTGTCTATAAGGGTGTTTTTGAATGACATTAAAGTTTGAATTAGTAGACTGAGTAAAGCAGATCCACTCCCTCACCCCTCACCTCATGAAAGTGGGCCTCATCTAATCAGTTGAAGGCTTTCATAGAACAGAAAGGTTGACCCTCTCATGAGTAAGAGGGAACTATTCCTGCCTGACTACTTGAGCTAGAATATCAGTCTTCTCTTGACTTTGGACTTGAATTGAAAAACAGAGTCTTTGGGGTATAAAGCCTGCCAACTTTCTCACTGGAACTGATACATTGACTCTTCCAGATTTTAGGTCTTTATACTCAGGCTGGAACTACACCACCAGCTTCACTGAGTCTTCAGCTTGCTGGCTGCAGACTTTCAACTTCTTGGCCTCAGTAATTGCATGAGCCAATTCTGTATAATGAATCTATATAGAGATAAATATAGATGTACAGAATCTATCTATCTTTCTATCTATGTATCTCTCCAATTAGTTTTGTTTCTGTGGAGGAACCTGGCTAATGTCAGCTCCACATTCTTGCATGCATTGGCACCCATTCATGGCAAGAATGCTGCTAGTAGTGAGTCCAGGTTTTCTACTACCAGGTTTCAATCCAACAGACAAAAAATTAAACAAAACAAAAGTAAACAAGCCAGCAAAATGACCAGTGTATTTATTCACTCTGATTCATACATATGCATAGACCTGAACTACACAGCTTGAGCCAGAGAGTGATGCTCTAATTGACTAGGCCTCAGCCATATGCCCGTCTTCTGAGCCAAAACTGGATTCAGATTCATCCAAAGACAGAATGGTGGTTGCATGAGTTGCCTCATAAATAAATAAATAAATAAATAAGATACGTTGAAGTCCTAACTTCTGTATCTCAGAATGTGATCTTATCTAGAAATAGGTGATTGTAGATGTAATTAATTAAGATTAGGTCATACTGAAATAGGGCGGGTCCTTAACGAAATATGGCAGGTGTCTTTTACTTTTAAGTCCTCACCGGAGGATATTTTTTCCATTAATCATTGATCTTTAGGGAAAGAGGAGAAGAAGGGGAGAAGGGAGGAGAGAAAGAGAGAGAGGAAGAGAGAGAGAGAGAGAGAGAGAGAGAGAGAGAGATCTATGTAAGAGAGACACATTGAGTGGTTGCCTCCCACACAAACCCTGACCCTGGACCATGGAACCTACAACTGAGGTATATGCCCTTGATTGGGAATCAAATCCATGACCCTGTGGTCTAAGGGCTGATGCTCTAACCACTAAGCAAACCCAGGAATGTCTGGTTGGTGTCCTTATAAGAAGACAATATGAAGAGAAAGCTGGTGAACATCTATGATGATGAAGGCAGAGATTGGAATCACGCAACTGCAAGCCAAGGGATACCACGGAATGCCAGTGAACCACCAGAAGCTGGGAAGAGACAAGCAAGGACTCTCCCCTTCAGGTTTCAGAAGCAGCACATACCTGTTGACACCTTGATTTTGGACTTCTAGCCTGCAGAGCTGAGAGACAATACATTTCTGTTGTTATAAGCCACCCCATTTGTGGTACTTTATTATGGTTACCCTAGAAAACTAATACAGGTGGAGAGGTTGTTTATTAAATGAATAGAAAAGTATGGTTATCAGAGAATGAAAGTTAAGGGAGGAGGGACATAGAAACAAATGTCTTGGTATATGCTTTGCAGATTATTTTCATTATTTTTAAAGAAAACAAATATTGTTTGTTTATCTGTGAAACTATAACCATACTAACTAAACCACAAATAGTTGTGTTTTAATCAATTCTTTCAATCTAGTTGTTGTTCTTACCAGAAACTGCTTACCAATTATGTCTTTTTCCCTACTTAAATGAGAAAGAAAATTACTTGGAACCAAATATTTCCAAACATGGAATCATGGGGTGTATAGGAAATGATAAAGAAAATTTTTGTATAAAACACATGTTTGGAATCCTATGTAGACATAATGAGACTATCATGGAAATCTAGGGATATGT
The DNA here is from genome assembly GCF_000412655.1 of Myotis brandtii. Lineage (NCBI taxonomy): Eukaryota > Metazoa > Chordata > Mammalia > Chiroptera > Vespertilionidae > Myotis > Myotis brandtii. Next base: position 2,235,425 of record NW_005354673.1, read on the forward strand.
GGCTCCAGTGACACATGATCACTTATTTTGGAATATTTCATGTTCCAAAATAAGCATCCTTGCTGAATATCCTTCCTAGACACAGTATAAATGGAGTTAAGTGCATATAACATTGTTAGTGAAAAGACATACGTTAAGCAAACAATAGAGCAAGTGACATGAAAATAGTACTGATGTAATTGAATGAATGTGAAATCCATTTGTCAAATACTCAATAAGGTAAGCACTTGGGATATTTAACAATTTATTTGGCTGATGGTATGCATTTTCTAATTTATTGGATGCTTGCTTCTTTCATAAAGTTAAATTATATATCATTAATCTTTCTAGGAATCTGTTGTCCTGGAGTTAATTTAGTGATGATTTTTTTTCAGATAATATACCTGTGAGACAAGTAGTACATAATCAATACAGGAAAGTAATCAGGTGAGGAGTAGAATATACTCCCCCTCTTCTCTTTTATAATCAGTGAAATATACTGCAGGTTTGGGATAAAAAGAAGTATTAAAACAAAAAACAGAAATAGATACAACTTAATTTGAGTATCAGGCAGTCCTGACACTAAATTTCTTCTGCATTGGAACTTCCTTTATTTTCTTAATTGTTTCATAGCTTAGTACCCTGCCTCCAGCCAAGCTCTGGTCCTCTACTGCTACCCTTCATTCCTATCCTTTTCTTATTTTAGAGTCACTCCCAGGGAATTATATTCCTGTTATTTTATTATGCATAACAATTTTTTGTCTCCTATTTGTTCTAATATTTATCCCTTCTCGCCCTGGGAGTAACATTTGCATAAGCAAAGGGACCATTAAAGTGTTCCCCAAGAATTCTTTCTTTAAGAGAAACGCTGCTCTCTTTTATCAATAAACTACAATTACAATAATCTTTTAAATACTCTGTTTTTCTCTGCTTCTAATAAGGCCAAGTAAGCTCCTACCTAAAGTGTCCCCCCCACAGATAACTACAAACTCTGGACAGCATACAACCAAGTAGCTGAAAGCACAGGGGAATAATAGAGACAGGTCCTGGAGGAGATAGGACACTTGGGAGAAGCAAAAGGCATTGGATACATTTCAGATCCCTCCTCCTCCCCTCCTCCTCCTCCTCCTC
>NW_005354673.1:2236547-2259388 GCF_000412655.1 Myotis brandtii
CTTTCTTTTCATCCTTCTTCCCCCCCCTCCCCCCGCCTTTTTTTTAAATCAGCTTTTAGCTTAAGGCAGGTGGCAGACAGAGCCAGGCAGGACAGGTAAAAGTTGAACAGCCTAAAGACCAGGGAACAGAGTTGGGGAATTTCAACCTCTGAAAAGCTAACTATGTGGTGATGGTGGGAGTTGGGGGGCAATCCCAGAAAGAAGAGAGACAGAGAGGCAGGGCTGCATTTTCTATGCATAAACTTTGCCCAAAGATCTGACTGGCACATGAGTAGTGTATGTATGTTGCAGACTCCAATAAATTCAAATAAGAATAAAAAGAGTGGAACTGAAATTTGAATTAGCATCCATAGGATAATCTTTGCAGGTAAAATCTAGGAAAGTTTATTGCCTATAAAAACACAACAAGTGAAACTATCAACTCATTTTAGGGGAACATAAAATCCAGAGCCTCTACAGCACAATTTGCATAATGTGTGGGATATAATCCAAAACTACTTGACATATGAAGGTGCCAGAAAATGTGAATGGAGACTGATCCCAAGATGATTGACTCTGATATTGGAAGTAGCCAATAAGTATTTTAAGCACTTCTCAAAACTATATTCAATAAAGTAAAGGGAAATATGCTTATAGTGAATGAAAAGAGAAATGAAAATAGAAATTCAAGAAAAAAAACAAATGGAAACTTTAGAGTTGAAAAATACAATAGTAGAAATTTTTTTAAATATATTTTATTGATTTTTTATAGAGAGGAAGGGAGAGGGATAGAGAGTCAGAAACATCGATGAGAGAGAAACATCGATCAGCTGCCTCCTGCACACTCCCTACTGGGGATGTGCCCGCAACCAAGGTACATGCCCTTGACCGGGATCGAACCCGGGACCCCTGAGTCTGCAGGCTGACACTCTATCCACTGAGCCAAACCGGTTAGGGCCACAATAGTAGAAATTTTAAAATCACTGGATGATCTTAATTACAGAATGGAAACTCAACATTAGAAAGATGTTTTTCCTCAAACATGCCTATAGATGGAATGCAATTCCAATCAGAATCCCAGGAAGCTTTCACCCTCCCCCCCCCCCCCCCCCCCCCCCCCCCGACTCTAATTCTAAAATTTATACAAAAAGGTAGAGGATTTGGAAGAGTAAAAAAGTTATTGTGAAACAGAAAAATAAAACATTAGGACTTACAACCAAGCTATAGTAATAAACACAATGGGGTATTGGTGTAAGAAAAGTCCTATAAATCAATGAAACAGAATAGAAAGGCCAGAAAGAAAAACACATATGTAGTCCATTAAATTTCAGCAAAGTAACAAGATAATTCAATGGAGGAAAGAGAAGGATAATCTTTTCACATAAGTGCTGAAAAATTAGATACCCTTATGGAAAGAATGAATCTTTTATTCTTACTTTTGTACCATACACAAAAATCAACTCCAAAGAGATAGACATTAACATAGCAGCACAAATTAATCAAGAGAAAGAAGAACACGTTTGCAAAAAGATTTGTATATAAATGTTCAGAGAAATTTTATTCATAGCAGCCCAAAACTGAAAAGAGTTGAGGAGTCCATCAATAGAAAAATAAATTTTAAAAATTGTGGCATACTCATACATAGTCATAAAGTGGAATACTACTCTGAAAAATGGATATTAATACATGCAGCAACATAGATGAATCTCAAAACCATCATGTTGAGTAAAAAAGCCTTCCATGGAAAATAACATCTCATATCACTTAATGCAGGGGTCCTCAAACTACGGCCCAGGGACCACATGCAAATACAAATATTGTATTTGTTCCCGTTTTGTTTTTTTACTTCAAAATAAGATATGTGCAGTGTGCATAGAAATTTGTTCATAGTTTTTTTTTAAAACTATAGTCCGGCCCTCCAACGGTCTGAGGGACAGTGAACTGGCCCCCTGTTTAAAAAGTTTGAGGACCCCTGATTAATGTGTGTAAATTCTAGAACAGGAATATCTAACCGAGGGTAGAAAAGTCAGGACTAGTTTGTCTCTGGATTGATGGTAATGTTTACAATCTTGATAGGGTTTGGATTTATTGAGATTTAAGAAACATTTTTAGAACTTGAAACACTTCCTATTTTATCATGAACTTTGTCAAGGTTGCTTTATTTATGAAAAATTTTGTGGGGAAAAAATGTCCATTGCCCCAACTAATTCCTATTTGAGAAAGTCCCTGTTTTGTCTTAAACTTTATTTTTGGTGGTGGTGGTAGTGTTGCTGAATAGAATGTCAAAGCAAAAGAAATACATTTTATAGGTGAGAGAACTCAACTAGAGAAGCAAAGTAAACTGTCTACAGACATGATTTAGCAACATGCGAGCCAGAACTTGACTCAACTCTCCCGACCTATAGGTATTTGGGGTTTCATTGTACCGGCATGGGATATGTGGGTACCATAACAGTGACAAAATTAAAGCTGGAAGCTGAAGTAACTTAGGGAGCAATTGGAAATTTTATCTGTGATACAAGGCATGTCATCTGTGATACATATCCCTACCATTTGGCACTGAAAGTTTCCAGTCCTGTGGACAAACATTATTTAGAAAACAATAATATATTTCCACAATTTTGTTACTGACAATAGTTTATACCAGTGCTTCTCAAACAATCCATGGTGATAGATCAGGTTTACTGATTTATTTAATTCATCACCAACCAATACATTTTTAATTAGAGTAACAATGACTTACTGGGATAAGAAATGAACAAACAAGAAAAACAAACAAAAACTCATAGATACAGATAACAGCATGGTGGTTACCAGAGGGGAGGGGGATAAGAGGGTAGTAAAGGGTAAAAGGGATAATATATGATGATGAAAGAAGCTTTGACTTTGGTGGTCACACAATGCATTGTGTAGATGATGTATCATAGAATTGTACACTTGAAACCTACATAATTGTATTAACCAATGTTACCCCAATAAAGTTAATTAAAAATAAAATAAAAAGAAATGTTAATAAAGAAACACAAAACATAAGCCCCATTTTTAATTATTAGCTTCAACAGACAGTCAAATGTCTATTGACATTTCTAAAGGCTTATGTTAATTTCTGTTATCTCTTCACAGAGAAGTAACCGTTTTTGGACTAGCAACAGTGTATGAGTTGAGTCACAGATTAGTGTTGAATTAAACTCTTTTTTTTTTTTTTTACAATTGAGGGACCTAATCTTGAAATCCAAAATTTGTCACCAAATTTGTAACAACTACTGTCTACCAGTATTTATTACTGCAGGTAGGGAGCTATCACATAACTGAAAACCCACCTGTTGGGTTAAATAGTGGACCCCCCCCAAAAGATATGTACACCTGAAATCTGTACACCTGGGATCTGTGGATGTGACCTTATTTGGAAAAAGGGTCATTGTAGATGTTATTTAGTTAAGGCTCTCTAAATGGGATCATCCAGGATTATCTGAATGGACCCTAAATCCAATGACAAGTACCTTCTAATAGAAGGAGAAGACATACATAGAAACCCAGGGGAAAATATGATGTGAAGATAGAGGCAGAGATTTGTGTGAAGTCTCCACAAGTCAAGGGATGCCACGGAGTGCCAACAGCCACCAGAAGCTGAGAGGCACAGAGCAGTTTCTCTCTCAGAACCTCCAGAAGGGACCCACCCTCAGGTCTTTGATTTTTGACTCTAGCCTCCAGATCTATGACAGAATACATTTATATTGCTTTAAGCTACCCAGTTTGCTGTTATTTCTTACAGCAGTCCAAGGATACTAACATACTCCCCTGTGAAGAATTGATGGGTCTGGATCAGATAATGAGACCTGGATGGAACAGATCGTCTACAAAGCCCAAGACTGAGAAAGTAGGTTTTGCTCTAAGCTGCAATGAAATAAAATACTAGGCCAATAAAAAAATGGTCAATCTCTAATTCAAATAACCTATTTAAAATTATAGCCTCTAACACTATCAATCCTCCTTACTTTAGCATGTTTTTGATTTATTCTTTGACTACTATACTATTTTACTTATTAATAATATGATCCTGTAGCACAATGATGCCCAGATATAACTAGATAGAAACAATAGCTACTTGATATGGGCACTATTTATTCCCTCTGTGCCAATCTTCTTCTCCTTCTCCTTCTCCTTCTCCTTCTCCTTCTCCTTCTCCTTCTCCTTCTCCTTCTCCTTCCCTACCAGAGGATTTTCACTCTGCAGGGGAACTGGGGAGATGCCAGACAAAGTAATCATGTTCTGCTTCCTCAACTTCTGCCTGCAGTTTTCAATTGGATGTAGTACTTTCCATTCCCCATCCTAACGTGTTTCTGAGGGCTTGGAATGAATGTACACTTTTACTTAAGAGGAAGCTAGACATTTATATCTAAAAGATGAATTTATTGGAAAGTAAGGAAATTAGTAATAGTTGGTAGAGATAAATGTCAACAAATAAGCCCTTGGGGACAAAGACAAAGAGGTTAACTATGACTCTTGGTAAAAAAAATAATAATAGATACTATTATAGAGTATTAATTATGGGAGGCACAGTACTAAGAGATTAACTACATAATTTTATTTAGCCCTCACATCAACCCTATGATATAGATACAATTATTATCCTCTCTTTTTAGGAGAGGAAGCTTACAATGGCTAGGTCACTTACCCAAATTCACACAATTTGTGGATGACGGAGCTGGCATTTGAATCTAGAAGGTCTTACTTTATAAGTGGCACTTTAATCATACAGAACACATACAGTATTAAAAACTATACCATCTAAGTATAAATATTACAACAAACAAGTGAAACTCCTTAGAGTGTGAGAAGAAAGTGGAAAAAAACACACAAAATACTACCCCTTTAAGACATCTGTGTAGATAATTTTCTCACTCAGGCCTTCAATAAAACCTAGGGGAAATTCTCATGGTTCTTTACTACTAATAAAAAAAATTATCTCCTACTTCTAAATGCAATAACAATCTCATTTCAGAATTAAAATGGTCAGTCCATGATCATAATCAAGATTCCAAGGTTCGTTTGAGGTTAAAGTTCCTATTCCACCCTACTACAATAAGTTGCCTCTGACTAGTCCAATTTGGGAGCAGTGTGGGAAGGAGGGGCAGGGGAAGAGTGAGAGGAAGAAGACAGATTAAGGGCAAGAAAATGTTTAACATGGCTGGTACTGTCATGTGGTCATGATCTCACTTTGTGAGCTGGCAAAGCTAATTCATCTCTTGAAGAGCCTTTCTGTGTTTCTCAATGATTTCCCCACTGAGAACCTCCAGTTATATTTCTGGGATTAAGGCAATGCTTATTTTCTAGGTGTCTGCTTATAATTCCTCCTGAGATCATGGACATCCAGTGGTCTATTCTGTTGAAATCCCATCATCCCATCAAGCAGCCCTTTTGGGTTCCATGCTGGATACCAGTTGGAGCTCTGCAATTAATCTATGGGGATCATGGGGTTGAATGCTGCTATTTACCAAGGCAGACTTCATCATTTCCCACATTTGGGCATTTCTTGAAATGGATATGGTATCAGTCTATGTATTTCAAAGACTTCTAGGGAGGAAGATTAAAAGCTCTGAGCAGTTTATGTATTTTACAGACTTCTAGGGAGGAAGATTAAATGCTCTGAGCAGTTTGCTTCAGCTTCACTTACTTGGTGGTGAGGTGTGTGTGTTTGAGTCAGAAGTGATGGCAAATTTTAGAGCATTCCAAAAACTCTCCAAAGAAATCCTCTCTGAAAATGGTCCTCTTTGTTGGCCTTTCCAACCGTCTAATATCTTTGAGGCTGTTACTATGCTAAGGATTTTCAAAGCAACTTTCCAGAATGTTTCTTTTGCAAGTCTTGCATGTATGGCTTAGCTTCTCATTTTATTTATTTACTAGAAACCCGTTGCAGGAAGATTCCTGCAAGAATAGGGCTTCCTGCGGCTGGAGCAAAGCAGAGAAGGGAGTGAAACCCGCTGATGCGGGCTTCGCTCCAGCCTCCGCCACCCAGCTTATTTCCCTCCTGCCTCCACTGCACAGCTTGCTTCGCTCCCAGCCAGTATATGCAAATTAACCGCCATCTTGGTTGGGTTAATTTGCATATAGTCGCTCTGATTGGCTGGTGGGCGTAGCAAAGGTATGGTCAATTGGCATCTTTGTCTTTTATTAGTGTAGATTTTTGTTGTTGTTGTTATGAACCAATTTTACTTTAAACACAGATGCAAATTATGTCAAACTCAATTTAGATTGTGGAGATATTTGGCAACTATTATTTTATTCTCAGTATTCGCATCCTGCTAAAATGCTTCTATGATTTGGTTAAAAGGTTCTTATAGAGAACAGAAAGTTTAAAAATGAATGGTTGTCCTGTAATTTTGAAACATCTAGCTAGTTTTTTTCCCTAATCTTCACATGAGGATATGTTTTTATTGATTTTTAGAGAGAAATGAAGGGAGAGAGAGAGAGAGATTGAGAGATCAATATCAATGTGAAAAAAAAACATCAATTGGTTGCCTCCTCTATGCACCTTGACTGGTGATTGAATCCTCAACCTTTTGGTGTATGGGATGATGCTCCAACTACTGAACTACAGCAGCCAGTGACCTCTTTAGTTTTTAACCAAAATTTATCCTCCCATAATTGAAGATAAGCTTATCCTCTATCATTTCATCTCAAAAGTTGGAGCTTCTGAACCCTCAATTAAGCCTCGCTAACTTAATTATCTTAGCTAAGTGTTTCTTTCTCATTCAGCTTATAGTTCATTTATTCCTTCCTGAGATATGAGTCATTATGATAGAGCTATATAACCAATATACTTGTTTGTCTGGAAGTCATTTTAATGTCTTTGAAAGATTGAATTATCATAGTTTATCTGATTTCCATATAAACAGAAAGAATAAACTTTATTCAAGCCCAATAAAACAATCTCTTCTTGGTCTTCATCCTCTTTGACTGCCCTACATCAGTCACACATTAAAGCGCCCGACCACATCATATTCCAATGAGCTGTCTCTGACTATTCCACAACTGGAGTGCCTTTTTAGAAATGTTCTCTTTCCTTGACCTCTGTGGCTGGTTCTCTTTCTACTTCTTAGACTTTCCTCTTACTAATTTCTTTGAATCCTCATGAGTGTCCTTGGCCATCTTTCCCCCTTTCTTTCCCTTAGCACTTGTATCCATACTCTGGTGTAATGGCCACCCATATGCAGGAAATCCCTGTAGTGTCATCTTTACTTTCTTCTTTTTTTTTCTCTTGTACCTAGTGTATTTACTTTTATCGTGCCTCTTGTCACATCAAAGTGTAATAATTTTCCTGTAGTTTTGTCTCTGATCATTGAAATTAGAGATTTGGTTTCTTATTCACTAGCCAGTATCAGACACATAACAGATGCTCAAAAACATTTAAATAAATAAGTAAAAGTTTTCTGTATTTATCCTGCTTGCTGGGTAAATCTGCATGTTTAGATAGTCCCTCAAATGAAACATGGATAGAATAAATGGAACTGTTTTTTTTTACCACCAGTCCTTCCTTCTGACTTCCCAAATTCAGTCTCAAAGGAGTCCCCTTTGATTCTTCTGTTGGCATTATCAACCTCAGCTAAACAGTCATCAATTTCTGTGTGTTCTACCTGGGCAACATTTTTTGCATTTGACCTTTCTTTTACTTCCAGCTTCCATTACCAAATTTTTTATTACCATTGGCCTGGATAAATTAGAAAATAGTTGTGTTACAAGTAAAACATAATTTGAAATCAGGCAGATCCAGGCTCATATCTTGAGTCAGCCATTAGATGAACAGCAATATATTTCACCTTTTTGAACTTCAGTTTCCTCATATATGATTTCCATTATAATCATTGATTAATGTCTCCACTAGATATAAACTCTGTTAGGTCAAGAATTATGTCTTATTTGACTTATTATTCTCATAAATCAACCATAGTTCCTGGAACACAGCTGCTACTGGTTGGTGCTGTTTGCTAAATAAATAAATGAATGAGGATGGATCATATCTACCTCACCATGCTAAAGCAAGATATAAATCAAATGTGATAAAACATGTTAGGAATCCTAAACAGATATGTGGAAGGGCCCAGGTTAAGACCTCCAGCTGAAACCATGAGATGAGCTATCTCCCAGCTGCCAGTAGCAGCTGCCAGCCATGTGAGTGATGCCCTTCTGGAGTCCTGTTTATCCTGGCATTCCAACTAACACCATAGGAAAAGAACCATGTAGCCAATTGACAGAATCTTGACCCACAAAAATTGTTATTGCTTTAAGCAATTTAGTTTTAGAGCAGCGTAGAGGGGGTTATATTAATTACAGCCATAATATAAACCTAAAACACATGGCATTGGCTTTGAGATTGGACTGTGAGTAGAGGAATGAAGAGTAAGGAGATGTGGTAGAGGCTGAAAAGGCAATGAGGAGATTCGTATTAGAGGCTGAAGAAAAGGGGAACAGCATCCTATAGTGATAGAAGATTTGACAACACTGTCACCTACTATAGCATGGATAACAGAAGATACAAATTATGAACTTGTGGACTTGGCTAAAGCAATTCCAGGCAGGATGCTGAAAGTGTAAATTGGCTTTAAATGCTGATAATGGGTTGATGAAAGAGAAAGAATACCCAGAGAAACAATATGGATTTCAAGCAGAATTTAGAGAAAAAATTTACATTAAAGTTTCAAAGTTGAACAATAAAACTGTTTCTCATTTCAAACCTCTCCACATGGCAAAAAAGTTGGCAAAGTAAGAAATGATACTTGGAAAAGATCAAACCCAGGGTGCTGCTAGTACAGGGGTTGGCAAAAGTAGGTTTACAGTGGCATTGTGACCTTCTTTTGAGTTAATAAAGCTACTGTAATCATCATAACCTGCATATCTTTTTCCATGCAAACAACTATAAACCCTTTCCCACCCCTGTGTAATGTGGTCTCTGGTCAAGGCCAACTACAAACGTAGATTATTCCTTATGGAAAAGAAAAGGTGATTTAGTAGGAAGAATCTGGAGTTCAGAAGATTGAGCTCTAAACCCATAAAAAAAACCTTCAGAAGGAGCAGAATTGGGTACCAATCAATGTCCATTTCCTGATGCGGGAGCAGGGAAATTAGCAACTTGTGCCTGGCTGGGTATCAGAATTTCTATAAACAGTGACTGCTAAGTGCTACCTGTTTTCCTTTTTTAAGTGGGAATATCTATTATGATTATCCTCTCCTCACTGTTTTCCGGGCATGAGTAGGGTAGACAGTTCACAGGTTTCTGCACCCAAGAAGATTCATTCTCTACTAGATCTAATTTAGTTGAAAACATCTTGGACCTTGAGTGTGTTACATATTATAGGTCCACCAATACATGCTACAAACATGAAGGAACCCAGCTACAGCTGCCTTAAAGCCAGGAAGAAGCTACATATACCTGATGAGATAATCTTGGAAATATTGCCAACATGAGATCAGTTAAAATGCCTCAATATTTTCCACTCATCATCCCTGTGTAGGGACTGTGGAAATACAGTGGGTGAAGGAATCTGGGGACAGGAAAAAATGGGTAAGGACAGTGCTTGGAATTAGCACCTTGTTATACTTTCATAGAAGAAAATATATCTCTTTCTCTCTTTTTCTCTGAAATTGCATGTCACATTTCAGTGCTTTTTCACTTGAAATGGGTATTAGAGAAGTGATTCCATTGTCCAAAAGTCATAGAAAGGCAGGTTCAACTACATTAAATGGAAAGCCAATAAAAAACTGAAAGTGAACTCAAATCTTTTTATTTCTGAAAGTGGTGATTTTCTCTTCATGTGTAAGTTGTGTTGGTTCAGACATAGAAAACCAGCCTTAAACTTCAACTGAAATCAGTCTTATTCCCATATGAATACCCCCAAATGCAGGCATGGTGTTAGGGAAGACTAGTTTTAGCTGCAAGTGATAAAAGATGTTCGGGTAAGAGTGGCTTCAAATTGATTGCTCTCAGACATAAATGATTCTGGAGATAAACATTTCAGAACTCATATAGTAGTAATTCCATGATTAGTAAGAGATACAGCCTCCTTATATTTTATTGTTCTACCATCTTCAATATGTAGCTTCCATCCTATCATCCAAAACGACTTAAGCACCATGATGTCCACAATTTAGCATCAGGATGGAGAAAAATCTTAAAAGTTCTCAACTACATCTTTTAAGAAAATTTCCAGAAACTGAAAGTGACACTTCTATTTATATCTAATTGGACAGAAATTAGTTACTCGGTCATATCTGGTTTCAAGGAAAGCTGAGGAATATAGTTCATATTTTGGGTGATCATATGCCCCAGCTAACAAAGTGATTCTAGAATTAATCAATCTCTGTTATAGGTTCTATATAGTAGTGAGCCGTTTTTTATGGCTGCCCCAAATCCTTTCAACATGCTGACCTTTTTTTTTTTCTTTTTTTTTCTATAGTTTCTATCATTGCAAATTTCTAGTGAGAGTGGTTGAGAAGCAAGAAATGAGGCCAGAGAACCCTGGCTTTGGAGGGCCTCCTGCCACTACCCACCCCAGTTCCATGTCCCAGCCTGGGGGCCAGTCTCAATCAGGCAATCAGGGCCTGCCAGCAGCGGGGCAGGGGGTGGGGGGAGAGACTGCGGGAGATTGGCCAGCCAGGGGAGGTTGGCTGTGGGAGTGCACTGACCACCAGGGGGCAGCTCCTGCTCAGTGCGCATCATAGCGACTGGTTGTTCCAGTCATTCCAGTCGAGTAGGCTTTTATATATATAGATTTTAGATCCAAATTCCCATATGGAATCATTTTCTTTCAGCCTGAAAAGCTCCCTTATCATTTCTTAACATTCAGGGCTGCTGGCAAGAACTTTGCAATTTTTATTTGTCTGAATATGTCTTTATTATGCCTTCATGTTGAAAGATATTTTTGATGGATTTAGAATGCTAATTTGATAGTATTTTTAAAAATCTATCAGCTATAAAATGGTTTTTCATTTTCCTTTGGCCTATCTCATTTCTTTAGACACATTTGTAGTAATTTTTTTTCTTCATTCCTCTGTGCCATGTCTTTTTTCCTCTGTCAGATTTAAATGTTGTTTTTAGGAGTTTATTTATGATGTGCTTTGATCTAAGGTGTATATGTCTGTGTGTGTGTCCTGTTTAGGGTTCATTGAGCTCTTTGAATCCATAGATTAAGAGTTTTTATCAAATTTTGAAAATTGGGAGGCATTATTTCTTCACACCCCCACACACTTTTCCTTTTCTTCTGGGACTCTGTATAGACATATGCTAGACCACTTGATATTGTCTCATTAGTCACTGAGGTTATATTTATTTAGTCTTTTTCTCTGTGTTTCAGTTTGGATTGTTTCAATTGCAGTGTCTTCAAGTTCACTGATTTTATTTCTGCCAAACTCTAATCTGCTGTCAATACTATTCAAGAAATTTTTCTCTTTATTTTTTTATTTTTTTATTTTTTTTTAATTTTTCTCTTTAGATATTATATTTTTGTTGTTTATAATTTCTACTTGGAACCTGATGACATCTTTATTTTTCCTTCAGATTTTCTTTATAAGTCTTTGTTTAACTCTTGAAGTGAGCATATTCATACTAGCAGTTTTAAAACCTCTGATAATTTTATTATTTCCACCATATTTTGTCTATTTCTACTGACTAATTTTTTGCCTGGTCCTTGGTCACATTTTTTTTTTTCATTTATTATGCCCAGTGAATTTTGGTTTGACTGTTAGCCACTATAAACTTTGTTATTTAAGGTCTGATTTCTTTGAGTTCCTGCAGTGTTGATTAAAATTTGGCAGGCCCCAAAGTTACTTGCAGATTAGCTCCATCATTTATTAAACTTTGTTATTAATATCTTATTGTGGTCTTTACTATAGAGCTATTTTTACCTGACTACTGAGTGCCCCTTGCCCCCCACTCTGGCTAATTGAAATTCAAATATCCTTCAGCCTTGTTTGAGCTCTGGGAGTTGCTCTAATTATAGCTCCCTGAGAATTCTTCATCTGGCTTTATGAATTTCCATTTAGTGATGTGTAGCTTGGTATTTAATAGCAGAATCAAAGGTACCCTATGCAGATGTCTCAAGCTTTGCCTCTATGTAGTTCCCTTCTCTCTGGAACACTGTCCATAATTCTAGCTGTCCAGCCTCCCTGAACTCTGATCTCTGTCTCTTCCGTGCATTAAAAAAAAATGTACTCTGTATAAACTCTATCTCTCTGTGTCAAAATCTGGATGCTAATTCTAAACAGAAAACCTGATTCATTTTTCTTCTCTCAGAAACTACACTCCCGTGCTGCCTGTCGTTCAATGTCTGAAAATAGTTGTTTCATCTATTTTGCTTAATTTTTCAGTTGTTTACATCAGAGAACAAATCTTATAATTCTTCCAGGTGACTGGGAAGCCAAAAACTCCATATATTTTTTTGGAAAGTTTACCTTAGATGCATACAATAAATTAGATACTTCTCCTATGGTGTAAATATGTGATTGTTACAATTCCTTAAGTTTCTGACAGTCATACCAATATTTATCTTATTTGAGTTCTACTTGGGTATTAAATGGCCATAGCTCCTTGAAAGGGGTTCTGGCCCTTTTAACAAAACAAAAAATGTTTTATCTTTGTAATTCCTGTGGAAACCTGTCTGTACTGGGTCTCAATGCAAAGCACATTTATTTGGTTTCACTTTTGGCTGGTTGGTATTTTTCTTCATTTCCTGTAGTTTGCCAGATCAACTTATGTTCAGTGGTGGCAGGAGAAGTTAATGTAATGCTACCCATTGTGACTAACTTACACTATTTACATTTAATTGTATGATTCAGTGAGTAGTTGCCACAAAGATTAGGCACTCTTATAAATCACCAAAATAAATAATGAACGTCTATTCCAATGACAGTTCTAGGCTTAGAGAGTTTCAGTCTGAAAAAAAAAAAAAAGAAAGAAAGAGAACATGGAAAGAGGGAGGAAAGACAGTAACAAGTAATTTAGCAAAGTATATTTTGCTTCCTTGTTTTACAAAATAATTTCTAATGTGCATTCACAAATCTACAGTCTTCTACGTGGTCCATACCGTCATTGGTCTCTTCTAATCTAGTGGTAAAAGGCTTTCCATGTTTCTCCTTTCTTCAATTTTACAAAGTAATTTCAAAATAATATCTATTCCTATTAAATATGTAAGCACATGACTCAAACATCGACTGACAGATCTCTACATAAAAATCATTGATTAATAACAGAGTGTGGAATGGGCAATGGACCAGGGGACAGGAAGGAGCTTGGAGAGGAAAGTATTTGCTCAGTGGGAGGCTATCAAGATCAATTCAACTAGATACTAAATTATTGAATGGTTTTATTGATGACTTACAAAAATATTTGCAGGTGTTTGAAGTGAAATCTTTTTAGCTTGCAAAAATTTTTAAAAAACAAGAAACATTAAAGGAGAGAAAGAGCCAATGCTAGACTTCTAATGGGTAGGAAATCTCTGAAAGCTGAAACACTTGGAGACACATAGCACGCAGCATCAAATTGTGAATGAGTCTGTAAAGCATCAGCCAGTTTTAAGAAAACCCTAACTTCTAATTTATGATATTCCTGAAGATAGACCTGTCTCCAGCCACTAAGTAAAACATTTTAATTTGGGGCATTTCTAATAGAAATGTCAGCAAGAACTGAAGTGTGTGTGTGTGTGTGTGTGTGTGTGTGTATTTTAGTTCTTCACATTTCAATTTAGAACTTGTAGGCATGATTTACTTTTTCAAAGAGCAAAAGTTTATTTATTTAGAACATGCCTATTTATGCTGCCCTTGACCAACCATACGTGTTCTGATGGGGTGCTTTGTCTTGTTGAACTTGGGCGTGATATACTTTTTCAAAGAGCAAAAGTTTATTTATTTAGATCATGCCTATTTATGCTGCCCTTGACCAACCCATATGTGTTCTGATGGGGTGCTTTGTCTTGTTGAACTTGGGCAAGGCCATGAGACTTGCTAGTCAATGTAGCTCATCATGGTTATCCTCACCTTGAACTCACATTATTCATAGAGTCTAATATAAAATTTGTTTTGAAACATTTAGTCTTTATGGTCCTTAAAAAAGCATGCATTATCACACTTCACTGGAAACATGGAATTACAAGTTCACCAGGGCCAGCTCTGCATTTTTGCTGCCTCCCTTGCTGGACACAGAAAAGACAGTAAAGATTTATCTGGTGGTTTCAGTTCCAAATCTCTAATAAACCTGGAGAGAAGACTTTCTAATATCAAGAACCATTACTATTGGTTATCTGTTTAATCTTAATGTCTTCTATGGCACCACACTTATTTCTTATGGTAGGGAATGAAGACTCTGAAAATGCTTAAATGTAAGTTCAAATATCATTAGGGGATCGGCATGTAATGTGGTAAGCATTTGGGCCCAGGACAAAACAAATGTGGGGCTTTTGGGAAACCCAAGAAGTTCAATTCTCATACTAAACCCAATGAAATAAAAATAGTGTAGTAACTGCATTTTACAGGTGGGGGAACTGAGGCAGAGAGAGATTAAATAATTTACCCAAGGTCACAAAGCTATTTATGATTAGAGCTAAATTTAATAAAGGCTGTCTGTTACAAGAATCTATGCTCTGAATAGTTAGAAGTGTCACTTGGCAACCCAAATAGCAGGGAGTCTACAAGGACAGAATGTTGCAAAAAGATAAAACAATTAAAATTGGTTGTAATGGCCACAGTCAAGGAAATAAGAAAGAGACTATAACACCAAAGCTCACCTCTTTTCTCAATCAGGAAACTTTTACAACCTTCTTCTTAGATGAGGGTCCCATCCCCAAGTGAGGCCAGGTCAGGAGCAAGCATCCAGTGAGAGCTTATAACAAGAGTGCAATGTTATAGAGTGAAGGGTCCTGGAGCATATGGAAGGTATGTGAGGTATGTGTAATGTGGCAGAGATATTCAAAATGGTCAAGAGGAACTCATGAAGAGGAGGACTATTCTATCAACTATCTCCGGAATCCATCACAGAGCTTAGAAAATATCACAACAGAAAATACCCATATGAAAATATTGAGATGAAAATTGAGGGACACACAAGGAAATCATCAATTTAGAGATGATTCTTAAGCAGAAGAAAGACTGACAAATGATTTTGACTTCCTGAAGTCTAGCAGTTTTCTTATTAATACCTATTAATAATGAGTCATATTAGTTAATTTCTTCATTAGGAATAATGACATATACCACTTGCTAGTTCATTGATCTTCATCATTGCTAAAATCCCATTGATAAGAAATGTCATGAGTGATTCCCACTATATAGTTCCTCCTCGATTTTCAGGCTCCTTTTTTTTTTTGCCATTTTATGACTTTGAAATCCCCCCATCCCTCACCAGCACCACCATAGGCTTTACAGTGTCCCTCAAATTTTAGAGAGCAGAGGTGCATGCCTGAACATAGGCTTGATCTGACTCCTCTCTGGTCATACAGTTTGTAGAGAAAAAAATATGGTGATACAAGGGTCCTATGCATGAGTGATTGATTTGGTCAGCATGGTCTAGATAATAGATGTTTTGTTATTTTCTACAAACCTGCTCTAATTATTTACTTTACAATCCCCATTCCAAAGTTTTGAGTGGACATGTTATTAGTGAAAGGAATTTTAGAGACAGGACAGGCTGTTTTAGGGAAAAGGGGGGTCCATGGGAGAGGAATGCATATGTGATGGGAAGGAGATAGCTCCAAGACACCAGAATGCATATCTTTTACAGAGGATAGAGAAATGTTACAGGAAGGAAGGCATACATTTACGGAGGATAGAGGAATGTTGCAAGAGAAAGGGGAGGGGAAAAAGGGGGTACCTCGTGGGCTTTGACCATTGAAACTGATACTCTGAAAAAGAATAACCAATTAGGAACAAACAGGAGTCATAAATTAAGGAAGGATCTAATTAGAAAGGGTCAAGTACAGACAAAGAGCTGCAGCCTTTGTAAACTTGGAGACAAAGAGACTCAGGAGATTTAGTACTTTAGATTTTTTTTCCCCGTTTCAGAGAGAGAGAGAGAGAGCAGGCTTTTCCCATTTGGGGTTCCTCCCCCAGGGAGTCCCCTTTGAGGACACCTCCTCATGGAGAGTTTGTATATACTTGTAGTAAACTTCCACATTTTGATTTTAAAATCTTTTAGCCCACGAATTTATTCTTTAAACTTCGTGAGACAAGGACCCACAGGGGTTAAATCTGCTCCCTGAACTTCACATATCATTAGTACATTAATATCACCATAAGCACCTTTGATGAAAGATAGTATATTGCAGTAACTCTGAAAAATGTTTTCCACCTTTGCTGATTTCCCTGGGGATGCTCTGTTGACTTAGACACAAAAAATCTTTCTGTCTTTCGCTCTTTTATCTACATTCTCTGATGGAGCTAATTGCAGACTTAGTCACTTTGATATACCTGTCTGCCAACTGGAAGAAGAAGAAAGAAAAACTTTTCTAGTTATTTGCTAGTACTCAATGCTAAATCAATGGTTCTGGAGCTTTAACTGAAAGGTGTATGTGTGTGTGTGTTACTACTAACTTGGGTATACATAACTTCAATTTGGGGCTGGCAACAATCGAGTGGGAAATGGCTTTCACAGCTGAGTAGCTTTTTAATTTTTCTCGACAAAACATGTACTGGTGTTAGTAGGGCTCTGTTGGTAATCGTGGCTGGCAGCATTATGTGGTACCTTGGCTGGTATTCCCTTACATGGTTTCCAAGTGTTTGTGTATAAAAATTTGTGTATCCTAAGAACACAGAAGCATTGGAATAAAGGGGTTGGTCTCTAGTTGGTGTGACACAAATGCTCTGATGTCTGGTCTTTTGATGAAATGGAGAGGCATGCCAGGATTGTCAAAGCATCTGGGGTGGGTGCTTTGGGCCCCTGAAATCATTCTCTATTCTAAAAGGCAATGAACCAGGATTGAAAAAGAAGCCAAGATACTTGGAAATGAATACACCTGTTTGGTAGAAAAGGAATATTCCAGCCTCACTTTTCTATAATTCTCAGGTAGGTGTCCATGAATAGAACTGATCACGTTCCCATGTCTTTCCTTATGCCCTGTGCCGAAGCAACATCTCCCCCCCCCCACTTTTTTTAAGCCTCCCCCAAGGACATGCTTAAAGAGAAGAAGGGAGAAAAAAAATAGAAACATTGATCAGTTGCCCTCCATATGCACCCCAACCAGGGACCAAACCTGCAACACAGGTATGTGCCCTGATCTAGAATCAAACCAGCAATCCTTTGGTGCATAGGACAATGCTCAACCAACTGAGCTGCTCCAGTCCAGAAGAAGCAACATATTTTTTTTAACTTGGGAAACTGTCTATTGCAGATTTGTCCTTTAGACTGACTCTCTGCCATTGCTTGCATTGAGATAGCTCAAAATTATGTTTTTTAATGCTTAGCTGAATAAAACATCTCTTAGTAAACAAAGTTTTAACCCTTTTATAGTGTAGAATCACATGCCCCATTTCTATGGCAACATCTTTTTATAGGATAGTTTCTTTTATCCTGAGTGTTACTTAGTCTGTGGAAGTAAATCCCGGATTTATTGTTAGTTTCCTAAACTCTTCTTATCCAAGATCCAATCTTGCTCTCTTCTTCCTAACTCCGGTTATCACCTCTATTGATTAAATGCATAGCTATTGAGTCACTCCACAATAGCTATGCCCTCTGCTTAGCCATGGGCATCATCAGTCATTTTTTCACATTTAATTGCTTACTTATTAAAACAGTATTTATTGTTGTGCCAGTCACAGGAAGGGAGACACAGTCTCTTTTTTTTCAAAGAGCCTGTGGTCTAATAAAAAAAGACCAATATGAACAAAAATGGCTCCAGAAAGCACATTTGACTCAGAAGTCAACCTAGAAAAAGTAAGGATTTAAAGATAATCCACTACCTATGTGTGTGTGTGTATGCTAAAGTGCTAAAGTAATCACATGGGATATGCAAATCTAAATTATATTAGTTATTGAGAGTATTTATTGCTGGATTGGACAGCACTAAGTACATTAACTCAGCAAAAATACTTATTTTGGTATACCTCCATGCTAGCCATTGGGCATAAAGACCCTGCAGATACCAAGGTGATACCATCTGTCCTCTACTTCAGGGAGGTCACAGTCTAGTAGCTAAGAGGAAGAATTGAACATTATATTAGAAGAAGTGCTAAGAAATGAGTCCCAGGAGGGCCTAGGTACTCATGGGTGGGCACTCAACCTACCTGGGAGATGGCTAGGTTCTCAAGGAAGGCTTTCCTCCTTCAGGATTGAGCTTTATCCAAGTGGAAAATGAGAAAGGCATTTCAAATAGTGAAAAGAGTATGCAGAAAGAGTCTATCTAAAACAGAAAAGCAGCAAGGCTCTTTCTACATAGCTATAAACATAGACTAATGCTATTACTCAGTACAGTTTTTTTAGAACAAGATTTTATTTTCAAAGCACCTGTTGTGCATGATGAAATTTAATCTGTATTTTTATTGAAAAAAAGAAAAGATAGGTATTATTTCATCAAGAGAAAGCAAGAAAAATCCATGGTTCCAAAGAACTGTGTCTACCCTGGAGTTCTGTGGCCATATTGCCACTGGGATAGAGCTGCTGGGGGTATTGTGTCTTTCCTCTGAGATGAGAACTTCACCCTGTGCTTTGTCAGAGACAACATTGGCCTGAGGAGGGTTGCTCTAGAAACAGCAACATTACCCTTCAATATTCACAAATGATCATTTTTTAGATGTTAACTGGAGCCTAGCAATTCAGGAACATTTTTCTTAAAACCATCTTAACAAACTATTAACTTAGTGGAATCTCAGCTAGAAGCTAAAATGCATGCATATGACCTGAGGATAGTTACTCAAGAGACTTGCTGGGAACCAGCCTAGGTGAACCTATAAGAAGTGAGTGCCTCTCAAGAGAGATTGAAAACTGAAATTGATACCATCAAAGCTGTCTCAGCTACACTGATAAATATCTCCCCATCCAACAAAGTAGAAATATCTGAAAATGAAGACAAGTGTGAAAATATTCTTGACATCAAGGAGACCTGAGGAGTACAAATTTGATGTGGGATGTAACTGACAATTAGTATTTTTGTCAGTCTCCAGGCCCTTTCTTTGATCTGCTCCATGAACACGTTAGTAGAGTATGTAAGTATTCTAAACATGTGCCATATGTTGGAACTAAATTGAATTTCACTTGTTTGCTTTTACTATGATGAAACCTAAAGGACAGGTAGCCAAGTGGAATTGCCTTAGGCCACTTGGTTTTCAAGCTTTGGAATTGGAAGTGTATTTTAGGCATCCTCTCTCTATTTCTTACTCCAACTATTAGGATGTACTCCCTGCTGTACTTGCATTAATTGAGTCACTACTGGAAATTCTCTTTGATTTTCCTTTGCTAATTGAAAAAGAATTCCAATTCCCAAGTTTCCCTGAAGGCTCCATACAGACATTATCTTGGAAGTCAACACTGAAGAGAGAAATTTGCTTGTGTTTTGTTTTTTCTTTTGAAAATTAAGACAAATATTGACTGGCCAAACCATGAGCAGACTTTTAAGGTCAAGGCTTATGTATATAGCATATTATTGATTTGTGTACTATTATGTTCCAATGTCAATCTAAAGAAACAGCAAACATGGAACGGTATGATTTTCTTCCCAAAAGGTAGTTACGGTACATATAGTTACAGTGTATTTTGTCATTTTGACCTTCAATATTTCTTTAAAAGGTAAATATTAAATTATGTTTATGAATTTATAGAAGGCCTGAGTTCACAATGCTTTTGCTAGATCGAGTTTACTTACATTTTGAAGAACTCACTCCACTGGAAAAATGCTTTCCTTCTCTTTCAAATTCTTCAAAATGTCATGGTTATTAATAATTTTGTTTTCTTTAAGAGATAATTGATTATATTTTTTCTTAGAAAGATTAATAAGTTAAAAGTATTTCCTTTAAAAAATATAACAAAGATCCTTATACCTCCACTTTTTTTCATTGGTACTCAAATCTTTTTATTAATAAATTAGGTCACTGTCAGTCTCTTTTCTTTTAGTTCAAGTAAAAACTCAAGACCAACTTTTTCTCTTTTTTTTAAAATACATTTTTATTGATTTCAGAGAGGAAGGGAGAGGGAGAGAAAGATAGAAACATCAATGTGAGAAAGAATCATTGATTGGCTGCCTCTTGCATGCCCCCCACTGAGGATTGAGCCCACAACCCAGGCATGTGCCCTTAACCAGAATTGAACATGGGGCCCTTCAGTCTGCAGGCCGATGCTCTATCCATTGAGCAAAACCGACTAGGGCAAGAACAACTTTTTCTTTGCATGTATTTTAAAAGCTCCAAATGCTCAGAATTAAGAAGATTTAGGAATCTTTAAAAATAATAATTTTATTTCATACTAATTAGATGCAATAATTTGATGGTTAGTTCATGGCTACCTGGACAAGCTACCTGAAAACACCAGGAGCTGAGAGTATTTACCATGACATAACTTTGGTGTTTCAGAGCCACTAGAAATTCTAGATTAGTCAGTCAAATTCCTTTTCCACCCTTATCCCTTGTCTTTGTCTCCTTTTTCTGCCTTTTAACATCTTAAAATAGGTTCTGTGAGATGAAAGACTCAATTAATGACTTGCTAGAAATAATATATTTACAAGTAACAAAAAACCAAATTTCTACTGGTTCAAACAAAACTTGAACTGCAAGAGATTTTCCAGGACAATTATCTCTAAATCTGTGTTCCAGATAGCAGTGGTACTGATTAGTCCTCTAATTGCTATGGTAATAGGAGACCGAAACAGGAAGAGAATTATAAAATATTTTGATGATGGAGAAAGTATTCTATAACATTTATAAACTTCTGCAAAATATGAAGGTCTGACTTAGACAGAAGTCCACAGGAGCAACCATCATGAGATCTCCAAGAGTTTATAAACCAGGATTCTAAGGAACCATGGGTGTAGAAAAGAGAGCCCTGGACTAATAACCAAGGCAAACTTTGCTTCTTTCATTCTTATGTGATCTCCCATTTCTTGAACTATGAAAAAAATGTGACAACAGGGCTACTGACATGATATGGTACAGGAGTCTGAATGGCTCAAGCTAAGAGTATAATCTGCATGGCTAGAGGAAGGTTGTACAGTAAGAGGGGCCATGTGCATGGCACAGTTGGGGGTAAAGAGCCACATGTGATTGTAGAAAGGCATTGTAAGTCACAGAGCAAGGGCCTGGAATGCTCAAGGAATGATAATTACAATAGCATAGTAGGAAAAAGAATTCCAGTTCAGAAGAGATGATACTATTATTTGGCAGTGTCTGAGAACTTCTGGTCTTGAGAATTGTCCACTCTATTTTTAAAAAAGTGCAAGGTTCTGGTCATTTAGTTTCCTTTGCTGAGGACTTGACTATAGTCATAGAGTTATCTTAGAATGACACAATAAATATCTCATGCACTTAAAGACTTGGATGTGGAAAATAGCAGTTGATAAGAAAGAAATCTTATTAAAAGTGGCTGAATTCAAGTACTCTCCATTCCCTGAAAACAGAATGTTGGCCCTAGCTGGTTTGGTTCAGTGGATAGAATGTCGGCCTGCTAACTGAAGGGTCCTTGGTTCGATTCTGGTCAAGGGCACATGTCCAGGTTGCAGGTTTGATCCCCAGTGTGGGGCATGCAGGAGGCAGCCAATCAATGATTCTCTCTCATCATTGATGTTTCTATCTCTCTTTCCCTCTCCCTTCCTCTCTGAAATCAATAAAAAAACAGCATGTTGGTTGACATTTTATAAAAAACATGCCAATGTCATGTATGTGACTTTACAACTCCAGAATCAAGATTGGACCAGATCATTCATGTCATCAAGCACAAAGTCACTACAATGTGTTTCATTAGGCTCTGATTTTTCTAGATATGACCATTCAGAATATAAGTTAATGCAAATTATAATAACCATTTTATCACCATGACCGATCTTTTTGTTTAATTAAAGAGGACTAATTCATTCATGAAATGCCAAACTGCAATGCCCCAAATGGCAAGAAGGTTCTGGTTTTCAAGATATTAGCTAAATTTAAGATGTGCAATTGGGTGAAGAGATTTGCTTTTTATAGTACACACAAGCTTACAGAACTCACTGTTCATTAAGAAATCTACATGCCATACTTCAGCTGAACCACCTCAGCCTTAGGAGCACTAAGGAAAGCTGAACAAACCGATAAATTTGATTTGGGTTCATGAAATTTTAACAGGGTTTCTCAACTTCACCCAATTGGTGGAGCTGAAACTCTCTGGTTTAGCTTATGAAGAGATAAACTAAAAAAGTAGCAACTAAACAACCTCCCTTGTCTGGCGCCTCTGATATAAGCAAAAACAACAACAAAACCACTCAAACTCTTCTACATCCAGTGCTCAAGTCCTTGTTGAGACAATAAGGACTCTCTGTTATTTAGATATGTGAAGCTTGAAGGGCTCATTAATGGAATAAGGTAGTAAAGCTGATACAGTATTTTAAAAATAATTTTTTATTCTATCTGAGTAATGATCCTCAGTATTTTATTTTTCTGATGGAAATTTTACTCTATTTCCCCACTTGATTAGTTAACATCGACTGTGATAGTGCTTGATTAAAATATCATCGTTTGATTTTTCAATTTAGGATTAGGTTTTATTGAGATATTCTTCATTATTTTATTTAATAAAGAAGCTCCATAAAATATCTCTAAAGTACCTGTTCAATATGTAATTTTACTTCACAGTAATTATAGGAATTTAATCATTCAAAAATATTTGTGAAATAATATTTGTGTATGTTTGAGTCACTGCCAGAAAATTC
>NW_005354673.1:2262905-2283715 GCF_000412655.1 Myotis brandtii
ATGATCTCACTCATTTGTGGAATATAATGAACAACATAAACTGATGAACAAAAGCAGATCCAGAGACAGATAGAAGCATTGATCAAACCATCAAACCTCAGAGGGAAGGTAGGGGAGGGTGGGGGTAAGGGAGAGAGATCAACCAAAGGACTTGTATGCATGCATATTAGCATAACCAATGGACACAGACACCAGGGCGTTGAGGGCTTAAGTGGGCGGTGTGTGGGGGGAAATGGGGGGATAAGAACACATATGTAATACCTTAATCAATAAAGAAAAACATTTTGATGGTCTATAAAAAGTAAAGAAATAACAGAAAAAGATTTGGAAAGAGTGATTAGAAAAGCAGAAAAATGTAACATTTAATGCAATAAATGAAGAGTGTTCTAAGAAAAAAAGAGCATCCAACTATGTTAAATGCTGTGGTGAAGCAAAATAAAGGTAGAAAGGGGTATATGATGTTTAGATTATAAATTGGCCATTTGGGAACTCAGTGGGTAGAGTCTGTGAGATGGGGGGATGGTAGCCATATTGCACTGACTTAAAGAACATGGAGCTTGTGAGGAAATGAAGAACGAATATAGCTAATTTATTTCTGCAGGGGAGTAGGAAATATAAAAGCATGTTTTCCCATTTATTTTTTAAAAGAATTAACAAGACAAACATGTGTTGTAAATCCCATCAATTCAGCTGATGTGGTCTTGGTCTTTTTCTTTGGAAACTGACCAAGCCAGCTTTGGGGAGATGATGTTGCCATTGCTCCTTAGGTAGCTATGGTCTCTCCAGGACTAGCTGCCTTGAACAGAATGGAGAGTTGGAAGGCTTGATGGATGGCCACCATTTAAAAGGCTGTCATCTGGTTCTCTTTAGTGCTCTGAGAGTGGACGTTGTATGTAGCTTTTAAGGGAGGATCCAGTGGACTACTAGGTTTGTCTGTTTAATTTCATTGAGATAACCACAGTATTCAGTGAAGCCAATTTGTTCAAAAGACTTTGCAACACTCCCTTTGCTTTCTCTCTCCAAGGCATTTGATCATCCCACCCATCAGGGGATTTAAACACGAATCTCTGAAGTGCTAGACTTCCTCAGAAGACCAGATGTTGGAAGAGAAAACCACTGGGCTGTTCTACTTCATCACATTCTTGTGTTACTGTGACATATGGTGTGAAGCAAATATTAGTGCATGGGAATCTAAAACATCACGATGCATCTGAATTATTCCTCCCCAGTCGCATTTGATCTGTGAATGCCGGAAACACTCCATTTCATAGCCACATTTGTCATTCAAACTAAATCATGCATTTGGGGGGCATAAAATGAGATGCTTTAGAATGCATGAGATTACTAACTATTGCATATTTTTTCAAAGAAAGGTTTGAATTATTTGGGCAGTGAGAAAAGTGGCTGCTTTAGAAGGTGGCAATCAGAAGCTGGTGATGGATACATTATAATAGTCTAGAGGCCTGGTGCACAAAATCATGTGCAGGTATGGTCCCTAGGCCTGGCCTGCGACCAGGGCCATCTTCCCCGGCTGCCAGCAGCCAGACCTGCCCCCCGCCGCCACCCATCCCCAGTTCCCCATTTGCCATTGGGTGATTGGAGCCTGATGGCCAGAGTGAGGGACTGAGAGGTCAGTTGTTCCTGCCCACTTGCTGGCCCCGTCCCTGTTACGGGTTGCCCCCTGTGTGTGGGTCGACTGGAAAGGCAGGTCCTTGGCCTGGTGCCACCTGTATCCCCTGCCACCCACCCCTGATTTCCTATTCACCATCAGGAAATCGGATCCTGCTGGCTTGGGAAAGGGACCAAGAGGTGGTCAGTGCGCCTCATAGTGACTGGTCGAGCAGTTGTTCTGCCATTAGGGTCAATTTGCATATTACCCTTTTATTATATAGGAGAGAGACCCGGTGCATGGGTGCATGGGTGGGGGCTGACTGGCCTGCCCTGATGGGTGCCCCAGATTGGGGTGGGGGACCCTACTGGGGGGCAGGGCCAGCTGGGGCAAGGAACAGTGGTCATTCTGGTCTCTGGTCATTCCAGTGTTTTGGTGGCTGAGCTTTTCTTATATAGGATTAATATTAAACATATATTATTTTCCCTTTCCTCTTCAATCCCAGAAACCAATCCCTACCTCTGTGAGGTATTTTTGTTTTGTTTATTCATTTATTTATTTTAAAATATACAGTTATTTTTGAAATTTAAAATCTGTAAATCAGATCTTTATAAGTCAAATAATAATTTCCAATATATTTCCATTATATTTTAAGAGTTCCATTTGTATAGAAATGCACTTGGCTCTAAGATATGCTAGAAATTACATTTAAAATCATTGCTAATGTTAGAAGGTCTCAAGATAGAAAATTAAGAGTAAGTATTAGAGAAGCTGTGAGTAGATGCTAAATTTAGTGTTAGAGGTAAAGGAAAAGTTCACGACCAATGTGAAGGTCAGTTTAGTTCCCAGAGGTTAAATGAACAAAATCAAGTGTCCTTGGGTCTAAATTAGAAATCAGCAAAAGCTCTAAAGTCAAAGCCGTAGAAATTTTTTAAGGAAGAAATCCCAAACTGTCCATCCTTATCTTGCTATCTTAGTGCTTCTTCCCTTGACCTTTCACTTGCACTACAAAAAAACACACAGTAGCTATAGGGTAAAAATTCTGAAATACATACATAAACATTGCTCTGAAAATTAAAGCCAGGTGAATACCACCCTAAGCTCCTTATTGCCTGTCAATATCAGAAACAGAATAGAGACTACTTATAGTTTCATTTTTAGAAACTACTTTAAAATTTTTTGCCTTAACTACCTAACTGGCTAGCTTTCCTTCAGAAGACCTTTCTAATTGTATGTGTTTCTATACTCTTTCCTCTCTCCCTCTTCCCACTGGTATCCCACCAAAAAACCCACACCCAAGATATGTTATTATGCCTTTTTTGATTATCTTGATTACTAGAGGCCCGGTGCACAAAAATTTGTGCACTCGGGGCAGGGAGGGGGGGGGTCCCCCAGCCCGGCCTGTGCCCTCTCGCAGTCTGGGACCCCTCGGGAGATAATGACCTGCTGGCTTAGGCCTGCTCCTGGGTGGCAGAGGGCAGGCCCAATCCCTAGGTGCAGCCCCTGGTCGGGCTCAGAGCAGGGCTGATTGGGGAGTTGGGGCGCCGCCCCCTGTCATGCACAGTACGCCAATTACCATGTTTCTCTTTTATTAGTGTAGATATGTATATCCCATCTAGAAATCACCTTTTTGCTTTCTAAAATATCAACTTATTTTTTAATCAAACTGTTTTTGGTGCTAACGACTTTTTAAATGTAGTGACCTTATGTTTACATTGAAGTATTGGGTGAGGAAAATGTCTTGGCTTTCTTAGGGGCAATAAAGCCTTTGTTTTGTGTGTGTGTGTGTGTGTGTGTGTGTGTGTGTGTGTGTAATATCCAAATAATTTCTGCTGACCTAACAGGGAAGCCTATATGTAGTCATTCCTCTTGCTTTTCCTGCTGCCCTCCTCAACCCTAAGTCCTGGAGGTTTGCTATACATATTAAAGTATTGGTTCCAGATTTATGTCTTCTGCAATGAATCTGCCTCTACTCTCCTGGAAGACATGTGCTATCCTTCCTTCCTAGGTGTTTCCATAGCATATTTTTATTAAAACAAAATAAAGGACATTTTCCATTGTATTGTAATTTTATATGTACTCTTCCGAAACCACAACACTTTTTAAATCAAAGCTCTATCTTATTTTTGCCATTATCCTAGCACTTATATAGCACATAGTATATAATAACAACAATTCAACAAGAAGACACAGAAATAGTAAAAAAGTGAAAGCAATGACAATAACATAAATTAAAAGATAATATTTACTTACAATGGTCCAAAGTTTTATCTTGATCAATTTATATGTTAAAATTGTTAGTAATAGGTATGGATGCAAGGAACAGAAACCTCCAAATCATGGTGAATTTAAAATCACATAAGTTTACTTTTTCCCTCTGATTGAAGAAATTCAGAGGTAATAGGTCTGGGTATGATATGTCACTCTGTGGTAGCAATAACCCAGGCTGTTTTTACCCAGGCTGTGATCCTACAGGGTTAATTTCTACCCTTTAGGCCATCTTATGCTTCTAGATCAGTGGTTCTCAACCTTCCTAATGCCGCAACCCTTTAATACAGTTCCTCATGTTGTGGTGACCCCCGATTTCATTGTTACAAATTGAACATAATTAAAGCATAGTGATTAATCACAAAAACAATATGTAATTATATATGTGTTTTCCGATGGTCTTAGGCGACCCCTGTGAAAGGGTCGTTCGACCCCCAAAAGGGTCGCGACCCACAGGTTGAGAACCACTGTTCTAGATGGAGGCTGGAACTTATGAAGGTCCAGCCATCATGTCCAAATTCCAGCCATCATGGAACCAGAAGGGGGCAAACTTCTCTCTACCACACATTTCTTTTAAACTCTCTTCTCAGAAGTTGCATCTGACCCTTTTGCTTATGCCCTACTGGCTGGAACTAGTCACACGATCAGTTTTAACTAAAAGGCATGGTGGGAAATGGAGTTTTTATTCTAGGCAGTCATGTGCTCAAGTAAAAATTGAGGATTTTATTAGGAAGTAAGGAAGGAGGAATTGACATTAGGAAATAGCAGTATTTGGCATATGTGCATTATCAAATTTAAGCCTCTCAACAACTTTATGAGTTCTAACTCTATAGTTCTATTATCATCTTATTCATTTGACAAATACAATTGTGCATTACTGTGTATTAGATCTAGCACCTTGGGATTGGCAGGAAAGAAGGCATGCAAACCCCTGTTCTCTTGGAGGTTTTATCCTAATTGGGACAACAGACATTAAACAAATGCACATATAATGTGATGCTAGACAGTGATAACATTTATGAAGAAAAGTTAATCAGGGTAAGAAAATAGTATATAATGAAGTTAATTTAAGGGTGATCCTGAAAGGACTTTGAGGAGGTTACTTAGTTATCGTAATTTTACTGAACATTGCCATTTGTGTAAAAAATTAGCAAAAACGGCCCGCATACAATGTGTTAAGGGTGATCCTGAAAGGACTTTGAGGAGGTTACTTCTGAGCAATGATCTAGATGGAGCTATAGGAGCATCCGGGAGAGAAGATTTTAGGGAAAGGAACAAAAACACCTTCAGTAGAACATTAGGGAGTTAATAAAATGCTGGTAAATGTGGAAATAAAATCAGAGAAAGACAGAGGCAGAGCCAGACTACATAAATTGTAGACAATGATAGAAAGTTTAGATTTTATTTTGAGATTGATGGGTGCCACTTTGAGCTGGTGAGTGAAGTGATTAGATTTAGGTCCTGCATAAATTATTTTGGTGACTGCACAAATCAACTCAGATGGCAGATGGCCAGTGAGATAGGAGGCAGAGTGGAAGCAAAAAAAGTAAATAGGGACTATTTAGAGAACTTAGGTGAGAGATGATGGAAGCTTTGACTAGGAAGGTGATAATGATGAATGTGATAATAAGTGATCAGAGGCAGAATCTATTTTAAAAGAGGAGTTGATGGATCAAATGAGTGATGAGAATAAAAGACATTAAGGATGACTTGTAGATTTTTACGATGGTTAATTTTATGTGATAACTTGGCTGTTATAGTACCCAGTTGGAATTAGTTTTCTAATTGGATTAAATTAAAGGCACTAATAGACTATTTCTACTAGTAAAGTAGTATGACCAGTCCATGGTGTGATTGGCAATACTACTTTGCAAAATATCACCATTGGATTCTCCTAATCAATACTTATAAGAGGCAAGTTTCTGAGTAACCTTGTATTTGATGTCTTAGAGAGTTTTTGTCAAAATAATGAATTTGAGATTTGCTCCAAAGTGGGAATAAAGAAGGTGAGCTCAGGGATTCAAATTCCCAGCTTATGTGCTGCATAAATGACTAAAAGTTGCTGTATCTGTCCTGAAAAAAAGCTCTTATAACCTTTAGCCAAAGAGCTGAGATTGCGAAAACCAAACCCAGAATTCATCCTGCAAGTGATTGAATTACAATGCAAATTAAATTTCCATTCTCACAGGGTGTCTGCTGTTAAAGTGAGGGCATTGATTGGGAAAGAATGGTATCCTGAAAATTGGAATGGGGACATATGGGAAGATCCTGGTGAAGCTGGGTATATTGAACCCTAAATTCTGATGAGTCTCCTTTGTCAGTAGAAGCAGCTGCTCCATCCCTGTCTCAGGGGTAAACCCTGCTTTGCCCAAGGAAATTGTAATGACCTCCTCTGAGGTAGTTGCCTTGCAAGACACTGCTGACTCTCCTCAGGGCCCACCCCCACCACTCCTCTTTGCCTCCAGACCTATCACTAGACTCAAGTTCCCACAGGCCCCTAAAGGTGAGGTACAAAGTGTGATTCATGACACTCCACATGATTTTTCTAAGTCATATAGACACAAACCCACACATAAATGTGTGGGATAAATATTAAAGGTGTGGCATAGTGGTGGAAGAACCTTAAATCAGTCAGAAATCATTGATATGGGCACACTAAACCGAAATCTGAATTTAATGTTGCAACTTAGGGGGTTAACAAAATTCTAATAGTTTGGTTGGCTGGCTGAAACATGAACCAGCAGGTGGCCTACATTAAATGCCAGAACTTCCTTGATAGGCCATAGAGGAGGAGATTCAAAATCTTAGGGAGATTGGAATGTTAGAGTGGATTTATCACTTAAGATCTGCTTACCCACTCTAGGAGGGTTCTGAGAACATACCTTTAATCATGACCATGAGAAATAAATTTGTGAGGGGAGCTCCAACAACCTTATTTAAAAATATATGTTTTTATTGATGTTAGAGAGAGAAAGGGAGAGGGGGAGAGAGAGAAACATTTATTGGCTTCCTCCTGCTTGGGATTGAGCCTCAACCCAGAGAGCTTCAACATTCTTAAAGAGCTCTGTGATCACTATTCTTTGTAAGTCAGAAATTATAGTGGAATTGCTGTCAATAAATTGAAAAATTAAATGCAATGAAAGTAATTAGAATCCAGGGAGTCATCTAATCACCAAAGATAATGTGGGCAACAATCAGAATATTATGACTTGCAGGAGACCCATGGTATTTCTAGGAGTAAAATAGATGTCAAGTATATTAAATTCTTACTTTATCTGTATAAGCAGAGAGTTCTAGGTCAAAGGAACAAAAGTCAAGCATAGATCATGAAAGCAGAGTCAAAAACCCATAAGTATGACATTATGGTATTTATTTGGAGATTGAATATAGTTTAAGGAGATGAGTATGGGTTGACAAGGGGTGGACCATGATGGTTAATTTTATGTCAACTTGGCTAGATGTTGCACAAAGACCTTTAGACAATGTGGTTAAAATTTAAATAAGTAGACATTGAATAAAGTAGATTACTCTTTGTAGGATAGATGAGCCTCATCAAATCAGTTGAAGGTATTACAAGAAAAGATTAAGGTCCCCCAAGGAATACAGAATTCTGCCTCCAACTGTGACATCAACTCTTCCCCCCCTCGCCTCATTGCCCCTCCCCCACTCATGCCCTCACCCCCCTGGTGTCTGTGTCCATATGCATGCATACAAGTCCTTTGGTTGATCTCTCTCCCTTACCCCCACCCTCCTCTACCTTCCCTCTGAGGTTTTGACAGTCTGATCGATGCTTCTCTGTCTCTAGATCTGTTTTTGTTCATCAGTTTATGTTGTTCATTATATTCCACAAATGAGTAAGATCATGTCATATTTCTTGGACTGGCTTATTTCACTTAGCATAATGATCTACAGTTCCATCCATGCTATTGCAAATGGTAATAATTCCTTCTTTTTTACAGAAGCATAGTATTCCATTGTGTAGATGTACCACAGTTTTTTAATCCACTCATCTGCTGATAGGCACTTAAGCTGTTTCTAAATCTTAGCTATGGTACATTGTGCTGCTATGAACAAAGGGGTGCATATATCCTTTCTGATTGGTGTTTCTAGTTTCTTGGGATATATTCCTAGAAGTGGGATCACTGGGTCAAAAGGGAGTTTCATTTTCAGTTTTTTGAGGAAACTCCATACTGTTCTCCACAGTGGCTGCACCAGTCTGCATTCCCACAGAAGAAGGCTTCTGTATTAATTACTAGTTGATGTGGAAACCCAAAAGAAGTCACTTAGAAAACTTTAATTTCAGCTTGTCACTGTTAATATTTTCAAATTATTGAACTGAACATTGAATGCATGAATACTTCCTTAGGTTTTTATGCATTACCAAGCAAGTTCTAGCAGAGTGCAGGGTAAGAAGGCTGTGACACATTACACTGCACCACAGCAAAGTCTAAGGAGGACTTTATTTTTTTTAACATAGAAGATATTTCTACATTTTCATGTGGTGATGTTAGCAATGGAGTAGGGAGAGAAAAAGGATGCAGGGGAGAAAGTGTCATTGCAATAGGAGGGTCATGGAACAGGCAAGAGAGGATGGGATTGAGTGTAATCCTGAAAGTTGATATTAAATTAGAGCAGAGAGAGTTAAATAGGAGGCTGAAATATGCACACAAATGCAGACAGATGACTAAATGTGATCATGAGAAAATATTTTAGTTTTTTTTGATTACTTTAAATCATCTTTTAGAACAGATAACAGGAAGTACACTCCTATGCCCTTTGCTTCTAAGGGCATTGCATTTGGGGATGTTGAGGGAAGAAATGATCCTATATAATAAAAGCCTAGGTGGCATCGTGCAACATCATCAAAAGATGGCCTTTGTGACATCATCACAAGATGGCTGCCAAAGATGGCCACCCTCATGTTATCACAAGATGGCTGCCACAAGATGGTCACCACAAGATGGCCAGCAGGGGAGGGCAGTTGGGGGCAACCAGGCCTGCAGGAGAGGGCAGTTGGGGGCGGTCAGGCTGGCAGAGGAGAGGTTAGGACAGTGATAGCAAACCTTTTGAGCTTGGCATGTCAGCATTTTGAAAAACCCTAACTTAACTCTGGTGCCATGTCACATATAGAAATTTTTTGATATTTGCAACCATAGTAAAACAAAGTCTTATATTTTTTATATTTATTTTATATATTTAAATGCCATTTAACAAAGAAAAATCAACCAAAAAAAATGAGTTCGCGTGTCACCTCTGACACGCGTGTCATAGGTTCGCCATCACCGCCCTAAGCTGACCTGGAGGCCCGAAGTTACGGGAGAAGGCAGTTGGACATCCCCCAAAGGGTCCAAGATTGGAGAGGGTGCAGGCCAGACTGAGGGACACCCTTCATGCACGAATTTCGTGCACCGGGCCACTAGTTTAGACATAATAACAAAAGAAGGACAATTATCCCACCACAAAGCCCTATGTTATGTGGAGTGGTGGTGGAAAGAAACAGCTATCACAGAAGAAAGCATTAAGAAATCATTCATTTTCTTATAGAGCAAAAAGGTGGAGGGACCACTTAGAAAGTATTTTTTTGTTTTGTTTTGTTTTGTTTGTTTGTTTTCTGATGGTAGACCATGAATTCCAAAAAGAGAAAAGGGGAAGAGTTAGGTGCTTGGGGAAGAATGAGAGCTTGAGTTAGATTCAGGTTACAGTATATAGAACCATAGGAAAATAGGAATTCTTGCAAAGAAGAATATCATATGGGTCTTGGACCTCTTGTCAAGATATAAGAAACTACAATCTTTGTGGAGAAGCTGGGACATTAATTCTAATTTTACCTTCCTTCTTGGGATTGATATTTTAAGGCAATGGGACTGAGGTGGTAATATTATAGGGGTAGGGGTTAATGGTTTCATTAGGTGTGTGAGAAGTTCTCTGGATCTTCCTTAAATCCTGATGTTTTGCATTTAATTAAACTGAGGCATAGAGAGATTGAGTATATCTCCTAAATTTATTCAGGAAGTCAGTGGGAGAGCTAAGATGCAAATTCAAGCAATTGGACTCAAGAGCAGGGAGTTCTAACTATTGTGCTAGAGGCACTCAAAATGCTTGTTGACTAACTAGATGGATGTAGAGAAATCTCTTATTTGGGAAAATGTCCTTGCTGAGGGTCATGGTGATGTCAGTTTCCTGAAGACCCAACACTACTAAGATGAAGACCTGGGTTTGTGAGCGTCCCAAAACTGTATCATCATAATGTCATCCTTTTCTGTCTTGTGTTCTCTCTCAAAACACTTGTCCTAGAAATCAGGTACCACAGTGTGAGGAAGCCCAGTCTGCATGGAGAGAACTGGAGGCCCCCAGGCTCTCAGACTTAGCTGATCTATCATTAGGTAAATAGCAGCAGCTTGACAGCCATAATGAGTCATCTTGGATATGAATCTCCCAGCCCTAACTTGTGCTTCCCAACTGATGCCACAATTTTGTCTTGTCCAAATTGCATATTCATGAGCAAAATAAATGATTGTAACTATTTTAAGCCACAACATTTAGGAGTTTATAATGCACCAATAAGTAATTGAACATTTGACCACTAAGCTACCTGATGTCTCTGAGCCTTTGCTCCCCCCACACCCCCCAGCTATAAAATGATCACATTGGTCCAGAGGGTTGTCATACAGATTCATGAAAAATGTGGAAATATAAATATTCTGGCACAATTAATACTCAATCAAAATGGGCTCCCCCCCCCCTCATCCCTTCTGTAGCCTCCCAGATTTGACAAAGCAAATAGGAGTGCTTTCTAAGGAAATAATTTCCTCCCTCTGTGTATGAATGTAGACAAGCAAAGGGAGGAAGAAGAATGGCTATTCTATATGTTGATTCTCATTCCCCCAAATAGCTTACACTCACTTCATTCAGATCTCTCCTCAAATGCCATTTTCCTAAAAAGGCTCACTGGGCTCTTCCATCTAAGATAGCAGCATCTGTATGTTCTCCATCTTGTCCTTCCCTCCCCATTAATACCTATTATTGTTCTTCCTAGCATTGATCATAACCTGAATATTATATATTGTGTATTTATTACATGGTCTCACTCCACTAAAATGGAAGTTCTGTCATAGTAGGAATTTTTGACTACTTTGTGCTCTAGTCTCTTTGCAGTACCTGGAACAGTGCCTGACATACATCAGAAATTCTATACAGATTTGTTGAATGGTGAAGTGAATGAACCCTTTGTGATGCAGACCCTCCCCTTGTTTTAATGTACTTCTTTCAGATGGTGTGCAGAAGAGCATGTGAAATGGAACACTGCCTTCAACATCATAAAGTCAGACAGACTCTAAGGCAGGAAGAAAAAGGCAGTCAAATATGCCAATTACTTCCGAAGGGTGATGGCATGTTTTGAAATTAGGAGGCTGCTTCATTAAAATTCATTCTGCGCTACATAAAACAAGGAATCGGGAGCCTGACAGAAATGAAACTCAAATAGGCATTCATTTCCTTTATCTTTTTACAAGACAGATCAATTAGTAATTTTATGGTTGAAAAAACTAATTTTTAAATGTTATGTGAGACTTCGCGTAATATCAAATCTGGCCGAATGTCACCTTTATTAAGGAATTGAAAGCACTTTTACATCTGTTCATCGCACTAAAAAATACTGAGAAGCACACTTTTTTTTTTGCCATCTAAAGTTTATAACGGAGGAGAAAAATGGGAACAGAAATGATCTTATTGCATAATTAACTCCCCCAAAAAGAAAGGCGAATGATCAGCACCAGGCCGGAATGTTTCAAGCTGCACTTATATTTGTAAATCAAGCCATGGAAATCCTCCCAAACAGGTGTGTTAGAGAGTCCAGATGGCCTGGATGAGGAGACAGGAAGCCAATGCCTTCTGCTGGGTTTCTGGCCAATCTCACGGGCTCCCTGCATTTGGCTGCATCAGGGCTTCACTGCGGGGCAGCCAAGGGGCCGAGCAGGTGGTGCCGGATGAGAAACAGGGTCTCCAAACAAGAGACTGCTGTGCTGCTGGAGAATTGCCTCCCTTCCCACGAATGGGTTATAAAACTAAGATCCTAAGATCCAAGTCATTTACGGCTGGTAAAGATCCTGGATACCTTTTAGATAGGAGAGCATAGGAGTTATTTAACCTCAGTATCGTAGCTCAGGTAATTACCTTCTGCCACCTGAAATTTCCCCTGTGAGTTCAGTCAGATCTGGTATTTACCTTTGCTCTTCAGTCCTGCGTAGGGCTGCTGTGCAGCTATTAAACAGCTGCTGAGCCCCACTCTACACTACATAAAAGAGTGTGTATTTTTTATGAGTTGGATGTTGGGGTGAGGATGGGATGTTGGCAAGCCTCCAGGTGGATCTCCTTCTAGCAGGATGTTTCTCTGGCATAATTACAAACAAGGAAACCTTTGGCCTCTGATCGCAAACAGAGCCTGTGGAAAGTGATGGTGGTGGATGCATCTGGTCCCTTTCAGTCAGAGTGAGGCAGCAAGGGAGCTTTGCAAGTCACAAACCTGATGATGGAATCTCTGCCTGGTGGAAGGAATGCTAAGGGATGATTACCATGCACACAGACCTGCTGAAAAAAGCTCAAGGAGCCATATTCAAAGTACTAGAAAGTGGCCGCATTTTTCCTCTTTTTCTTTAGTTCTTCCATCAACTTATCCTTCATCTAGCATCCATGCTCTAGAAGAGGCTTTTCCATGGAGGTAGAACCAGTTTTTAAGAATGCTGAAAGCCCCCAGTTACCAGAATACCAGCCTTCTCTTTTTCTTACAGCACTTGGTTAGGTTTAAACTTTGCATTTTCAAAAAGGAGTGTGTTGCCTAGCTGGGTGTGGCTCAGCAGTTGAGTGGTGACCCAGGAACCAAGAGGTCACCGGTTCAATTCCCGGTCAGGGCACATGCCTGGGTTGTGGGCTTGATTTCCAGTAAGAGGTGTGCATGAGGCAGCTGACCAATGATTCTGTCATCATTGATGTTTCTATCTTTCTGTCCCTTTCCCTTCCTCTCTGAAATCAATAAAAAATATTTAAAAAATAAAACAAAAACAAAAAAGAGTGTGTTAATTTAGAAAAGGAAACATGGCTATGTTTTTGTTGTTGTTTTTTTCTATTCCAGCAGTTTTTAAATAGTTCCCTGTGACAAATATACCAAAGGAAATTCTCCTAGAGGACAGACTCTAGGGTGCGTCTAGGGCTGTGTCTAGTTCCAGAAGTGATATTTAGACTTCCATTCTTCTATTACAGCTATAGAGCTTCAATGTACAAGTAAGGGGGGAAAGAATTATTGTAGGCATATTATTCAATGCATTTTTATTTATATAAAGATAAATAATTTACTAATGCCAGCTTCTTGACAATTAAAGAAAGTGAACATCCAAAAGTCTGTTTATAAGTCCCTTTTTTTGTTCTTCTCTTTTTGTTAATCTACAGTTACAGAGAGAAATTTAACTTGCTCATCCAGTACACTTTTTGTTAGAGAAGTGTGAGCTAGTTCTTCAAAGTTTGATAATAAACTTTCCAAGTATTTTTTTGAACAATATTAAAATCTGCTGAAGCCATTTGTCACTTAGAATTGTGATGGCATCATGCAACAGAAATCTTGACTATGGCTCAATCAAGTAGATATTTCTCACATAACCAGAACTCCAGAGGTGGGCAGTCTATAATGGGTGCTATTGCTCTAGGAAGTCATCAAAGAGCTAGGCTTCTTCTGTTATATTGTAAATCAGCGAGCTAGACAAGATGCCTTAACAAGCCAATTAATTAGGAGTCGTTTATTATGCACGCGGTTTAGAGCAGGATATCTCTGTCAAATTCTGAACCAACACATACAGGAAGTTCTCTCTAGTTATACCTTTTTGAGCCCTTTTCAGATTTTACAAAGAGCTCTATGTAAGTTATTTTTTGCAGATAGTTTGTGACCTTGGATACATAATGAACAAACACTTGGCATGAGAATATGGGAATTATTATCAGTATTTGCCTATTATGTTAGACGGCTAGCTTGCAAGGTCAGACAGTTTTTATCTTTTTCTATTATTCAAACTAAAACAGTTATTTTACAGAATAAGGGACTATCTAAAAATAACAGAGTTGACCTACAGAATAAGAGACTGTCTAAGAATAACGGAGTAGTTCAAACAGCAGTTTCAAACAGAAATTTTCCAAAGGAGGAATTACTATGCTTCACTTCTACCTCCTGGTCTACCATTCTTAGCTCATGTCTTTTTATGTCATGCTTATGAGATTGCCGCTATACTCAAGATGTTGCATCTTTATTCCAGCAAGAAGAAAAGATAAAAATAAATAGCAATAGGTTCATACAGGCTTTTAACATTTTTTGACAGGTAAAAGATAATATTCTCAAAATCCCCACTTGGAAAAACTCCCCTCATTATCCGCAACTGGGATACATAATCCCCTCGTTACAAGGGGCCTGAGTTCTTTGTTTTATTTTATTTATTTTTTATTTTAGAGAGAGAGGAAGGAGAGAGAGAGAGAGAGAGAGAGAGAGAGAGAGAGAAACAGATTTGTTGTTCACTTGTTTGTGCATTTATTAGTTGCTTTTTGTATGTGCCCTGACCTAGGATCAAACCTGCAACCTTAGCATAGGGGGACAATGTTCTAAACAATTGAGGGCTGCAATAAGTTTTTTTAATTGGCCTAAACAGTTAACCACTGCTGCCCTGAATGAAATCAGAACTAATAAGAAATTAAGAGTTATAAATAAGAAATTCAACTTATAAATAAAGAAGGAGGAGAAAGTAGATATTGTAGGTTAGCAAGCAGCAGATGGATGCCACATATATGATTAATGAACTCCACAAACTCTATTAGGTATCTTCATTTTCCTTCTTACCATTGACCTTGATGATGCCAAGATGCAAATTACTTTGAATAGGAACCAACTTCATTGTCCCCAGGAAAATTTTCATCAGAAGTAATACTGCCACATGTAGGATTTAGTCTTAAACATTCTTTTGTCCTCCCCCTGTATCAACTTTATTATTTTTCTTTATTGATTATGGTATTATATATGTGTTCTTATCTCCTCATTGTCCCCCCCCCCATTCCACTCCCATTCATGCTCTCACCCCCCTGGTGTCTGTGTCCATTGGTTAGGCTTATATGCATGCCTACAAGTTCTTTGGTTGATCTCTCCCCCTTACCCCCACCCTCCCCCACCTTCCCTCTAAGGTTTGAGCATCTGATCAATGCTTCTCTCTCTCTGGATCTGTTTTTGTTCATCAGTTTATGTTGTTCATTATAAGCCACAAATGAGTGAGATCATGTGATATTAATCTTTCTCTGACTGACTTATTTCACTTAGCATAATTCTCTCCAGGTCCATCCAAGCTGTTATAAATGGTAGGAGTTCCTTCTTTTTTACAGAAGCATAGTATTCTATTGTGTAGATGTACCACAGGTTTTTAATCCACTCAACTGCTGATGGGCACTTAGGCTGTTTCCAAATCTTAACTATGGTAAATTGTGCTGCTATGAACATAGGGGTGCATATATCCTTTCTGATTGGTGTTTCTATTTTGGGGGGATATATTCCTAGAAGTGGGATCACTGGGTCAAATGGGAGTTCCATTTTTGTCTTTTGAGGAAACTCCATACTGTTCTCCACAGTGGCTGCACCAGTCTGCATTCCCATCAGGAGTGCTCTAGGGTTCCTTTTTCTCCGCATCCTCTCCAGCACTTGTCATGTGTTGATTTGTTGATGTTAGCCATTTTGACAGGTCCCCTGTATCAACTTTAGACATACAGTTGATTGAAACAACTTCTGGACACTATTGGGGAGAAAAATTCTTCCTCTACCCTCTGATATTTAGTCTTGTGGGAGGGAAAATCTGTGAATTAAACTAATTAAAGATAGATTAGGAAGAGAAAAGGTACAGAACTTTTATTAATAGTTATGTGCACGGGACTTTGTAGAAAAGAAGTGACTGACACTCAAAGAAGTGGTTGGATACAGGGGCTTAAACAGAATTTTAACAAAGGAAATGGGGTTTGGGCTTCAAAGTATGATAAATCATGGCAAAGTGACTCAAAAATATATGGGGCAACTAATGGGAGATAAGGCTTTGTTTATACAAAATCATGTTGGTGTTGACTCTTCTCTCTCTCTTACGTGATAGTCACTGTTCTCTTTCTGGTACATTAAAGTCACCTTCACAAAGGAAAAGAGGCTCTGCTTTTAGGCAGATAAGGGGAGGGCAGAGAGTGCCTCCTACATCTGTTGATTCTCAATTGCTATCAGCTCAAAATAATTGCTATGTCAAAATGGCATATTTTAGGATTGCATATCTCCATATATGTTGATTTCAGAGAGGAAGGGAGAGGGAGAGAGAGATAGAAACATCGATGATGAAAGAGAATCATTGATTGGCTGCCTCCTGACCACACCACACTGGGGATTGAGCTTGCAACCCTGGCATGTGCCCTAATCGGGAATCAAACCCTGACTTGGTTCATAGGTTGACACTCAACCACTGAGCCATGCTGGCCAGATGGGTGGCATATTTGATCTCTGTTAACACCTATCTGCAGGATCCTCAATATATGACCATTTGTTGAACAAAGAAAAGCTATTATAGTGAAATTTTGTGTCTATTAAAATTCTGAAGTTGCAAGTCCCTAAATAGGGAGTCTCTATATAGGTGTTAAATTAATTATAATAAATCTCACCATTGACTATGGCCCAGCAATGAACTATGATGATGCTGCTGAGAACTGTTGTACTAGGCAGTGAGATTGGTCAGCTGTTCTTTACCATGGAGTTTACATATAATCCAATTGAGAGGATGAAACCTGGGACTCATACTAGTAAACACTCATGGTTGGGTAAGAGATGAAGCAAGAAGAGAAAAATGCAAGGGGAGCTATGGTAAGTGGTCATCATAGGGTAGACATAGCCAGCTGGAGAGTCGAAGGCAACTTTGAACTCCAACTTAACCTTTTCCCTGAACCAAGAGGCCAAATTTGCTTCTGTGGGCTACAGCCAGATGCCCATACTTATTACTCAGTTTGCTGTAACTGAAGCCTTTTAGGTAAGCATTTTCATATTTAACTGAGAGGCTTTCACAAATTTATGAATTAGGTTTCAGTGGCCTCTTCATTTATAAACATAGTCTTTTTCTTTTCTCTTTGTCTTGATTTCAAGAGTTAGTAGGTGCAATTCTTGACCAAGATGGAATCACCTCTATGAAATGCAAACTATGGTTGTTGAATTGAGGTGAGGAATCAGATGTTTTGGGGAAAATGCAAACTCATTTTCACTTCCCTCCTGTCACTAATAGCCTTGAGGAAGAACTCTTCCAGAAAATACTATGATTAGCATTATGTAAACAGAGCCTTAATCTAGGCTCTCAATGACTCCTCTGACCATACACAGATCTAGGTGGGAAAAA
The DNA here is from genome assembly GCF_000412655.1 of Myotis brandtii. Classification (NCBI taxonomy): domain Eukaryota; kingdom Metazoa; phylum Chordata; class Mammalia; order Chiroptera; family Vespertilionidae; genus Myotis; species Myotis brandtii. The sequence goes on from NW_005354673.1 coordinate 2,280,210, forward strand.
CTTTATTCTCTACTATAAGGTGTCTATTTAAAAGCCAATTCTTCCTCCACTGCTACTGAGAAATAGAAGAACTTCTGAACAGTCTATTAAGAGGCAATTTAAGTGTCTTAAGACAAAACACAGGATAACAGTTTCCAGTAAAACGGCAGGGAGAATCCAAGAAAGCAGGGCGAATTTTCTAAAATGGAACCTGGCCAAAACAAAGGTTAACTCACTTCTATTAGGTCTTTAATGGCCACAATTTTAGGGCCACTGCTTCTTCCATTAAAATGTCTCTACTATAGAATTGAACCATCTCTCCTCAATGTTGCTGAATTCTAAGTCTTAAATTGGCCATTTTGCTTTCCATGCTTCATCAGGCTATTTCTTTATAACCTCAAAGCCTCCCTTTTAATGTTCATTACTCCAGCTGACAGCAGGCACCCCTATCTTCCTTTAGTCATTTCTGCTTGCTATAATTTCTGTCCTTAGCCTAAAGTGCATTTTAATTAAATGAAAGTATCATTTTCTGTTCAAATTGGAGAAAGATTTCAGAGCCTTACCTTAGGGTGGTTCACCTTATTAAACGGCCTGTACAAGACATGATGGCCTTGAGTTTGAAACTCTAACTTCAAAGATTTTCAAATCTCTTAGGACCCTAAGAATTAGGTCACAGTTCAGAGGGCATGAAAAGCTTTTTGATTTTAAGAATAATAATAAAATGACCCTATCTTAATTGAGCCATGTTTAACCTGGAAATTGAACGAAATGGAAAGCCAGATTGTTTTATAATTGACAGCTTTGCCTCCCAGCAGATGGCTGTAATTTCCTGAATGTGCCAAGCACAGAATCCAAGATTTTTGAGTTTGCAGTGAAAACAGAAAGGACAAATATTTATTGAAATTACAGAATTTGTGCATTAGATATAGTTTCACAGCCTTTTAATCCTCCTTGATTAGGAAATACAGAGGCACTTAGGTTATCTTGCCAGTTGAGGAAGTTTGTTTACCAACACTGAGATACATTTCAAGTTTTAATAAATATAAAGCTAGGTCATACAGAAACAGCTCTCTTTTTAGTTGACTTCCTAGTGAACCTTTGCATCAGCCCATTCAAGAAGTTTGAATCAATATGGTCTAGCCCCCAGTCAACAGTTACAGCACTCAAATTCAAGTAACATTTTAGTCAACTCTGGATTTGTCTGAGGAAATGATTCACTCATTGTTGCTGGTTAGTTCTTGTCAAGAAGGTCAGTTGGGGATCTCTGGAGTGATTTACATAATTAGGTTCTCTGTGTAGTCTATCAAAATTACTTGCAGGGCAACATGACCCACACCTGATTAATCCCATCTGATTAAGTCCACCTCCACCTTTAGCAAACCATTAGTCGGCATGGTTATCCTGAAAAGTGCAATCTATTTCCAGAGAAGAGCAAGTTGTAATTCAAATGTAAATTTTGTGGACTGAAATCAAGAATTTATTTCAGCTTTGGGAATAATGGGTGAAAATATCCAACAGGATACAGCACTAGCAAATGGGAGTTTGAGACATGCCAGGTTCACTTCGTGTTTTGTTGCCTTGGGCAAATCAATTAACATTTCTTAGATTATTTCCAGACTTTTCAAATGCTAAACATTTAAAATTATTACTTTGACAAAAATGTCCCATTTGTAAATTTTGCATATCTCTATTGCCAGATTAGCACCCTGGACTGTCAGTGCGCTCTGTACTGTCAGTGCTCTCAAAACAGAGTCATCAATTTTCTTAAACTTAATCAGATTATATAGTCTTTTCCCAAAACCCCAGAACCAGTTCAGAAAATTCATCCTTAACTTCTGTTCCTCTAGAATCACTCTAAGTATCAAAATCTGTATTAGTCAGGATTTTCCAGAGAAACAGAACCAATAGGATGTATGTTAATGTGTGGTTGTATATAGATATATCTATCTCTGTCTCTATCTCTATATCTCTATTTAATATTCTATAATGTATCTACATCTATATATCTAGAAAGAAATTAATTTATTATAAAGAATTAGATCACACTATTATGAGCTAGATAGTCCAAAATCTTCAGGGTGAGCTGGCAGGCTGGAAACTCAGGAGTGCCGAATTCCAGTTGAGTCCAAAGACAGTCTGCTTTAGAATCAGGAGGAGCTAATGTTGCAGATGAAGTCTAAAGGCATAGTGCTGGAGAATTCTCTCTTGCTCAGGGGAGGCTAGTCTTTTTGTTCTATTCAGGCCCTCAACTGAATAGATGAGACTTACCCACTGGGGAGGGCAATCTGCTTCACTTACCTACCCATTTAAATGTTAATCTCATCCAAAATGCTCTCATAAAACACCCAGAATACTGTTTGATCAAATATCTATCATATCACGCCATAGCCCAAGCAAATTGATGCACAAGATTAACCATCACAAACAGTAAGAGTTTCCCCAAAATAGATTTCTCTGCTCTTCCAATTCAGCATCCACTGGGGTGAAGCTTCTTAAGTGCAAAGTGGATCACATCACTACCTGCTTGAAAACCATTCAATTTTTCCACATTTTCCAAAAGACAAAAGGCCAAACTCCTTACTATCAATCTCTGTTTCTTACCTGAAATCAACCTCTCCTTTGGGTGCACTTGCTACCCCTCAGAATTACCCCCGTTCCACCACTGTGAGCACCTTCTATTCCAGCCTACAGGACCAATTGCATTTCTTACATCACACCAAATACTCATGCTTCCATCTTTACCCATTCTATAAGAGTCCCCACCCCTGAGTTCTCATTCCAAACTATATTTGCTTGGAAAACATGAATTCAAAATCCCAGAACCACCTAAAAAATCTCCTCCTCCACAGTGATGCCCTAATTTTTCATTTATCAAAGTTATTTCTGCCTTAATATTACCACTGAACTATGTCACTATAGCATCACACTCATCACTCGGTGTCTGACTCACTTACTGAACTATTAAGTCCTGGAACTGTTTTTCATTGTTTCCCTCATTTTCTCCTGTGATGTCTGACCCCATTAAGTATTCAAAAATTGTTTGTAAAATAAATAAGAGAGATTAGATTAATAAATTGGGGTCTAGTTTGGTAGTCAGTGGGGGAATCACTAAAGGTTTTTAATTAAAAAATCTCTTCTTGCAAGAAGAAAGAACAAGTTGTACTTTAGGAAGATTCACCTTTCAGTGATAGGGAAAAGAGCTGAGGACCCCTGGAGAAAAGATACAGAAGGCAGGGAAGCTAAGTAGACTATGTTAATAGTCCAAGGATGAGGTAGAAAGTAGTTGATCTAGTTTTAAGGAATAGAAATAGAAGATTCTCTCATTTATAAATATACTAGAGGCCCGGTGCACAAAATTTGTGCACTCGGTGGGGGGGGGAGGCGTCCCTCAGCCTGGCCTTCGCCCATTTGCAGTCCAGGACCCCTTGGGGGATGTCCACCTATTGACTTAGGCCCACTCCCCGGGGGATCAGGCTTAAGCTTGCAGTCAGACACCCTTCTGGTAGCCAGGGAGCCCTCGGGGGATG
>NW_005354673.1:2283749-2296434 GCF_000412655.1 Myotis brandtii
CCCTTGGGGGATGTCCACCTGTTGACTTAGGCCCATCCCCCGAGGGCTCCCTGGCTACCAGAAGGATGTCTGACAACCCCGGCCCCAGTGGGATCCGGGGTTGCCGCCAGGCCTGCACCTGGGCCCTCCTGCCCTCCGATGCCATGGGGATCCTGGGCGCAGGCCAGCCGACAACCCCGGCCCCCGGGGGGTCTGGGGTTGCTGCCTGGCCTGCTCCCCAGCCCTCAAGCCTTCGATCGCCACCATTGCTCGGCACAGGCCAGCCGGCAACCCCAGCCCCTGTGGTCGGGTTTGCTGCCCGGCTTTCCAATGGCGATCACCGGCTGTGGGGTGGGGAAAGGCGGCCTTTGCCCACCCCCTAGCTCTTGCCTGCCGCCTGGGTTGCCGATCACCATTCTTCAGTCCTTCCCCTTTCGCCTGGGCGTATGCAAATTAGCCGCCATTTTTGTTGGCGGTTAACCGCCATCTTAGTTGGCAGTTGATTTGCATAAGGATATGCTGATTAGCCAATGGGAAGGGTAGCGGTCGTACGCTAATTACCATTTTTCTCTTTTATTAGTGTAGATTCCCCTTCTTTAGAGCACATGGTAGAATTGCATTTCCTTTGACCCCTTTCAAATTAGATACAGCCACATGATTTTCTTCGGCCACTGAGATGTGATTGGAAGTGATATGTGCCACATATGAACAGAAGCTCAATGAGCCAATATGTGATCTACCCACATCCTGATTTTAATGCCTCACTGATCTTGTATCCATGGGTCAAGATGGAACCTCTGTCAGTCTGGTTCTCTGAAAGACAGTGTTGGGTAGAGTTTCCCACCCAATCTGTATTCAACATGTAATGTGAGAAGTTCATTTTTGTTGTATCAAATTAATGAGATGATGAAATTGTTTGTTATAGCAGCAAAACTTAGCTTGTTCAGATTTATCAGAAATTTGGCGACTGATGGCGGAGAGTATGAGTAGCAGAACATATAATTTAGCATGAGGGAGTATAAAAATTTTAGCTGGAGTGACTGAAAATTTTAGCTGCCACATACGGTTGTTGATGGTATGCACATCACAACTGCAGGGGTCCCATTTGCATCATCATCTATCTGAATTGTGGCCCTCAGATCTGTGCTGTGTATAACTTGCACAGATGTGCCTAACAACCCTGGGAATAATTCATGAGAGCAAACATGATTATTTATTGTCCACTGACTCCCAAATGATATTCTGAGTGTTGGAAATACAAAATCGAACTAGAGTTGATCACTTTCTGTGATGTGGTCAGAGGTCAGATGCTCTGGTAGAGCCACTGTGCACAGGTAGAGGAAGAGGCAATCAACTCTGAGGTGTAGTTGAGGTAGTGTTTGAAGGCTAATTTGCAATTGTTCACACAGAGAAGGGAAGTGAGTCATTTTAAACAAAAGAAACAGAGAGGTTCAAGTCAGTGACCCAGTGAAGAAACTGCAAAAGGTTCACATAGCTATGATTTAGCTATACATTTTGGAGATATGTGAAAATGGTGGAAGAAAAGACTGGAAAGTTAAGTTGGGGTCTTTGAGAAAATTTTCATATTCTGCCAATGATTTAGGCTTTATTTCTGGAACAAGATCCTAGAATATTTTTAATCAGTTGAGTGCTGTATTTAAAATTTTATGTTTTAAAACATATTAGTAGGAGATTGCTATCATGTCATTGATAGAAATAAGGATATTTTATCTAAAATCGGAAACTGATATATTCAGCTTGACATCTTTTGATTACTTTTTGGATTTGAAGGATTATTATTATTTTCAAAAAGTAAACTTGAGAATTAAATTTTGTTAATACTGATTTCAAGGATGGATCTAACTCCATCAGTGGTGCTACCTTGAAAATTTATAGACTTGAATGTAGCTTGAAATACAAGGGCCATCATTCGAAACTGGAAATCTTTTTGTCATGCAAAGATTGCTTCTGTGCAAGGGGATATGATATGCAATCATGCAGGCCATAAACAATACCACCCAGAGCTAGAGGACATTTGAGAACTTGTAAAGAGCTGAAACCATCCCATTATAATCTGAATTTATAATTCCTCTGGAGTGAAAAGTCCAATTGGATGAGCTGTGTGTCTGATCATTTTTTGTTTTTGGCTTTTAAGGTCTTCCCTGTAGTGACATTTACTGTGATAGATTGCCACCTGTGTCATGGGCAATGATTTCTGGTTACTGTTTGGCAGTTCAGGCATTACTATCAAATGCTGGTGTCTAGATCTGCTGCATCATCAGAATTTGAAATAAGACCTTAGGTATTCCCCTTACAATGAAATTACTGCTTCCAGTCTTGTGTAGCCCCTTTGGTACCCTGTTTATAAGCTGTTCAGATTTGTCATTCAGTGTTAACAGTTTTAACAGTCCAGTATTTCCTCTCCTTTCTTATTACAAAAGTAAAAGCTAGACAACAAGGAATGTCCTAGTGATGTTGCAAATGACCACTGTTACTGAACTAAAGAGGTCTATTTGCCTGCATGTATCAAAGCCCAATCAAACACCAACAGGAGTTTGCAGCCAAGAAAGTAACGGTTTTGAGGAAATGGCACCACTCATAGAGTCATAGGTGAGCTCCTGTCTTCAATGGCTCCAGAGGGGATGAGTTATAGGGATGAAGGGATCCAGGGTTGTGGCTAGGGTCATGGTTTCTACTGACTGGTCAGTGCTAGGGTCATTGAACAAGGCATCTGGTCTTGATATCAGCCATGGTATTGTTTCATCTCATTTCTTAGTCTTTCTGAGCCTAGAGCTGCAATACAACTGAGGCCTCAATGTTATCTCTAGTTTGACTGAAACTCTGTCTCTAGACAATAGACCCTAGACTTTGTTCCTAAGATTGTTGATGATCATGGCCTCACTGTCCTGTGTGTTTAATGAAGGGAAGGGTCATGCAAAGGAGAAGGAGGCAGATGAGTCAGGGTGCTGGGTGATTCTAGTTTGAATCAAAAGGAAATAAAAGAGAAAAGGTCATATTAAAGAAATGAAATTTCTATTTGATTACTCATCATGAAAGCCCTGCTGATCCCTGTAAATCTGCATCTGACCATGAAAATCCACTGAACTTTAAAGCTTTGATACCTTGGAGGGGAATTTGTGAGAAAAGCAGCCTTCAGAGCAAAGAGAAAATCAGAAAGTTATAAATGGCCTGGTGAGACATAGATGTCAAAGTAGCTGCCAGATGTTGGCATATCCAAAGTCAAAGAACTTGATTTGAATTTTGATTCATTTGAGGATAAAGCATGATAATTAATGCTTAGCCAAGAATTATTGTCCCAGGGACTCTACAGAACATTCCCCTAAATTGAGAAATATTTGTGCTAGGAAATCTAGAGCCTGGCACAGAGTAATCACTCCATTAATATTAGCTATTAATATTACTGTTCTGCTGATCTAAGAAATAAATTGTAAATTTCAAATTGAACTTAAAACCAAGTACTCCTTTGGCTTTTATACTAATTAACACATTGCTCATGATTCAAGCTGTACATTTTTTAAATCCCTCTGCCAAATTAATACTATGATGAGTTGGCAAGATAAGACTGCTGATCTCTGATAATATGTGTTACCCCACCATGTACAATATAGATACTTTGGAAGACATGATTTAACTACAAGAATCTTTGGAACTGAAATGACAAACCTTCTCATAGTGAGATTGACCATTTTTGTGGCCTTTCAAGGTCACTATAATTATAGTCTTAGGAGAGAGCAACATATTCTGGACACCTCATATTTTACAACCATTACCTCATTTGACTTTCTCTGCAGTCTTTTGAGATAGACATTCATATGAGGAAGGAAACTGAGATTCAGGAACTGGTCCTTACCATGCAGCCAGTCATTGGTGGGCTGTATTTTGAGCCCTAACTAGCTGAACTCAAAGTCTATGTCTTTAATCACTACAAGTCCTGGCCTTCCCACTAGTGCAAGTTCAAAGGGAGCTTTGTTACTCTTTTTAAATTATTTTATGCATCAAGAGTCTTCACAAAAATGATTCCTTAGACTGTCTAAATGATTGAATACACCTCAATGCAAGGATTGTTTAGGGTTCTCAGAAACACCCTTTCTTTGATACATTTCTCAAAGGGAATAGTCCAGGGATAATAAATGGAGGCATCTCGGGGACTCATGGGAATTTGCCTCTGTGATTGATGGAATGAGCTGGCTGTCACCTGCATACATGGTAAATAAAGCCATGGAAATGCATGAGATTGCCACCTGAAAATTGACATTGGTTTGTTCATTTTCTTACAGAAAGAATGCAATTGAAATGAGGGGAGCTGAAGGGAGCCATAAGTGTGATTGATAGAAAAATACAGAGTTTAGATTAGGAAACTAGACAAGAGAATGGAAGATTTTATTATTATTGTATTAATATGTCTTCAAAGTAAGCCAGCACCCTATCCTCTGTGTAATCACAAGGTATATAGTATTCTACTTGGCACTAAGAAAGAGAGAAAGAGAAAGATACACAGAGAGAAAAAGAGATGCTCTCTGCCCTTAAAAGGTTAATAATTTATTAACAGATTAAAAATTAATTTTACTGGGTTAAAGGACATGCACCTGAATAGCACAGACACAGGTTAATCACCCAAGGCCACATTTGTTGATTATTTCATATAACTTGTCTCTCAGTAAACAAATGTATGTTTTAAGGGAAAAATACTCAAGCTCTCTTGAACAGGAAAGGCTAAGCAATATATGAAATGCAATGTGTCAAAGGTATGCAGGCAAAATATACTTTCAATAGATAAATGAAAGAGAACCAAGGCAAAAGCCTTCCTTTTATTTTATAGCAGAGGATAGTAGATAATTAATGATCCAAAATGGCAGAAAACCTTGATGCATTCATTTACCTCAAATTTTAATCAGGACATAATTTAGAAAATTGATTACAAAAGAAAGAAACTGACCCAGGGTTATTTAAATACAGCTTTCTCAGCCTTATATTTCATCTCAAAAATGTGCTTACCCTTAATATGCATGTGATAAATCACAGACATTTTAGTAGGTCTGAGATAGTTGTCAAGGTACCTTCTAAGGGAAGGAAGGTACTTGGCCAACTCTTCAGAAATTGCCCAGGTATCAACTTCTAAACCACAGTTACATGAAAATCACAATACAATAGAATAAGCTTTACCTTGGAAGGAAATGACAGGAGTTAAAAAGTTCTTTGAAAAGGGAAAGAAAAGTATTGTCTTTTAAATTCAAGGAAACAAGAGGATAGCAACTTCTAACAGACTATGATTTGGGCCTCCATGGGAAATTGTAAACAATTCCCTTTGAGACACTTCAAATGAGGGTGAACCATGTTTTTAGTAAAGTCTTTTATAATTAAGTCTTATATCTGTCTATAGAGTATAAAATTAGCTGTTTCCTCGATTCCCATTCCTTTTCCAGTATTTAATTCCAACTGAAAAACTTTGTATAAAACAACACTTCTATCTTTTAAAGTCATAGCTGTTAAGAGCTTTATCATGGATGTGGTCTTATTGTCTCCTCTGAAGAAACAGTTCCCAGAGAGTGACTTGGCTCAAGGACAACATTGCACAAGGTAGTCAATCAACATATGTGTTGAGTGTTTTTGAATGAACAGACCCTGACCCCAGTTAGAGAAGATCTCTCTCTTACTGAATCTCCCTAATATGAAATATATCCCTATGTTATTGTCCTCATGACAAGGGATACATTCAGAATCCAAGTGTAGATTCTATCAATAGTCAAGCCCTTTGCCATTTAGACAGTCACCACTCTTCTGCTCACTTGGGTTTTGGAGGCAAATAATGATTGCCACTCCAGTTTAATGACAGTTTCTCTTTGAAATGTTCAGAAGATAAAGATACCCTGAACATAATGTTCTCCCTGGATTACTATGACCATTTGAGAAAAGAAGATGAAAAAGAAGACCCTATGTTAAAGTAAACTGTTTATTACATACCAATACACAGCTCATTCTTTCTGGAAACAGGATATTACAGAGATCTGACCAAATGAGAAGGTTAGGAAGTTCTTGTGGGCAAACAGAGGTGATATTTTTATTGTATGTACTTCTGCCTAGAGAAAGCTTCAATGATTCCTTACACCCTGGGAAACATGAAGACTTTAAATCTTACCAAGGATTGTTGAACATCTGGACTGATGTCTTCCAGAGCATATGTTAATCCTGGAAGGCCAGATACATATATTGTTTTTTCATAGCAAATATTTAAAAATTACCTTGCATACTTCCACAGTACCTTTTAATTTTTGGATTAATGTCAGTGAAAAGCTAACAGAATATCACTTGAAAAAGATGGGTGCCAAGAGACTCAATGACTTAAAATCAACCTCAATTCCATTAATATTTAGGGTTTTTTCAATAAAAGAATGATTTAAAGTGAAAGAAGTAAAACTGTTGATTAGATACTCTGTCATTATTTCTAGAAATCTTAAAATGTGAACACAAATCATACTTGAGGCAGTTTAGAATTTAAATACACAAAAACACAGACATAAAATTCTTCCCTTGATTCATTGAAAGCCTTAGCATATCAGTGAGAATGACCAATATATTAAAATTAAAAATTTTGGAAGTTAAATTTCACTGGTCTACATAATTGTTGTTCATTTTTTAAATAGTTTAGGCACCTGGAAGGTAAAAAAGTCTTTAAAGTTAGGTTACCTGCTTTTTATGCTCATGTTTTAATTTTTGTTTCTGTTTTCATTTTCTTTTTGCTATGTGGTTGCCTCAAAGCTAATTTGTTTATCTTTTATTACATTGATATTACAAGAAATCTAATGGCTTAAAAATCATAAAATAGGTCAAAAGTAGCAGAGAGTGAGTCCAAATGTAATTGACACCAATAATTTTGTTATTTTCACTATGCATGTGACTATGATTTCCTCATTTGTAAAGCGGGGCTCATATCTACTTCACAAAGATTAAGAAATGAACATATGATTATCATCTAGAGGAATGTTTGACATCTAGTAGGTATCCACAAAAAAAGATGATGGTACTAGTACTAATGGTGCTTATTGCTGTTAAAGGAAAAAGTGCCAGAAAGACTTGCCACCTCAATGGTCTGAGAATAAGACTCTGAGTCTCCCCCCCACACCCCAAACAAACAAACAAACAAAACCCAACCTGTGACTATGGAGTACAAACTGATTATCTCCAAAACCTGCACTCATTTACTTATTGAAAGAACAGATAGCTTCACCAATGGATTCAGTCACACATCATAGATCACAGCTAAATAGTGATTGGGTGGAGGATATTTTGTAGTGGTGCGTAAAGAGGAAGAAAAAAAGTATAGCCACTTCAAAAATTCTATCATAATGACTAGAAGGCACTGGATTATTTGCCTAATAAATACACCTTGAAAATTCCTTTCAGGGGCTATAATATAAAGCTCAACCAGAATCAGAAAACCTAGTTCAAACCAAGAAACAAATACAAAAACACATTTCATGAGTACATGTATGTGCTTCAAGCCACTTATATTTTAACATATAATGAATGAAGATGTCCTATTAATGTCCACTATGTCTCTTATATACATGACTGTGTAAGAACTCTGGGAGAAAGGTTGGTAACTGTCAAAGAAAAAGACTGGTTGAGTTGAGAAGAGAAGGGGTTCAGTACAAGCATCCCCAAGATGTGCCTCTTTGGCATAAACATGATTTGGAGCTACAGGGAATTGAGACTCTGCAGGCTCAAGATAAACTTTTACCTCTCCCTTAAATAATTTAAATTTGTGGTCTTGCCATAATAAGAGTCATCAACAAAAATAAATTTTCATGACCTATCTGTATGTCAAGGCAAACATCTAATTACTAAACATCTGCTCTTCTTATTCTGTAAATTACCCTTTTACCTCCTGAGGTTCCGGGTCCCTATCCCATTCCTTGGCACAAGATGGCCTATATACCTAACTTTACCTTTCTGTCTTTGAACCTCTCATGTACGTGGGATTCTTGTATCTACAAAATTAAATTTATTTTTCTTCTGTTAATCTGTCTCATGTCTACTTGATTATTAGACTAGCTGAAAGAACCTTTGGAGGGTAGGGGAAAATTTTTTCTCCCCAACAGAAGCTTATAATGGTCTACTTCTGAAGGGACAGAAGAAGCAGGTTTAATATCCTGTTATGGATGGGCCCACCCTCAACTCTACAGGGCCCACCATCTCAGCTATCTGAAGGAATCATCCTGAAGTAGACTAGAGGGAAGGTTATGTTAGTTCAAAACTTCAGGGGCTTCCGAGGAAAATCTGAAACTGGACTGATACACAGAGGCCAAGGAGAGAATGTAGAAAGAGGCAGACCATTATAGGTTGGAAGGTGGCCGGTGTAATAAAGAAGGGAACTTACACATGAAGCTTCTCTTGGGTGGCCTCAAAACAGATTTAGAAAATTCCTAAATTTTCAAACCTGCCCCCAAATCTTAAAAGATTATATAGAGGTCTTATCTGGATTCAGTGACATATTCAGTCCAGATGGTCTCAACAACACATTGATCTCTTATGGATGTGTCCTTGAGAAGGCTCCCACTGTGGGAATGGTGGGCAGAGTGTACATTTCAAGAGCAGGAGAGAGGGTAAGGAGCCTCTGATTGCCTGGGTACAGTTCTCAGGTCAACCAGTGGTCACATCCTTTTGAGGACTTCTTCCAACAGGTTATAAATAACTCCAAAAGGGTAAAAGCTCTTTCTATGTTTATAGAACTTCTCTCAGACAACAGAATTCTCTAGTCTTTGTTATATTTTAAAAACATGCATATATATACATACATTCACACCCAAACTATAAACAAAGTAGTTGGTAGTAGTAAGCATGTCTGGCTTTCAAGGCACTGAGTAGATTATCATTGGTACTTATTTCCCATGTGTAATCACTTTGGGCAATTTTTATTTGTGTGGAAGTGACTTAAAAGTAATACTGGACTATTTCACCCAACAAACTTCAAATTGTTATTTGATCCCTACACCTCTCTAACATATCCATTTTCAAAATGAGCAGCAGCATCCATTACCTATGTCTCTTCTAAGGGAAAAAAGAACCAATATCAATAGAAAGTTTTCCATTTTATGAACCTGGAAAAGGACGATCTCTTAGCTGCTTTAGATCCAACCCCAGCAGTAGAATATAATTTAGTTTCCCAAGTCTTTCTCTGCCTCCTTCACACAGCCATATTGGGTAATTAAAGGAAAAACAGATTTAGAAAATTCCTCTGAGAACATTAAATTAATATTCTGTGAAATTTCATTATATTATCTATAAAAACTATGGTGGGGTTATAAACGTAGTCAGAGAGTAATTGTATTAGAACTAGTTACAGTGTAAGTTTTCTTAAAGTACTAAATTTCATTATCACTATAAATGAATGTGGGCTTTAATCTGTGATTGACTATAAACCTTACACTCAACTATGTGACTATTTTGCACATTATCATAAAGAGATAGAATTTACCATTAGCTGTTACATCAAGCTTTTAGTTCCAGAAAAAAAAAGCCTTGCTTAGTAAAACTAAAAACAAAGACAGGTCTTAACCAATTTCATTTTTCTTTGCAGTGTTGACCTAATAACTGGCTTGGTTAAAGCCCTTACTGTTTCTTTGTTTGTTTAATTTTTTTTAACAAGATAAAGGAGAATGAATCATTTATAGATGATCCTAAGGCATTCTGAAATATACTTACTAAATAATAAACTTATCAATTTCTTCCAAATGAATAAATTATTAATTCTCATCCAACTCTACCAAACCTAACAGTGAGAAAATGCAGATGCCAAGGAAGATAAATTAATCTTAGCAAAGAGTATATAATATGCAATGGGAGTGCAAAAGCTGACAAGTCATTAGATAGGAATAGGAAGGACAATGTTTAAATAAACATTAGGAGAATCTATTGCAATTTTAAACATTTCCAACTACAGACTGGAGAAAATGTTCCAAGATGGGAAAAAGTGCCCACCCCAAACTTTTAAGATCCATTGATATTGATTCTCATCTCTAGTAAGAGAATTAATTCTACACTAGAACTAGCATCAGTAGTGGAAGGGTATGCATGCATCCAGTTCTGCTAAGACCTAATGTTTTAAACATATGTCTTCCAATATTGATTTCAATAGAACACAGCAATTTTTCCATTTGTCTAAGGATATGGGTGTTTTTTCTACTATTACTGCCTAAAAGACTTCCCCCCAATTTAGTGGTATAAATAAGCCATTTCTTGCAGCTTCTCTGTGTCAGGAATTTGAATAAAAAGCAGGAGAAATGGTCTGTCTCTGACCCACATGTCAGAAGCCTCATCTGGAAAATACTATGGAAGGCTGGGGTCCGGAATCACCTGAAGGCTGTTCACTTGCATGCCTGGTGTTTGATAATAGTTATCAGCTGAGACTTAGCTAAGATTGTCAGCCAGATCACCTATGAGTGGCCTCTCTTTGTGGCCTGGGATTCTTCAAAATAAGGTGGCTGGGATATAAAAGTGAGCATCCCTAGAGGGAAAGAGCCAGAAGGAAGCTGTATCACCTTTTGTGTCCTAGTCTCAGAAACCACACAGTGTCTATTCCTTTGCATTTTATTTATTGGGCAGTTACAAAGACTGACTTACAGTCTCAGGGTGGAAATTAAACTTCACCTTTTCATAGAAGAAATGTAAAGGTTCTGAGATTATGGGACTGGGAACGCAGCTGTGAACATTTTTGGAAAACAGAGTCTTCTACAGTAATTGTTTCATTTGTTATTTTTTCTCTTTTTTTCTTTTTGTCTTGCCTTTGCTTCTTTATAGTTTCTTTTTAAAAATACTTATTGCTGAAAGTATTACAAATGTCCTCTTTTTTCTCCATTGACCTCTTATAGCCTGCCCCCACTCCCCACTCTAGGCCTCTGCAACCCTTATAGTTTCTAAGGAAAATAGCAAGTCACACATGGAGAGCACATTTGTAGTAAATTCTAATGATATTTTGGTCATCTGCTCTGAATCAGCTCATTGCTGATTAATAACTTTTGTCCCGAGGGCTATTCTGGTAGGTCTACCAGATGTTTGTTCTAACACAGGCATTTTGAAGTTTATACTTGAGGATGAAATATGGGAACAGAATTTGGAAGTGTTAATTGTTGGACAGAAGTCCAAAACAGAGGTAGAAAAGTGTTTAGAATGAAGACAGATGTTGGGGACTTGAGTCTATTGAGAAAAAGGATTAGGATATGAAGGAAAGATCTCTGCTGAAAATAATTACGTTTCTTGGTGTATGTAAAGCTTCTGAGGAATTTAGGAATTACTTGAGTTCAGGACATTATATTTATTTTCTACATATTTCCAAGTAAATCTTTTTATGAAAATAATTATTCATCAACAGACATTGCAGCTTTATTTTTAATATTAAGGAAATACCTAAGTGATGCTTTTTTTTTTGCCTTATGTGTCTCCATGTCTTTGAACACCATTCTCCGCCCTAGTGCTATTTCCTGACTCTAAGTTATGAATTATGAACCTGGAATGAAATAATTAGAACTATGAAAACTTGAGCTAATGCATTTGGGTGCTAACAAAAACCCAGAGAAGAAAGAATTACCTGTTTTTTGAAAACTACATCCTATAAACATTCCCTTTGACAATACAAATTTCCATTGGAAAAAAACCTATTCTTTAGAAATAATTTTGAAAGTGTAAACAGATGCTCATTGGTATTATTTGTAATAGTAAAAACTGAAACCAAATTAAAATGGCCATCAACAGGAAGATGTCTATGAGGTATATTTATATCTAGAATACTATTGTAGCCTTAAAATAAGATTATCTACTTTCATGTAAATATGCCTGTTCTATTGATACAGTAAAAAAGCAATTTGCAAAACATTATGAGTAGCAAAATTATATTTGTTTCTAAAAAGATACAACATTTTTATTATAGATAGCAGACTTTGCAGTCATAGCTTCCCCATTCCATACAAAATGTCTAGATATGATAATGTTTTTTTTCCTAAATTCACATCTAGTATGTAAATCAAGGACAACCCAGATGGATCAGACCTATAAAAATTTCTTGAAAGATTTGAAAGAATTGAAATGATATTAGAAAAATAAGTTTCCAAACTATAGAACATATTTTTTTTCTGTTACAAAAGTTGGGAGCTTTTTGGTGGTGTGTGTGTATGAGCTAGGGACAGCTAGATTCTGCAGGTCTTCTAAGGGGCTGCTAAACTGGGCAGTCTTAGGCGGCGGAGTCCAGCTCCCGGCGCGGACACTCCTAGGCGGCCAGCCCAGGCACAGCGACCACGCCATCTTGGGAAACAGAGCTGCTTGAGACTAGGATCCTGGCCTCAGCACCACCCAGTCTGATCTCAGACGCATACCAGGACCCTGCAGCCACTGGGGACAGAGACCTGCGACCACAGCTACAGACCTGCGGACACCAAAAGTTCGGAGATCCCCGCGGCAGATCCGTGAGTAACAGAGCCCACCCCCCCTTCCCGCAGGCTCGCGGGCAGCGCCAGAGTAACTAACTGATAGATCCACCCCTTGCCGGGGCCTCAGCGCTGCAGGAACTTTGGCCTGGAAGTGCGCGAGCACCTTGGAACCGATCCTGCGCGCACTTCAGGCTTCGCAGCCCTGGGCTGGGAGAAAACGCGCCCGCAGCACCAGGAACTAATCCTACGCGCACTGCCGGCTTCGG
>NW_005354673.1:2300864-2309077 GCF_000412655.1 Myotis brandtii
TCTACATAAAAACAAAACCCTAAAGCTAACAAATAAATATAATAAGACTACAGGAAATAACACCAATAAATAAAATAAATTTTATTTCAGATACTATAAATTATAATTATAAAATTGAATTTAAAAAATACAGTTTATAATAACATAAAAATTAAACATATCAAAATAAATTTAATAAAATAAGTATAGAATTGTTACAATGAAAATTCCAAAACATCTTAGAAAGTAAAGAAGACCCACCTGAGTAGAGAGATATATTAAGACTCAGTATTGTTTATAAGTCCATACTTAGAAATTTATTTATAAACTAAGCTTAACCCCAAAATCCATGCATGTTGTTTTGAGGAAATTATATAATACATCAAAATTATATAGGAAAAGTCCAATAATTTTTTTAAAATAACAAAGTTGAAGACCCAACCCTATTTAGAAAAAAAATGTATTTAAAAAAAATAATAAAAAAAAAAGTGAAAAAAAAAAAGTTGGGAGCTTTATAACCAAGGGAGCTTTATAACCAAGAGTAGTGGATACTGGGGTCAAGAGATCCTAGGAGTAACAAACTGAATAACCAGAAGGGTGAAGCAAGCACATCAGGCTCGGAATATCCCATTTTCTTAGGGCAGAGAACAGCTAATTTGGTGTCAGGCTTCAGGTGATATGGGAGGAGTTATGCTGTGAGAACTGGGGGTCAAAGAAAGGTGATAATGTTATGGCTATATTATTGCGCTAGTCACATATTCTAAGCCTTCCTACTCTGAAAGAAATCTTCTCAGTGCACAATCCATAGCAGCTCATCTCACCTCTCAAAAATGGACATCAGTCAACCCAGCAGGGTATCTCAGTACAAAGGGGAGAGCACATCAAATCACCAATCATTTCAGAAAAGCCAATGTTTTGTTGTCCTTTGATATAAGATTAACTTAATCTTGAGGACAGAAGCATAGAAGAATAAACATAACAGGAAAGTTTAGAATAAGTATGATTTATATCCTTAGAAATGTAAGGCGATATCTGACCCATAATAAAATGAAGCTACTATATAATGAGAATTAAAGCTGTCACTATTGTGGAAAACCTGGAACCCTTGCACACTGTTGATGGGAATGTAAAATGGTGCAGCCACAATGGAAAAACAGTATGGAGAGTCCTCAAAAAGTTCAAACTATAACTACCATATGCAATCCCACTTCTGGGTACTTATCCAAGAGTTGAAATCAGGATGTCAAAGAGATATTAGCTCTCCTATGTTCACTGTAGCTGTATTCACAAATAGCCAAGAGGTGAAAATAACCCAAATGTCAATTGATGGATGATTGAGTAAAGTGTTATATACATAAAATTGAATTTTAATTCAGCCTTAAAAAAGAAGGAAATCTTGTCATATGCCACAACATGGATGAACCTTGAAGATATTATGCTAAGTGAAATAAACTAGTCACAGAAGGACAACTATTTCATGGTTCCACTTATATGAGGTATCCAAAATAGTCAAACTCAGAGGAGCAGAGTATAGTATGATGGTTACCAGGGACTGGGGTGGGGTGGGTGGAGGAGAAAATGGGAAGTTGCTATTTAATTGTATAAAGTTTCATTTATGCAAGATGAATAAGTTCTAGTGATCTGATGTACAGCACTGTGCTTATAGATCATGATGCAGTCATGGGTCATTTAACGACATGGATACAATCTGAGGAATGTGTCATTAGATGATTTTGTCATTGTGTGAACATCATAGAGTGTAGTGTTCTTACACAAACCTAGATGGTATAGCCTATATGAGGTATCACCATCATGTATGTGGTCTACCATTAACCATAATACCCTTATATGGCACATGACTATATTCTATTGTACACTTAAAATTTTAAGAGATGTCTCATTTTAAGTGTTCTTACCACAATAAAAAAAATGATCACAATTGAAATAAAACTCAGTAGTTGGGCTAAACAGAAGAAAGACCATAGTTCAAGAGAAACTAGGGCACTAGGCTATAGAACCAAGGAATTTTCTAGAATTCAAATAGTTGGAGAGGCAACATATTGTAGTTAAGAGCAAAGATTCGGGGGGGGGGATGTCAATTGGGGAAAAAGGAGACATATGTAAAACTTTAGACAATAAAAAAAATAATAATAAGGGAAAAAAAGAGCAAAAACTCTGGAAACAAACTGCTTAGGTTTGAATACTAGGTCTGTACTTACCTAGCTGTGTGACATTGGGAAAATCATTAACATTTCTGTATATCTTATTAGACTTTTTTCCCTTCTAAATTCCAAATGTATCCTACAGTTTGTGAAGCTGAGGCTAGCACTTTGAAAACTTAACTTCTTTTGTTAATTTGTTTCCTATAAAGTTATGCCAATAGAGGGCACAAAATCACAACAAAGAGGCAGGAGGCAGGGTAGGAACTTCTGGTTTGCTTGCAGTTTCTGCCAACATATTCTAACATCAGGAGATAATGCTGGCAACAGGAGTTAGTGGTTCTAGTCTCTGTCTTCACTTGGCATCCCAGAACAGTCTTGAACTCCCTCTGCCAGTATCAGTGGGATGGGCACTCCCAGAGACTCTTCGTAACCCTACCTGACCTAGAGTGGCATCCCTTCCTCATAGTTCTATACTCCAAATCTACAGAGTTTCTAGGTTCTGATAATCCTATATAATAAAGAGCTAATATGCTAATTAGACTAGACGATGGAACGACCTTCCGGAATGACCTTCCAGAAGGACCTTCTGGAATGACCAGTGGGCAGGAGGTAGGGCTGCGGGGCCGCAAGGCAGCCAGGGCTGCGAGGGCCAAGCCCCTTGCACGAATTTTGCTCATTGGTCCTCTAGTCTTTGATAAGTCCCCCCAGACATAGGGGTAGTAGCCATTTCTGCCTTTATTATTTCCTTGTGCATCTAGGTTAACTCAGTGTTCTCATTTTGCTTTATCAGTGACACAATACCTGCTTAACCAATTCTCTATGTAAGTTCTCTCTGTTGAAATGTCTAGGGTGCTTTTGTTTTTCTAAATTAGTCCTGACTGACGTAGTTCATCATATTCAGCCAGAAGTGGGTGATTATGAAGATACAGATAGAGCACGGAGAATAGAGCCTGTATATAAAGAGCTATATAAGCATTGACTATCTTTATCAAATGTTACCTCCAAAAGCTGAGAAAATGTAAGAAAAATGAGTGAACATAGAACTAGAAATTTCAGTAGCTGTTTTAGCAGATGAGAAGAGATTTTACTGAGGAAGCAATAATAACAGATAGATGATAGGTAGATAAATAATTGAAAAATGATATGTATTATATATTTATATGGGGTAAATACATGATATGTGATAGATGGTAGGTTGATTAGGTAGACAGATGGAACAGAAGAGACAAATTTGCCTGAATTTAATATAGATATGTCATTGGCAGAACAAAACACATATAAACAGACACACACAAAACACAATTACTTATATCTAGAAATATATTCAGACTTAACCATCAAAGATAAGGACTCAGTATTAATCTCTTATCAAATCTAGATAAGAGGAGAATAAGAATATAAAACTATTGAATGATTTCATTTGTGAACAGAGGTGCAATATCTAAAATAAAATACTATGAATAGAGCATAGCAATGTATTAGAAAATAATACAACATAATTATGGTTTATCTCAGGAATGCAAAAGTAGTTTAATATTAAAACTTAAGAGTAGTTTAATATTATAACTTAAGAATTAATATGTAAATGAGAAAGAAAACTATATGTTGATCTCAATAGTTAATGAAAAAAAATTTGATAATATCCAATATCCATTCTTTATTAAAAAAAAAAAAGAAACAGCTCAACTTAATATGAGATTTGTACCAGTAACCTATAGCAAACGTCATGGTCAATGGTGACTCACTAAAAACATTTCCATCAAGTCAGGAACTATATCAAGATGCCCACTAATGTTTTAAATACTCAATACTGCTTTGAAGTACCAAATTAATAGGAAAAATAAAGTATACATATTGAAAGAAAGAAGCAAAATTGTTATTATTTCTATACAGTTTGTCAGTTGATTGTCTTAGTTTTCCTATTGGAATGAATAAGAGATTTCAGTACTGTGATCTGATAAAAGATAAGTGATAAAAATCTAAGCTTTCTTATATACCTGTGAAACCTAATATATTTAAAGATTTTATTTTCTGATGGCAAAACAATAAATATAAAGCAACGTGGAAGAAATCTAGAAATAAATGTACAATATTGTGTAGAAAACTATAAAATATTGCTGAAGGTGATTTAAGAGTCTAAGTAAAAGAAATATTGCATATTCATGAATGAAAAGATGAAATACAATGAAGTTGTTAATTTTTTCAAACTTAATAAATTCAATGTCATCCTGTAATTTAACCTGGTTATTAAATAACTGGAAAGGAGCAAAGTGAAGACCAAATAGGTATGTTATTTGTGTAACTTTTCTAGGAAGCTGCAGTTTATATGCATGCCCAATAAAGTCTGGATGAAATATGGAAGGTACTTAGTTGTCAGTCACACCTGGAAGCAGGTTATTGGCCACTAGGAAGACTTAAACTCCCAACAAAGGAGTTTACTCTCTTTCTGGCTTGGCTCTTGGGACTCTTGTTGCAGGGGCCATGTTCACCTTACTCCCCTATATTCACCCACGTGGCTCACAGCCATGTGGATCTCACACAATGGACTGGTGGACTGTAACTAGCCTAATGTTCTACCAGACCCAGCTACACCATGGATTGGGAACTCTAGATACTGGCTTGCTTCTAGCTCTACTGAATCCCCAGCTGCACCTCTTCCAGGACTGGATTAAGGGAAGTGGGACTTTGGGAACCCAAGGATGTAATTACATGCAAATAAAGTTTTCTACCACATCTCATTCTCCCATGGGGTCTTCCAGAAATGCTCATTCTAATGGTGCCCCAAGAACTAGCAATGGAGAAAGATGATCTATGCATTTATCTGATTACAATCTCCTCAAATTCCCCACAATATTTTACATCTATTTTGAACTCTGAGTTCAAAATTCAAGTAAAAAAAAAATATATGTGAAGATGGTAGTCAGTTTTGTAAAAGAATAAATTGAGTAACTTGATTTAACAGATTTTAAATCATCAAAATTTAGGAGGTTAAGTAAGTATGGTGTGCATGTATAGAAATAGAGTTATGCTCACTGGCATGTGGATATTTCCAAGATATACAGTTGAGTGGAGAAAGTAAAAGTGAAGAAAGTCGACTTTCTATTTTCTAATTCACAACACAGAAATAGACCCAGAAGAATGCATACCCACTGATGACAGACAGTGCCAATGGGATGGGATGGTAGCTACTGATGAAAGGATTCCTTCGCCTTAAGAGTAGTCTTAGAATTTTTAAAGAATGAAGACTCATATTATTTAGGTGATTATAAATAAAAATGTTTTTAAAATCCATATTATCTATGTATGTAAGGACAAATCTACCTTTCCACCTCAATCTACCTATCTCTATGAGCTAATTTTACTGTATAACAAACCACTCCAAAAACAAGTGATTTAAAACAACATGTATTAACTCTCTTGATTCAGTGGGTGTTTTTGATTCAGCTGAGGACAGGTGGTCTAGAACCACCTCACTCACCTACCTGTCCAGGCCTCTGCTGGAATGACATGGATTACTAGGGTGGCTGAGGCCTCTTTCCACATTGTAGCTTGTCCTCCAGGAAGGCAACCTCAGCTTGTTCACATGATGGTGAAAGTGAACCAGCAGCAAAGAGGACAAATCCCAATGCACAACTCCTAGGTGTGTCAGACTTGCTATCATTAAATTGACTGAAGCATTTCATGTGGCCAATCCCAGAGTCAGCTATAGAAAAAGCTTAAGAAAATACATACTAAGCAACAAAGAGTGGATATACCGGGCTATAGAAATGATGGAGTAGGAAGGAGGCTTTCTGCTTCCTTACATTCTAACATGCTCTTTTGTCTTGTTGTTTTACAATGAGTATGTAAAACACTACTTTATAGAGTGAACAGAAAAAAAACATTCTTCTGTGGGGATGGGATCTCTGAAAGTTTCTCACTTGACTCCATTCCCTGTATCTACATACATCTCCCCTCCCTAGCCACTGGATCTTCAGGCCCTTACATTTGTTAAGCATGTACTTTCCCACCGAAAGACACTGCAAAACACCCACCTTCTTCAGAAGCCTCACCTTTGCAGCCACCCTAGTATCTGCCAGTGAGGAGGAAACTGGTCTTGCCAGGCATGTCAGGGCATAAAAACTGTAAACAATGCACTGCCCTGGGGGGGGGGATTGTTATGCTGGTGCCAGGATGTGGCCTGACACCTGGGGTCCTTCCTGCAGGGCCATGAAGGGGGCAGGGGGCATATCTGCAAGACAAAGACCCCAGTGGGATATATATAGGCTCTCTGCATGTTTCTTCACTCTGATTTGGAAATTATTCCCAGAGTCCACTAGTGTTAATAAACGGGGTCCCTCCCTTTCTCTAGGAAGCCTGCTTGGTATTTCTTTGCTCTTCTGTAACACCAGCACATATGCAGACTTCATGGAAACATGCATAACAAGGTAAACTAGGACAAAAAGCCTTTTAGAAACCCCAACAGGCAGCAGCTGCTCCTGTGCCCCAAGGCAAGGGCTTAATTTCCCTCTGTGGTCCAAGGCTTTTTGTAAAGCACAATACCTTTGCTGGCTGATTTAGGGTGCAAACATTGAGTCTCCCAGAACACAACTGAGACAGACGCAATGTAAGAAAGAGGTACCCAAGCCTCTTGTGAGACTGGAGAAAATAAAGATGATGCAGGGAGGAATGAGGAGAAAACAGGGAAGACAAAGCAAAAGCACGACTTTGGGTAGTGTGGGTGGCTGAAATTCTTTTAAGGACAGAGGTGTATTACAGCAATTAAGTGATTCTCTCTCTCTTTTGTTGTCCTTCCATACTCTGCTTTGCTATGTGGATGCCTGGAGGTTGTCAGGTACATTTTCCTTTGTCAGCTGCCTTGGCTAGGTTTTGTCAAAATGAGTCTGGGGACTTGCTCCTTTCTTTGTTTGCTATTCCTGTCACTGGAGCCCATTTCTTTCATATATTTTTATTGATTTAAGAGAGAAATGGAGAGGGAGAGAGAGAGAAAAACATCAATGATGAGAGAGCATCATTGATCAGCTGCCTCTTGCATGCTCCCCATTGGGGATCGAGCCCACAAGCTAGGCATGTGCCCTGACCAGGAATCCAACTGAGACTTCCTGGTTCATAGGTTGACGCTTAACCACTGAGCCACATCGGCAGGGCTGGAGCCCATTTCTTATTCCTATAACCAGCGCCCTGACAGAGACCTTCAGTCTCTCTGTTTCACTCCCAGAACAAGCCTCATTGCACCCTCTTTAGTGAACCAGCACCAGAAGGCAACAGCCTTCCCTCAGAAGGCTCTGCTCAAGTGCTAAGCCCTACCCTTTCACAGATCCTGATTCATTTGCTAGCATCAGCCAAAGGGCAAGTCCCTCTCTCATCAGGGTCTCTTCCAACAATGTGGGGTGTGAGTTTTGGGATTCTGATATTGTCCCTTCCCCCACTTTTTTCTCCAATCCTAGGTGTGGTGGCTGCTCCTGGCACTTATTAATTTTCTATTACCTCAGTGTATCTACCCCACCCTTTAAAATTCCTCTGTTGAAATAAACAAAAACACCAAAATTGAAGAAAAACAAATAATAAAACAGAGGCTATTTATTCAGAGCTTGTTATAGCTAGGGAGTGAGCCATTACAGCTTGCATTTGACAGAGAATCAAAGGCAGACCCTAGAGTGGGAAATCACAGTGAGAAAAGGGAAATGTTTCAGGTATGCTCTGATTGGAGGTTTTTGGAATGTGAAAGATGGGAGAAGGCTAGCTAGAAGCAGGGTGTCTTACGTGATTGCTTTGGATATGCTCCCCAAAGTGGGGGTGGTGGTGAAACTATCATGAAGCTGGTAGTCATTGGTCAAGTCCTGACCATTCTGTTCTGGTCACTACAGAGGTTGAAAGTCAGAGATCTATTGTTATATATAGACTAGAGGCCTGGTGCACAAAAATTTGTGCACTCGGGGGGAAGGGAGGGTCCCTCAGCCCGGCCTGTGCCCTCTCGCAGTCTGGGACCCCTCGGGAGATAACGCCCTGCTGGCTTAGGCCTGCTCCCGGGTGGCAGAGGGCAGGCCCAATCCCTAGGTGCAGCCCCTGGTC
>NW_005354673.1:2310276-2323892 GCF_000412655.1 Myotis brandtii
TCACTGAAGGAAGCAAGCCTCATGTTAGTTTCAAGCTGCCTGGCTGCCGGCCGCCATCTTGGCTGTCAGTTAATTTGCATATCTCCCTGATTAGCCAATGGGAAGGGTAGCGGTCGTACACCAATTACCATGTTTCTCTTTTATTAGTGTAGACAAGCCATAGTTCATTTGTACATTCAGTTGCTCACCTCCAATGCCTGTTCCTATATTAATTTCTCTCTATGACAATGTCTTGTGTGCTTTTATTTTCCTGACTAGACTGAATGATACAAGGAATGTCTAATACTCAATTTGAAAAGTTTCCATTTTTTGTGTGTATCTGTTTTGCCAAATCGTTAGTAAGTCTGATATGCATTGCAAATGACTTGTATAAATTATATTTTGGGGAAATTGAGGAAATGAATAGGGCAGGAAGAACAGCTATAAGAGGCAATGCATTTAGTGATACCAGATTCCAACAGGGAGAGGAAGGTGAGCCTTGAAGGAACCAGGAGAACCAAGCCCCAAAGTCATTTCCTATCCATACTCTATATTATAAACCATGTGAAGGTGCCCAATAAACAACTTGGTTTGGTTAACACTTTTCAAGTTGAGCAAATCAACTTGTATATGAGTAATACTTTTATGATTCATTCACATTTATTGCCTGTTCTCTTCAACTTATCTTTATTAAATTCCTAATCTGGGCTAGGTGTAGTTAGATATTTTTAAAATGGAAATTACCCAACCTTTGTCCTCAAAGGATTTAGAGGATTTCTGGGAAGAGATTGACATGCAGGAAGTGAGTAGAAGTGATAAAAACAATGTAATGTAAGGTTCAGAATAAGCACTACAACTAAAAGGCACTGTACTATTTTTAGAAAGAAAAGAAAATGCATATAATTTTCAGAGTAGATCAGACTTTAATTTTTCACTTTTCAATAAAGAAAAAGTGAAAATTAAAATATATTTTAAACTTGTGATTGCAAAATTGCTTATAATTCTTCCTCATTGAAAGCTCATGATTTTTTAATTTACCTTTAATATGTACACAGTTTAAATGGTCATAATCATGGTATAGAACTTACTATATTATCTGTGTTTACATTGTCATTTTTTTTTTACTTTTTCATATTTTGTATGTCTTGCCATTTTTAATAATTCTGTAACATTTCATTATTTGTGCTATAACTTATACAACCTTCCATTTGGGCTGTTCTTTACTTATTTATTTATTTTAGATTTATAGCCATGAAGATAATAATGGTTTTACTAAATTTTTGCTTCTGGCAGATTGTTTCTGTGGGATAGACTTTTAGAGAAGGGATGCTGGCTATGGGCACATTTATGGCTGACTCTTGCAACACTGTTTTACAAAAAGATTGTACAGTATTGTTAGCAAGGAAGTGGTGTATCTTAGCCACATCAGCACGTTTTCTTTTTTTTTAAATCCTCATTTCCAGGGTGCTATAATTTACATTTTAAACTACTAATGAGGAAAAGAATCTTTCCATCTGTTTTCTCTTGGTATTTGTTGAGGACGATTATAAAATGTGCAGAGGAAAGGAAAATACCAGGGCTGGGTGAGAAAAGTGAAGATGGCTGAATGATAGGAGAATAGAAATGTTATTTATAATGTGTATGTTTATAAATGTATATATACATGTACACATGAATGTCTTTGTATTTCTCCCTGATCAAGTATTTACAGTAAGCCCCACATCAGATTAAATGGTACTTTACATAAATCTTATCCTCACACTACTTGATTTTTTTCCCCATTTTCCTTTTCTTTAAAAATGTAATTTTATTGATTTCAGAGAGGAAGGGAGAGGAAGTGTTATGCCCAGATTCCAAGATCCCCAAAGAACCACCAGGGAGAGCCGAGTCCAATGCAAAAGCAAAAGAGCCTTTATTCAAGCTCGAGCCAGGTCCCTCTGCTCTACCGACGCAGCAGCAGCATGCGAAGAGCCCCCAGCCCCAAGAGAACAAAGATTTTATAGGGCTAGTCATTTGGGTGGGCTTAGGTGGGTGATGTGGGTGACAGTGACTGGTCAGTTTCAGGTCAGGGTTTTATTCCAGGGTTTTACAGCAGGGACTTACAGCAGGAACTTACAGCAGGGACTTACAGCACAAAAGGCAGGAAATGGTTAACGCATTCCTGGGCCTGAGCTATGCCCCGCTACCTCCTGATTGGTCAAGGGTGGCGCACAAGGAGCATTCTACTATGGTATATAATTTGGACCTTAGCTGCATTCTTTGGGGCTTCATTGGTCTGCTTGGGTGGCGGTTGGGGAGTTTTTCCTGGAAGGGAGGAGAGGTCGGGGGCACAGCTTTACGAGATGGAGGATAGTCAGTCCCGCTTTGTCCTTTCAGAAGAGAGAGATAAAAACATTAATGATAAGAGACAATCATAGATTGGCTACCTCCTGCATGCCCCCTACTGGAGATTGAGCCCACAACCCAGGCATGTGCCCTGCCTGGGAATCGAACTGCAACCTACAGGTTCATGGGTTAACTCTCAACCACTGAGTCGCTGAGCTACACCCGCCAGGCAAGTTTTTCCAATTTTTCTGGTGAGAAACTAAAAGCTCATGGAAGGTAAGTCACATGCCCAGGGCCACCAAGCTTTGTAGCACTGGGATTTTTCCAATGCCTGCCTTACTCTAATACATTTTAAACAACAGGGAATACTCTAAATATTTTACTTAATATGGAAAATCTAATACTGAAGAAAACACACACACATGATAAGTTATCATAAATTGGTTGGTAATAATGTAATCTTCCTGGGCCCTGGTAGGATTTATCAAAACAAGATCCATATTGGCTGTAAGGACTATATTCATTTTCTGCTGCCAAATAGACTTGGTCTTAGTTTAATTCTCTTTATAGAATTGATGTTTGTTCTTGGCTAACCATCTATGATATTATACTGTAGACAATGAAATATTCACTTGAATGTGCCTTACAATTAGCCTCAGCAGAGTATATGCTTCTTTCATCCAAACATTTTACTTTATCTATAAAGATTAAATTAATCATCTCTACCAACAATGAATAGCTGAGAGAATGGGTTTTTAATATCTGGAGTAGAGAAGGGCAAATTGCAGAAAGAGCAATACATTTTGTTTGACCAGTGTTCCATATTTCCTTTTATAGTTTGTATTCAATATCATATGCAGCATCTTTGGGGAGAAAAGAGATATGATACATCATTTGATCAATGGCTGCCAGCTATTCAGGGGAAGATAGTGGACAAAGATGATGAATTAAGATGCACTTTAATTTTAATCAAACTATTTCAAAGTTCCATCATTTAATTTTTTTGCAACAATTCTATAAGTTTGATACTATTAATTCCATATTTTATAGATGAGAAAGTAGCCAGAATGAAGTTGAGTGATTAAACTAGAGTACCTGTATAGGCCATGCAGCATCAGTCTTCTGGTCTTGACCAGTGTTCTGGTGCGTTCTGGTGGGTCCACTGCTTTGGGTCCACTCTGCTTTCTGTTACAATCCACCACCCATTTGTGGTATCACAGTGCAATGAAATTCCCTGGGAGGAAATCATCAGGAGGGAAAGCCAGAGGGCTATCTATCCTCAAAGGCATGTGCTATTTGATAGCTTATAAATAGTATTCATATTTAACAAGGGATAATGGATTTGGAACAAATTGCTTTGTTGAAATAGTTTTTTTTGGTAGATTCCCCTTCTGTGTGATTGAACTTAAAATATATATGAGTGCTAAGTTCTCCACCTTGAGCACCAATTAAGTCAGAAGTTCAGAATTACTCAGATATAGTCAGTGAACCACTTATATCAGGGTCCCATGGGCCCCACCCACACATACTAAGTCAGAATATTTGAGAGTGGGGCCCAAGATTCCTTATTTTAAATCCCTCTCCAGTGTTTGAAAATGACTCATTATGATTTTCCACATTAGGTTTGATGATGGTGATGATGATGATAATGATGACAAATGGAACAGCTCCTGGCACCTACTTAGTGATATATACAAATGTGTTAAATGTTTTAGATATAGTACCTTGTAAAACTCATAAAACCCATTTATTATTCTTATTTTCACACTAGATGAAGGAACTGCAGATTCCTAAAGAGGGAGAATCAAATTTAGGTATCCGGTTCCAGACTTTCCCATGCCTCCTTAACCTCAGCACTGCATCAGTGCGTTTCAATTACAGAGAATTTCAGCCAGTGATGTCCAAGCAAAGATAAGTGTGGCAATTTACAATGAAACAAAAATTAAATAAGATAAAAATAAAGCTGGATCTTTCATTTTTGAATTAGAAAATAGTCAGCCATTTTCCTAGGATTTGCTGAATGAGTAGACGAAAAGTGATTATGTTGTGATTAATTTTTGCAAGCCCTACAGTTTTGTAAAAGATTTAACTAAGAACTTGACAAAAAATTTCTAAATTATTTAAACACTAGAAGCCCAGTGCATGAAATTTGTGCATGGGGGAGTGTCCCTCAGCCTGGACTGCACTCTCTCCAGTCTGGGACCCCTCGGGGGATGTCCAATTGCCGGATTAGGCACCATCCTGCAGGATCAGGCCTAAACCGGCAATTGGACATCCCTCTCACAATCCAGGACTGCTAGCTTCTAACTTCTTGCCTGCCTGCCTGCCTGATTGCCCCTTACTGCTTCTGTCTGCCAGCCTGATCACCCCCTAACCACTCCCCTGCCGGCCTGATCACCCCCAACTGCCCTCCCCTGCTGGCCTGATGGCCCCCAACTGCCCTCCCCTGCTGGGGCCTGATTGCCCCCAATTGCCCTCCCCTGCTGGCCTGATCGCCCCTAGCTGCCCTTCCCTGCTGACCTGATCGCCCCTAACTGCCCTCCCCTGCTGTCCTGATTGCCCACAACTGCCCTCCCCTGCTGGCCTGATTGCCCACAACTGCTCTCCTCTGCTGTGACTCACCTCCTCCATGTGAGGCGGTGGAGATGCGGTACCGTCCTCCTCCACACCGTGCAGAGCTGAAGGACCCCCAGGCCTCACCACGCAGAGCAGCCACTGGGCCAGGCCTCCACTGTGCATGCAGCCATCTTGTGGCAGCCATCTTTTGACGGCCATCTTGTGATGGCCATCTTGTGACAGCCATCTTGTGTCAACCATCTTGTGACAACGTGAAGGCATGACGCCACCTAGGCTATTATTAGTATAGATATGCATGGGAAAACCAGACAAATAAAACAATGTAAATAAAAACTACTTTAAAAGTGAGAAAAATTCACATAGAAATTACTTTTGGTAACCCACAGAGACTAGCAGTGGTCTTCAAAGGGTGGTAATTGCAAAGTGGTCTCATTCAGACCTGTGGTGACTTTCTTTAGCTTGACTTCATAAACTAGTGCAGTTTATATTTCCTGGGGATTTCTACAAAGCTTCTTAATCAGAGAAAATGTCAGGCAATTTCCAAATGTATAGGTTACTATGCTTAGAAGCAGCAGTACATAACTCAAGGCTTTGTTCTCAATTCCTTCACATATTTTCTGTATTAGTAATAAACATGATGGTATTTATTGAACTCTATACAAGAACCACATTTAGATAAAAAGGAGCTCATATAATGATAGTTTGTTTCACCATTGTTTCTTTTAAAACATTACAGTGGGAGCATTCTTATTGCTGGTGGGACTATACATTTATACAAAATTTTCTGGGTGACAGTTGGTACTGGATAAGAAGTTCTGAAAATTTTCTTTGATCTAACAAATCTATTTATAGAAATTTGTTGTAAGGCATTGGTGAATAATATGAACAAAGACTTTTCCACAAATAAATGGGAATCATTGCTTTGTCTGAAGACAAATGACACAAAGTAGCTTATCATGCAAATTGATCTTTCTATCTCAGACATTTTGAAAAATATGGGATATGTTAATTTTTTAATATTTAAGCTGGTTTATGAAAAGCCTATAATTCTACTTAAATGAAAAGTCCTTGGCAGTGTAAATCTAAACATCTTAGTATTAATAATGAGATAATATTTTCATACTAGGAAAATTCTTGTTCTGCTCTCAGTAATGATTTCTTTTACTCATGGAATCCATGTAATGCCTCAGGGCAGTAAAGCTGCTAAGAGAAGAAAATAACTAAAACAACAATAAAAGTAAATCTCACCTGTTTCAGAAACCAAACCTTTCGAATTACAAAAGCCTAAAGATTATTTTTCTTTCTTCTTATGGACCTTTTAGGCTCAGAATTGAATGAGTCATGATCCTTGGTTATGAAACACTCTGTCATTGGTTCATACAAGGCCCTCATTTATTATGTTTTATTCATGATAATGTAAAGAGCACTCATAATCTATTATACTCTCAAGGAATAGGAGTTTTACCAATAACTTGCATCTATTATATACTCATTCTCTCATTCTTCAGCCTTTCCCCCCAAATGTAATCCTCTCTCAAATTTTGTGTCTATCACTGGCTTGAAATATGGCTCTTGAATACTTGAGCAAGAGTTGCTCTTTGTTAAGTAGGAGGGTAATTGCTAAGATGTGGCAACTTATTAGATATCTATAATAATAAAAGGGTAATATGCAAATCGACTGAACATCCCAACAGTGGAATGACTGTCCAGACAACCTTCCAGATGAAGCCAGGGCTGCAAAGGCCTACTCTTGCATAAATTTTGTGCATCGGGCCTCTAGTACAATCATAATAGGTAATGCTAAAGTGTTGGAAGCATGGTTGCACCAATTTACTGTTCAATGAACTCTGTACAAGAAATCCTGTTGATCTCTGCAATGGAATTGCCTAAATTCTGTTTTTACTAATTAAGTGGAATGAAGTCATTTCTTGTGTAGTCATGATTTGCTTATCATTACAGTCTTGATTTCCTTATCCAAAGCACTAAGGTGGTAGAGCACATTGATTAACTTTATGTGTTTTCTTCTCTGTACATGGCTGTTTCAGATTTTCCTCCATTTCTCTATTGGTATAATTATTTTCTTATAGATTAATAAAAGTATATCTATATCAATATTTATATCACATTTTGTAGTTATATATAGTAATGATATTTCCCTGGTTTATTGTTGTTTTTTACTTTTCTCTTGGGCATCCTTTGACATCATTGAAACTAAGACACAGGATTAATTTGGCTATGTGGATGTGTTTTTTGTTTGTTTCCATATAAATTATAGAAATGTTTTGCTATTTATGTAAAAAAAATGCCATTGGGGGAGGGTGATGTCATCAAAGATGGTGAAATAAGTGTTCCCTTGCTTACACCCCCCAAACAAACAACAACCTGGAAGTCATCCATGAATAAAATGCCAATAAAGTCCAAGATTTAGGAGAGCTGCTTTGAGAAGACCAAATCACATCCTGGTGTTAGGATTGCTAAACACACTTCCAGCCACAGACCAAAAGCATCACTGCTTCCTTAGGGACTCAACTCCAGCCCAACCCAGCAACAATCCTGCAACCAACCACATCTGTCAAGGAACCTGGGAAGACCATTTCACAGAAGAAGACATAGAAATGGTCAATAGCTTTATGATAATGTGTTTAATATCACTAATCATCAGGAAAATACAAATCAAAACCGTAGTGAAATATCATCTCATATCTGTTAGAATGGTCATTATTAAAAAGACAAGAGGATAAGTATTGTTGAGGATGTGGAAATTGAAACCCTTGAACACTGTTAATGGGAATGTACGTTGATACAGCTGTTATGGAAAACAGTATGGAGGTTCCTTTAAAAATTATAAATGGAGCCCTGGCCCATGTGGCTCAGTTGGTTGGGCATTGTCCAGGAGGTTGCTGGTTTGATCCCTGGTCAATGGCACATGCCCAGGTTGTGGGATCAATCTCTAGTGGGGGGTTGTGCAGGAGGCAGCCAATCCATGTTGTGCTTTCACATTGCTGTTTCTTTCTCTCTCTCTAAAAATCAATAAACTATTAAAAATTAAAAATAGCCGAAACCGGTTTGGCTCAGTGGATAGAGTGTCGGCCTGCGGATTGAAAGGTCCCAGGTTCGATTTCGGTCAAGGGCATGTACCTGGGTTGCGGGCACATCCCCAGTGGGAGATGTGCAGGAGGCAGCTGATTGATGTTTTTCTCTCATCGATGTTTCTAACTCTCTATCTCTCTCCCTTCCTCTCTGTAAAAAATCAATAAAAAACATATTTTTTTTAAAAAAAATTAAAAATAGATCTACTTACAATATCTGCAATCAATAAATGTGATACACCACATAAACAAAATGAAGGATAAAAACCACATGATCATATCAATAGATGCAGAAAAAGCATTTGATAAAATACAGCACCTATTTATGATAAAAACTTTCAGCAAAGTGGGAATAGAAGGAATATATCTCAACATAATAAAGGCAATATACTAGTATAACAAACCCACAGCCAACATTATACTAAATGGACAAAAACTGTAAGTATTTCCCTTAAAATTACAAACAAGACAGGGATGTCTTCTTTCCCCACTCTTTTTCAACATAGTACTTGAAGTCCTAGCCATAGCAATCAGACAAGAAGAAATAAAAGGCATTCAAAATGGAAAGGAAGAAGTAAAACTGTCATTATTTGCAGATGACATGATACTGTATATAAAGAACCTTAAGGATTCCATAAAAAAACCTACTAGAACTGATAATGCCAGTTAAGTAGCAGGATTCAAAAATATTCAGAAATCGGTTGCATTTTTATACACCAATAATGAACTATCAGAAAGTACTAAAACAATCCCACTTACAAATGCATCAAATATAATGTAATACCTAAGAATAAATTTAACCAAGGATGTAAAAACATGTACTCAGAAAATTCTAAGACTTGACAAAATAAATTGAATAAGATACAAATAAGTAGAAGCATATACTGTGTTCATGAGTAGGAAGAATTCACATTGTTAAAATGTCCATTGTTAAACTGTCCAAAGCAATTTGTAGATTCAATGCATTTCCTATCAGGATATCAATGGTGTATTTCACAGAACTAGGCCAGGTGAGTACTAGATTTACCAGGGGGAATCACTTTGTAAATTATATAAATGTCTAACCATTATGCTGTACACCTGAAATTAATATACAATAATGTTTAATGTCATCTCTAATTGATTTTTTTTTTAAAAAAAGAAGCTGCAAAACTTATTCTCTATAGTATTTGAGATCTTGCTTGCTGGTATAGCACATGCATCATTTTGGCTCAAAATTATAAAAACTCAAAAAAAAATATATGGGACCACAAAATGACTTTGAATATGACTACAGCAATCGTAAGAAAAGAAGGAGCCCAGCCAGCGTGGCTCAGTGGTTGAATGTCAAGTGATGAACCTGGAGGTCATGGTTTGATTCCAGGTCAGGGCACATGCCTGGGTTGCAGGCACAATCCCCAGTGGCGGGGGGGGGGGGGGGTGCAGGAGGCAGCCAATCAATAATTCTCTCTCATCATTGATGTTTCTATTTCTCTCTTTCTCCCTCTCCCTTCTTCTCTGAAATCAATAAAAATATATTTTAAAAAAAGAAAAAAGGAAGGCAGGAAAGATTTTTTGCAAGATTTCAGGATGCATCAGCAATGAGATTGCTGTATTTGTTACATATTGATTGCCCAGATTGATTATCTTGGTAGTTGGGTCTACAACCCTTCCTTTCTCACTATTCCATAAGGCTCTCTACACCTGCTTCTCTTACAAGCTGCATGTTTAGCAGGAGAGAATGCCTCTGAGAGAGGCAACCCCTTCTGGGTCAATTGCCTATGAATCACTGCTCTCATTTGGCAACCCTAAGCATGATCTCATTTATTCATTATGGGAAATGTATTTGTAACATCCTGATGAAAATTACTGCCAAATTCATGCACAACCATAAATTTTGACAGACTGCTAAAGAAGAGAGAATGATGAGGCCCGCTTAGAGTCTTCTAGATTGTATATAGAGAGCAAGGGTGCCCGCCATACACTGGAAACGTATATGGTCTTATTAACCACTAGAGGCCCAGTGCATGAAATTAGTGCAGAGGTAGGGTCCCTAGCGGCTGCCAGCTGCTGGCCCGGACCTTCCTTCCCACGGTTGGCCAACCGGCCCCGCCCCCTGGTCAGACTCCCAGTGGAATTCCCAATTGAACTCCTGGTTGAACTCCTGGTCAAGGGGACAATTTGCATATTAAGCTTTTATTTTATAGGACTAGTAGCCCGGTGCACAAAAATTTGTGCACTCGGGGGTGAGGGTGAGGGGTGGGGCCAGACTCCTCAGCCCGACCTGCATCCTCTGTCATGTTCCGGGACCCCGGCCACTCCTGGCCTAGGCACAGGCCTACAGGCTTGGGCGGCCTGGCTCCCGAGGCCCCATTTTATCAAGAAAACAAAGCCGGCATTAGTTACAGCCCTCACAGAACCCAGTACACTGCATCTGTGCATACAACTGCCTCGTTCATGTGCCTGCTTGTGAATGAGTGAATGAATGAGCAAGTAAGTGAATGAGCAAGCAGCTACTGGTCGGGATAGTTTGCACTTTGCTCTGGGCTGCCTGACGAAACCCTGGGCAGTTCCTGCCCTGCTCCCAGGGGCCCCACTACCCTCTCCCAGCTGCATAGTTTGTGCAGGGCAAAGGAGGCCCGGGTGTGCGTGTTGGCAGATCTGTGCATTAGCACCCGCCAACCTGGGATCCCCCCGGGAAGGCCATTTGTGGGCGCTGCCGGTGGCTGATCGGTGCATTAGCACCCGCCAGCCAGGGATCCCTCCAGGAGGGCTGTTTGTGGACGTGTCTGGTGGCAGATTGCTGTGGTCCCGCCGGCCAGCCCTGGGTCGGGTCCCATACGGGCTGCCTGCCGCCTGGGTCGAGGTAAGGTCCCTAGCGGCTGCCAGCTGCTGGCTGCTGGCTGCTGGCTGCCAGCTGCTGGCCAGGACCTTCCTTCCCATGGTTGGCCAGCCGGCCCCGCCCCCTGGTCAGACTCCCGGTGGAAGTCCCAATTGAACTCCTGGTTGAACTCCTGGTCGAGGGGACAATTTGCATATTAGGCTTTTATTATATAGGATTGTTTCCCCCAATAAATTTACTGATAATAAAAAAGAATAGAGAGCTCAAAGACATGTTCTGACAGACATTTATCTAAATTTTGTATAATGAAATTTTGAAGATAAAAGTAATGATTAATCAAGAAACTCAGTAAATCTGAAGTTAGAAGTGAATCTGAAATTAGAAAAATAGTCCACAATAAATTTTACCTCAGCCCTGTGACTGACAAGGCAACAGAAATACAAGCTAAAAAATAATGAGGAAAAAGGTAAAGTAAATGGGTATTGCAATTTCCCTAACTTTCATATAACAAAGAGCCTTGCATGCTGGTATTACAGAGACTAACAGAAGAGGTCAGAAAATAAGGGGGAGGGTATCTAATATATAGTCTCTTTATTGGGTTACCAAACTAGAAATTGTTCATGTTCCAATTTGGGGCATTGCCACCTGGCTCTGCTCAGACCTTATCCCTTAGGTTCTTTTCATTCCTGTTTTAAACAGAATGATACAAATTCTACTTTCAATTATTCTCCAGGATGGGTTCATCACAAATAGTCTTGTGCTTTATCTAAAGTCTGTTAGGAGTTCTGTGGCTTTTCCATGAGTTTCTGTCACTTTCATCTTTTTTTTTCTCTGACATTATATCCAGTGGGATAATAAAAGGAGAGGAGACATAAGTCAGGAAGTTTTGTAATGATTTGTAGTTCTTCTAAAACCATTTATCTAAGGGAGGAGATTTTAATGAATTATTGCCATAAGGGTTTGGAGATTATCCATGATTTTTAATTATTTCAACTACCCAGACCATTTTTTGCCTTAAGAATTAGGACCTGCCTACATGGTTTGGATAATTGAGATCTGATTCCTGATGCGCTGAGTAATTCAAAGCATAATTGATCCTTGAATCTCTAAGTGTACTAGTATATGTACCAATCCCTGTATTAGATATCTTCTTACATCCAACACATTTTGATAATTTTAAGCAGGAATCTTGTTACTTTTACTTTTCTCTCTACATCAGTGGAACTCTATAAGTAATAGTATGCTTGGGTCAAATACTATTCACATGTAACCAAACTGATTCCAACTTTAAACAAATTTCAGCAGAAGAATGCCTGGCCATTGAGGGTCAGTGGTTGAGTGTCAACCTATGAACGTGGAGGTCATGGTTCAATTGTCAGTCAAAACATATACCCAGGTTGTGGGCTCAATCCCCAGTGTGGGACATTCAGGAAGCAGCACTGATAAATGATCCTTTCTCATCATTGATGTTTCTCTCTCTCCCTCTCCCTTTCTCTCTGAAATCAAGAAAAATATAAATAAATAAAAATTTCAACAGAATACATATATTTTGACTAGTTTTTATTTTCAACTGATTAGTTTTATTTTTTTTTTAAAGAGAGCCTCTCTCTTCAAATGGCAATTATCTTTGCATTTACATATCCCCACTTTGTAAGGGAGTCTGCAGCAATAGGTTAATCTCTCATTGTTATTTATGAGACACTATCATGGAGTCATAAAATTATAGATCTAGTTGTCCTAAATAGGGATTTGAGTGGAGCAAGAGAATAAATCAGCCATTGTTTCTTGAATGCAGTAAGGCCTCAGTGGGGCAAATCTTTAGTTTCTGGCAGAACATTTAGTTTTTTAAGGAAGTTGGATTGGAGAGGGCAAATCAAAGGTAAGAGGAAAAGTCCACCAAGCCAAAACATGGGGACTCAGATGAGGAAGGCTGAAAACAATAGCATAGAAAAAACCCAAATGGATCCTTAGCCCCCAGGGACATCTAAGGGTCTGGAACCATCAACTTTCAATCCTGAAAGTGGGTTAAGTTGGACTAAAATAATAAAAAAAGCCCTGGAATTCCTATTGGAGCTTTCTACACGTGCTACCTTAAAAACAAGCAATCTACACTAATAAAAGAGAAACATGGTAATTAGCGTATGACCGCTACCCTTCCCATTGGCTAATCAGCATATCCTTATGCAAATTAACTGTCAGCCAAGATGGCGGCCGGCAGCCATGCACTGAAGCGAACAGGGAGGCTTGCTTGCTCCAGTGACAGCGTACTCCAACGTTCCCCGCCTGAGTTGCCGGCCTCTCAGCTGCAACTCTAAGCAACTATGTTGCAAATATAGAAGCTAAACAAAACCCCAGAAACCTGCGTTAGTCAGCCAGGCTTCAGCCAGCTGGACTTAGTGGCGATCAGGCCAGCAGGGAAACACTTAGGGGACGCTAGGCCAGCAGGGGGACTGTTGGGGAGGACCAGGCTGGCAGTGGAGCAGTTAGGGAGCAACAAGGCTGGCAGGGGGAGCAGTTAAGGGGTGATCAGGAGAGCAGGAGAGCTGTTAGGTGGTGATCAGGATATCAGGGAAGCAGTTAGGGGGTGACCAGGCTGGCAGGGGAGCAGTTAGGGGGCAACCAGGCCACAAAGGGGCAGTTAGGGGGTGATCAGGCCAGAGGGGAGCAGTTAGAGGGTGACAAGGCCAACAGGGGGACAATTAGGGGGTGACCAGGTCAGCTTCAGGGCAGTTAGGAGGCAACCAGGCCTACAGGGGGGCAGTTAGGGGGTGACCAGGCTGGCAGGGGGGCAGTTAGAGGGCAACCAGGCTGGCAGGGGACCAGTT
>NW_005354673.1:2324855-2326150 GCF_000412655.1 Myotis brandtii
GAGGGCACAGCCCGGCTGGGGGGCCCCCCCCCCCCCCGAGTGCTTCTAGTCTATACTAATAAAAGGGTAATATGCTAATTAGATGCGGTCGACCAGACATCTTCTGGACATCTGACTTCCTTCCAGATAAAGCCACGGTGGCGGGGGAAAGGCAGAGGAAGTTATTCGTGATCAGGCCAGCAGGGGAACACTTAGGGGACGCTAGGCCAGCAGGGGGACTGTTAGGGGGGGACCAGGCTGGCAGTGGAGCAGTTAGGGGGCAACAAGGCTGGCAGGGGGAGCAGTTAAGGGGTGATCAAGAGAGCAGGGGAGCTGTTAGGTGGTGATCAGGATAGCAGGGAAGCAGTTGGAGGGTGACCAGGCTGGCAGGGGAGCAGTTAGGGGGCAACCAGGCCACAAAGGGGCAGCTAGGGGGTGATCAGGCCAGAGGGGAGCAGTTAGAGGGTGACAAGGCCAACAGGGGGACAATTAGGGGGTGACCAGGTCAGCTTCAGGGCAGTTAGGAGGCAACCAGGCCTACAGGGGGGCAGTTAGGGGGTGACCAGGCTGGCAGGGGGGCAGTTAGAGGGCAACCAGGCTGGCAGGGAACCAGTAAGGGGCGACCAGGACAGCAGGGGGTGCAGTTAGGGGGTGATCAGGCCAGAAGGGGAGCAGTTAGGGGACAGAAAACTGGCAGGGGGGTACTTAGGGTACAGCCAGGCTGGCAGGGGACCAGTTAAGGGGTGACCAGGCTGGCAAGGGGAGCAATTAGGGGATGGCCAGGCCGGCAGCAGGGCAGTTAGGGGGCAATCAGGCTGGCCAGGGGAGCAGTTAGGGGGTGACCAGGCCAACAGGGGGGCAGTTAGGGGGTGGCCAGGTCGGCAGCATGGCAGTTAGGGGGCAATCAGATCTACAGGGGGGCACTTAGGGGGTGACCAGGCTGGCAGGGGAGCAATTAGGGGACAACCAAGCTGACAGGGGACCAGTTAGGGGGTGACAAGGCTTGCAGGGGGAGCATTTAGTGGGTGACCAAGCCAACAGGGAAGCAGTTAGGGGACAACCAGGCTGGCAGGAGACCAGTTAGGGGGCAACCAGGACAACAGGGGGGCAGTTAGGGGGCAATCAGGTCAGCAGGGGAGCAGTTAGGAGGTGACCAGGCTGGCAGGGGAGCAGTTAGAGGACAACCAGGCTGGCAGGGGACCAGTTAGGGGGCTACTAGGCCAACAGGGAGGCAGTTAGGGGGCGGCCAGGCCGGCAGCAGGGCAGTTAGGGGGCAATCAGGCCGGCAGGGGAGCAGTTAGGGGGCGATCAGGCTG
>NW_005354673.1:2326218-2348558 GCF_000412655.1 Myotis brandtii
GGGGGCACTTAGGGGACAACCAGGCTGGCAGGGGACCAGTTAGGGGGCAGCCAGGCTGGCAGCAGGGCAGTTAGGGGGCAATCAGGCTGGCAGGGGAGCAGTTAGGGGCGATCAGGTTGGCAGTGAGCAGTTAGTGGCTGACCAGGCTGGCAGGGGGAGCAGTTAGGCAGCAATCAGGTCAGCAGGGCGGCAGTTAGGGGGCGACCAGGCCAACAGAGTGGCAGTTAGGGGGTGACC
The DNA here is from genome assembly GCF_000412655.1 of Myotis brandtii. Classification (NCBI taxonomy): domain Eukaryota; kingdom Metazoa; phylum Chordata; class Mammalia; order Chiroptera; family Vespertilionidae; genus Myotis; species Myotis brandtii. Next base: position 2,326,456 of record NW_005354673.1, read on the forward strand.
AGGCCAGCAGGGGGAGCAGTTAGGGAGCAACAAGGTCAGCAGGGCATCAGTTAGGGGGTGACCAGGCCAGCAGGGGGATCAGTTAGGGGACAACCAGGCTGGCAGGGTACCAGTTAGTGGGTGACCAGGCTGGCAGGGGGAGCAGTGGGGGGCTACCAGGCCAACGGGGGGCAGTTAGGGGGCAGCCAGGCCGGCAGGGTGCCAGTTATGGGTGACCAGTTTAGCACATGAGCAGTTAGGGGCGATCAGACTGGCAAGCAAGGAAGTTAGGGGTGATCAGGCAGACAGGTAGAGTGGTTAGGGGTGATCAGGCAGGCAGGCAGGCAAGTTGTTAGGAGCCAGCGGTCCCAAATTACCAGAGGGATGTCCAACTGGCCTAAACTGGCAGTCGGACATCCCCGAATGGGTCCCGGATTGGAGAGGGTGCAGGCAGGGCTGAGGGACCCCTTCCCACCACGCCCCCCATGCACGAATTTCATGTGCACGGCCTCTAGTATTCCCATAATAATGGATCAATGGATATGATTCCATGCTTGGCACCTGCCTCATCGAAGGTACATCTTATGCTCATCTTGAAAGACAGGCAGAACCCAAAGCTCTCCACTCTAAAAAGTCAAAGTTTGCTTTTGACACTTCTCTTGTGTTACTTCCTCCTCCTTTGCCATATAATCTGCATGAAGACCAGCTTTTGCTCTTTTAAAAGAAAATTAAAATTAGGTATAACAATGGGAACAGGTAAAAATAATGTCATTTTCATGAAACTATATTCTGAGCAATTAAAGGGAGACATAAAATAGATCGTTATTTACTAGTATATAAATAGAGAGAAACTAAAAATAAATTATGTATTATTTTCTCTAAGTTGACTTTGTTTTTAAAATCCTCAGGAAATGCCCAAGCATTAAACAGAGCCTACTCTGTACATCAACATTTGTCTTTTATGTTTAATATTAAAAGCATCCTTACATACATTCATCTTTGCTCTATTTGTTATTTATTCATCTTTGCTCTATTTGTTATTTTTCCTAGCATTCTAAAATACAATGACTCAATGTCCAAACTTGGAATTCTTTGGCCATTTCTCTGGAAAGTCAACTCTCTCTTAATAATCACTTATTCTGCCCTTGTTAAGATACTGATGGAATAACTATCACTGCTATGAAAACGGCTATTTTCTAGAATTTCTGTCTCTATTGGTGTAGCTGTAACTGAATATTTCAGTCAGACAGGAAACATTTCAGGTAATGGTAATAGCTATCTAGCCTCTTCTGCGAATGGGGCACGTTGTAGATATAAGTAAACTATTCCTAAGTGTCTACGTTTCCCACCAAGGTAGCATAAGTTGGAGAGTTATCAGTGACATATGTTACCAGTGACTGCAGACCCATGCTTCATTGGGACAGTTACAAATAATTATAGTTAATTCCGATTGAGAATGTATTTCCTGACTTTGTGGACATATCTATTTAAAACTTTAAAGATAGTTTAGAACATAACATGGGTATTTACATGGGTGAAAATGCTCTTCTACTCTGCAAATGATTTTGATTCTTTAGAGGAGGGTTAGCCGTTGCTGTGTTGGTCCAAGGATGGAGTGTTGGCTGCTATAACAAACAGAATATAAGGGACAGTGTAGAAGCACTATCACTGACTACCGTCCATGGGGCAGGCCTTCTTATTTTTTTCAATAGGATGAATCCTCTTCTCTTGGTACTTATTTCAGTGCATTTCATTAGAAAATAAAGCAAAAATGGTGATGTGGCTGCTGGTGCTGCTACTTTTTTTTTTTTTTAAAGAGGAGGAGCTTAGAAAAGAGAACCTGAGGTGAGTGGTAATGGTATGTGCTGTGAGCTGGCAAACATCAGGCCTAGAATTATGTGCTCTCACACACACAAAAGGTAAAATGACATGATGTAACCCACAGTGTCAATCACTTTAGCAACCTACAAAGCAGATTATATGATACAAGCACTGCTTTCCACCCAAGTTAAGGAATCATGGCAATCCGTGCCCACCTGCACATAGCAATTACTAGTTATTGAGTGTGTTGACTGAATGGTAACAAGGGGTAGCATCATGCTCCCCACCTTCTTCTGAGTAATAAAAATCCCAAGTGAAGAGGTGGCACTCTTTGGCAATCAACTTTCTCTGGAGAAGGAAATGTGAGGCAGGAAAAGGAACCTGCTTCTTCTACTTCTGGGTGCATTTATGTATTTTATTTTCAAAGATGGCTTACAGTCAGTTCTGCTAAATTCACCCCCAAATGCATGGCAAATGGTGTTGATAAACACAGAAAGACTAAACAAGCACAGTATCAACTGGCAAGGTCCTTTGAGCGTTGAAATAACCGAGTAATTCAGGAAGCTGTACATATGTTGAACATTTTCTTTTCTACCTAATGTTTCATTCATTTACTTGCTCATTCTGTCATTTATCACCAAGGGCTTATATATCTTTACAGTGGCTGTCATGTATGAAATGTGGCAAAGTAAAAACAGTTTTCTTCACAAAATATCCATCTTTTTTCCCCCCTCCAAGATGCATTAATCTTTTACTGTTACTTCTTTACTCCTCTCCCTTGGTGACACTCTATGATAAGCAGAATTTGCCAACACCTCATTTATGTATTCTTTATACATTAAATTATTCAACAAATATTTGCTGAGCATGGTGTCCTAGTATGTATGTACTAAATTCCGAGCTAAGAACTGCAGGAAATATAGTAAGAAGTAAAACCTGCTCCTGGCAGTTAAGGGGCTTTCAGGCTACTGAACACTAGCAAATTGACTATTTGTTTTTATGTCCTTTGGGGGTAAGAGGAATATGGAGACTCTCCGGACATACATTACCATGCTTCCACATGTATTTATTTAACAAATATTAAGTTTTGGGTACAACAATGAATGAGACAGACATAATTCTTACTCTCATGAGCTGATGGCCTAGAAGCAACACCACACTCTATATTGAAAGTTCAGTAATTCTCCTAGCATGGCTAGTATGGTGGCTAATACATAGTAAGCACCCAATAAAAATGTGTAGAATAAATGAATGATTGAAGGAATGAATGAATGAATATGGCATGTTCTCTCTTACCTCTGAATCTTTGAATGTTTAGTTTCCTTGCTTGGAATGCTCCCATACTTTTGGTAAATTTCTGTACCTCATTTGATTCTTCTTGGTGTCATTATCTGTTTTGGCCTTTTTTGGATACCCCAGGGGATCTAGGTGCTCCTTTCTCTGTGTTCCTAATGATTCTTATATTTCTCATTCACACTTTGTTTGAAGAACTTAGGTACAAACACAAATACAACACAGATGTCTTCATATGCAATAGTTGGTTGCTTGAAAGCAAGAACTATTTCTCTTCCAGGTCTCCCCCCAACACCTAGAACTGGGGTTGGTTCACAGCATTTGGTCAGGGCATATGAATTAGCAAATGCAAAAAAAAAATTATGAAATAAATTACCTGCTACAAATGAGCTTGCATCCAGGGCTTGGCAGACTTTGGTTTCCTTTCCTCTCTTATTTCTCTACTAGAGGCCCAGTGCACAAATTCATGCATGGGGTGGGGTCTGGCCACCCTGGCTCCAATTGGGGTGGATCAGGGCCAGGATGTTGGGAGGAGGAGATGGTGGGAGATTGGCTGGCTATCCCACCCTGATCAGGGCCATATCAGGGCCGGGCAGGCTGCGGGGAGGAGCCGTGGGTGATTGGCCAGTGGGCCCCTGCCCCCCATTGGGGTGGGTGGGGCCTATTGTGAGTGGGGCCGGCCATAGAGAGGGGCTGTGGGCAGTGGGCTGGCTGGCCCCAACCGTGATTGGGGTTGTGGGGGCCGATCAGAGGCAGGGCCAGCCATGGGGAGGGGCTGTGGGTGGTGGGCCAGCCAGCCCCACCCCCAAATGGGGTGGGGGCCAATCAGGGGCCAGCAGCCTGGGGGAGGGGCCATGGGTGGTTGGCAGGCCAGCCCTGCCCCTGATCAGAGTAGGGGGACCTATTGGGAGCAGAGCTGGCTGGGGGGAGGGTCCACAGGTGGTTGGCCGACTGGCCCTGCCCCTGATCAGGGTGGGGGAGCCAATCTGGGGTGGGGCTGGGGAGGAGAGAGGGGCTGTGGGAGGTTGGCGGTCGTTGTGGTCGCTGGCTTTTTATATATATAGATGTGTCAGATAGGATCCATGCAATCTGTTATTTTAAATGGGTCTATTTATTTTGCCATCTTTATGCCTTTCTCATACTGTTTCCTATAAATTAATGCCTCTTCTACATTTTTCGCTGTTACTAACCACTCAGATTTCAGAGTCCCATCAAATGTTAACTTCCTTCCCTACCTTTACCATGATCTTCACATTCTTGACTCACCATATTCCTCCTCATTCTTAGCATATTTCTCATCTTCCTATCTAAAATGACCTCATCTTCCTTTGAAGAATTGCCACACTTTTAAGGTCATTATGAGTTTTCTCTTCTGTTATCATTTAAGTTCTTATCACATCTGCCATAGTCATTTTTGAGTACCTTAAAAGGAGGAACCATGTTTTGCACAGGGCCTTGCAAAGAGGAAGCATGTACAGTAGTCCTCCCTTATCCTCAGGGGATATGTTCCAAGACCTTCAGTTGATGCCTGAAATGCAGGTAGTACCAAACCCCATTTACATACATTTGTTTTTCCTGTACATACATACCTATGATGAAGTTGAATTTATAAATTTAGCACAGTAAGAGATTAGCAACAATAACAAATAATGAAATAGAATAATTATAACAATATGTTATAATAAAATTTATGTCAATGTGGTTTCTTTCTCTCTCTCAAAATGTCTCATTATACTGAATTCAATCTTCTTGTGATGATATGAGATAAAATATCTAGCGAGGCGATGTGAGGTTAATGGGATATAACATTAAGCTACTACTGATCTTCTGATGATACCTAACAAGCACTTTCCATGTTCTCCTAGCATATCTGAATTACCAGCATTTCTACTCCTGTGCTTTGGGACTGTTATTAAGTAAAATAAAGGTGACTGGAACACAAGCACTAACATACAATGACAGTCCATCTGAAAACTAAGAAGGCTGCTAAATAATTAATGGGAGGGTAGCATGTACAGTGTGGATACACTGGACAAAGGGATGATTCACATTCTGACCAGGACAGAGCAGGACAGGGTGAGATTTCATCATGATATTCAAAATAGTGAGCAATTTAAACCTTATTTTGTAGAAATGTAGCTCAGAAAAATGGAGTGAAAGGAATTCTTTGGATACATAGTGGAGAATACAATCTTCATTCTGATCAAATTATCAGATTGTAGAGTAGCTGGTTCAGCAGCAACCACCATCATAGCATTTCAAATACCAGGGCTAAAGAGGAGATTTTGAGAAAGGAGGTCACACACAAGGACTGGGAACATGAATGGCACTGGCCCACTCAACAGCAACATTAGAGCTGGAAAGCCTTGGAGGAATACAATTCTTACGGAAAAGTATTTTCTACCTAGATTTCTGTACTCTAACAAAACTATCAAATACTTCGAATAGAGACATTTCGGGGTATACAAAAACCTCAGAAGTTTCATACCATGTGTCCTTTTGCAGAAAGCTACTAGAAAATGTGTTTTACTTAACAAATGAACAAAGTAAGTAGGAAAAACATGTGGAGCCCAGAAAACAGGAAATCCATGACAGGAGAGAGAGAAAAATAGACAGTCAATGACAAAACATCATAACTGAAGGTGGCTGAGAGAGCAAGTAGTTCCTGTTGGAAAATAGAGAACTCTGGAGTGATGTCTCCAAGATTGACAAAAGGGAACTACTAGATCATTCAACAGATTTGTCAATGTAAAATCTTATTGTGAACATCATTTTTCAAAGCCATTAATGGAACTTAGAATATTTTGGAATGAATCCAAGTGAATGGAAAAGATAAAGGTTATCATATTATGCTGAGTGAAATAAGCCAGTCAGAGAAAAATAAGTATCACAGGATCTCACTCATATGTGGAATCTAATGAACTAAATAAACTGATGATCAAAAAAGACCCAGCATCATAGAAGCATGAACAGACTGTTGAACCTCAGAGGGAAGGCAGGGGAGGGTGGTTGGGAAGAGGTCAACCAAAGAACTTGTATGACTATATGCATAACCTGTGGACACAGACAATGGGGTGGTGAGGGTCTGGGGGTCAGGGGGAGAGGACAGGAGTGGGCTGGAAGAGGTTAATGGGGGAAAAGTGAGGACCCATGTAATACTTTCAACAATAAAAGCTAAAAGAAAAGAAAATTCCAGAAAAAGCTAAGCATTGTACAAAACGTTTATAAAGAAAAAAAAATCAATCATAATACACTACTTTATTCAACAATATTTATGTAATCATAATCATGAAAGCACCATTTTTATGAAAATGTATAATATAACTATGTTAAAAAAGTAAAGAAGAGAAAGGAGGTGTATAAAAGAGAGGATAAAACCTGTGTTCCACATTAGGAAGTCAGTGAATAATGTTTAAATCAGTGAATCAAAAGATAACTACACAATGAATTTGGAAATATGGAGGTAGATAGCAGATGAAATAACTATGAGTGGAAATGGCTGTTGTCATGATATAACTATTATTTGTCTTATTAAGCTATTTGTCTATATTGCTTTGATAAAAATAAAAATACTATATAATAAAGAGGTAATATGCAAATTAACCCTCACACCCTCACAAGATGGCTGCCTACGACTGAACAAGCAGACTGTGTGGGGCAACCAGGCCTGCAGGGGGGTTAGTGAGGGATGACCAAATGACTGAACAGCAGGCTGCATGGGGTGACCAGGCCAGTGCGGGGGCGGGGGGTCATTAGGGGCGACCAGGCCGGAAGGGTGGGGAAGTTGGGGGTGACCAGGCCAGCAGTGGGACCAGTTGGGGGCGACCAGGCTGGCAGGGGGGGCAGTTAGGGGCAATCAGGCTGGCACGCAGAGGCAGTGAGAGGAGATCAGGCTGGTGAGGGGGACAGTTAGGGGTGACCAGGCAGGCAGGCAGGTGAGTGATTAGGAGCCAGCGGTCCAGGATTGTGAGAGGGATGTCCGACTGCCGGTTTAGGCCTGATCCCCAATCGAGCCTAAACCAGCAGTCGGACATCTCCCGAGGGGTCCCGGATTGGAGAGGGTGCAGGCTGGGCTGAGGGGACCCGCCCCCCATGTGTATAGATTTTGTGCACTGGGCTTCTAGTCAATTATAAAAATAAACATACCCATGGACTCTGTAAACCTATGGATATAGGTTTGACAATATATATATATAAGGTGGTTCATCACAACATTCTTCTGGAATCAATGGGTAACCAGTGAATTTTCATTTTGTGAAACCTTATAGTGACATTAATGAAATGGTTTGTGTTAAATATGTAGATTGACACTAAAGGAAGGGCACTGCTTAACATTAGGGTTGGTGGTGGTATATAAATAATGTGGGCTTTAGAATCCATAATCCTTAGCACAAACTTTCTAGCTATATAGCCTCAAACAGATTGCTTAACTTCTTTGAGTTTTCTCAAACATTAAATGAGGAGAGTAGTACCTATATTATAGGGCTCGTTAGGATTAATACTCTGATTTCTATAATAACAGTCAGCACTATTAATATTGCTCTCAATGCTAATTCTTCAACCATGGTCTATTGGAACTTGACTACATATTTTAAATTATTGGGTATTAGGAAAGGATCCTGGTCTGAATCCACAATTTACTAAAAATGTGACCATGGGCAAATTACTTCAACTTTCCAAACCTGACTTTTTTTCAGCTGTGACATGGGGAGAGACACAGTGCTGATCTCCAAGGATTGTTGTAAGGAGTGAATGGGGTAATGAATATGTAGAGTTTAGTAGAGAGCTTGACAAACAGTAAGTGCTCAATTTGTAGTCCTCTTTTTATTTTATATTTAATACTTTGCCTATAGTAAATCATCTTCCTTCTTAATCATATCGACAGGAAGCCAAATAATTCAACAGAGACTCAAAGAATTTTCAAGTTAGGAGGCACCTGAGCTATCAGATAACTAGACTTCAAATCATGCTTTTTAATTTTTTTTTTAAATTTTGCTTTTGATTTAATTAATTTTAACCTTTTAGCTTTAAAAAGTGGAATCAGCCAAAGGTGAAAATGTAGGAACCATTTTTCATTGAAACTCAAATTTTAGGGTCTTCTTAGGAGCAAAACAGGCATTCCTTGCTTACAAAGTTATTTCTGAGTTGCAAAAATTCTCTTTATGTTTTCCCCTGTTAGACCATGTTTCCCCCTGTATTTGCCTATTCAATCTTGACTGCCACACTCAGACAGATGCACAAAAAGTGTGAGGACATTTTTTTTCTTGCATCTTTAGTGGAAGCCTGAGCTGCAGACAGTAACTGCTCCAAGTCTGTCGAATAGATGGGAATCAAAGCTTCTTAAAATTAGGGGAGATGAGCAGTTCTTTGCTCTCAAGTGTATAGTTGCTCTTTCATCACGTTATAGACTACATGGTTCTCAAAATGTGGGCCATGCTCCAGCAACAGAGCATCATCTTTGTGTGTTAGAGGTGTGACTTCTCAGACCTCACTCAGACCTCACACAGACCTCTTGAATCAGAAACTCCAGGGGTGGGGCCCAGCACTCTGTGTTGTAAAGAGATCTCCAAGTGATTCTTGTATGTGCCAAAGTTTGACAACAGCTAGACTAGATCTTTCCAAGCACAGTACCAGAAAAAAAATAAAAGGAAAATGACCACAATGTATTGGAACACCCATGAGTTGCATACCAGCTGTATTTAATTGTTCTTCTCACAAAAATTCACTGGGTTTCTCTTCCATGCCAGGCACTGTAATAGTCACTGAGTATTTGAGGTGAAATTTTCAGGGTATATCAAACATTTTCCCAGCCTGCCAGAGTTTTCATAAAATCATTCTAGACAGCCTAATGGACTCAATGATTGTTTTTCTTATAAACTAGGAGACATGATTAAACCCTCTAGAATTATTTCCTGGGTTTTAGCTTTCTTATTTAGGTAATCATATTTTCTAATGTCTTATGTCTCTTTTCATGAGAACTGATATACTGTTGGTAAACTCATCTGCCTTGATAAATGTTTTACATAGAGTTTGGCTATTAAATAATCTCTCTTTTCATGCAAGTAAAACATATACTGGCAGCAAATTATCTTTGCTCCTACATGGCTTTAAATTAGAGATGATTTTAGTTAGAGTGTTTGTGATCCTTCATGACAAATTAATCCAAATGTGCACCATTCTCTCTAATCATCAGAGACAGTCCCTAAAAATTTTTTTTTTTGTAGCTCTGGGACTTGGTATTCACAACACTTACTGAGCTACATGTGAGTGTCATTGCTACTATCTGGCTCACATAAAGTTGGAGAGTTTCCAAGGACTCAATTTTGATAAAGGATAAAAATCAAAGTAGATTCATCTTAAAGCAGGAAAATAAAATAATAGAATATAGGTTGTAGAGGAGGAGAGGAAGGAGATGGAAGAGAGAGAGAAGCAAAGAAATAAGCATAATCGGCATTTTAATGGGAATGAGTAAACTGTCTGCACTATAATAAATCTCCTAGGCATTTGATCCCAATAAACTATCTTAATCCTTAGGGCTATTCTGGCAGCAAGAGATAACTGCTCTGAAACCAAAATGTATTTAGCATAAAACTCACATTCTGATGTTTACTGTGTATCTGCTTTAAAAAAATAAATTGAAAATTCTAACTTCTTTGAGGTGGTGTAAGGGGAAATAGCCTCTTAGGGCTCTGTGTGTCAGCCAGCTCCTGTCTGCTAAAGACAACACTTGAATGCTCACTGGCTGGGAAACTGGAAGTCTTGTTAACTGGAGCCCTTAAAATATATCTTTTATCTGAACATTGTTTGACTGGCTTGGGCTGTGGAAATGCTCAGCTGTTTGTGTACATGTGGAGGGCTTTTTGGTAAGGGTATGGCTTCATGGATTCTCTTTTCCAGAGCTTACCAAAGTTGACTTAAATAACTCATCAGTCCCATCTTACCAGATGTATGTGATGGAAATATCAAAGTCGCATGTTAACGTATAGCTGATCTGCAAAATCTTTGATTGAAAAATAAAACTATTCTCAGTGTTAATTATGATTGAGGAGTGGCCCTACTAACATTTTCTTTTGTTTTTCCTTTTTTCACACTCCATTAACTTATCCATACCTGGTGTTCTAATACCACAAACTTGCCAGCTATCGCTACATAACATCAACTTGTCTAGTTTATAAAAGCCATCACAGAGATGTCAGAAAGTTGGTGAAATAAGTGGTTCTCAACTACAATCCTCTTCAATAAAGAGCAACTAGCAACTAGCCATAGACAAACCATCTTTGTGAAGATCTCAGAACCTGGAAATGAGGCTGAAGAACCCCCTTGGATCACAAAAACTGAGAAAAAACACATTACAAAGGTAAGAGAACTGATTTTATGTTGAATGCATTTCCCCTCCCCCAGATCAAAGAATAACCACATTGAGGAGTCCCTTTGTGTCTACAGTTTCTCCGGTGGGAAAAGGAAGGCCCAAGGCAGTCGTCAGCTTCATGAGTATGCTGGGGCACTTTCAGAGAGGCCCACTGAGGTACTGCCTCACACAGATCACTGGGGAAATCAGCTAGAGAAAGAGAAGGGAGGGTGGGGTTCATAGTAGTGAGCTCATGGATCTTAGACTATATTTCTGCTGGCTGTGGTGCCTGAATGAAGATCCCAACCAGTGGTTCTGCTCATCTGCAGAGTCCAACCAGTGGCCCCACCTGGTCAGATATTGTTTGATTCTTCCAAGCGTGGGTCCCCAGCCAGCAATATATCTTAGCCACAGAGCACAGATAGGAAAGAAAGTTGGCAACCCTATACAACTGCTGAAAATAGCTTCCAGCCCCACCAAATCAGGAAGTCTGGCCAGAGATGCCAGGCAGCTCTGCAGCACAATGATAGCCAGAGCCTGAGCAGGGAAACAAGTCAGCAGCCCTACCCACTTTTGAGGAAGGCTGGAAGAGGAGACTGCTTCCTCAAATGTGCAGATACCAATGCAAGAATCGGGTAAATATGACACACCACAAAGGAACTAATAAAGCTCAGGTAGCTGATCCTACAGAAGTAGAGATCTATGTGCATTGTCTGAAAAAACATTCAGAATAATCCTCTTACAGAAATTCAGTGAACTATAAGAAAACACAGATATATACAAGTAAATAAAATTAGCAAACCATGCATGAACAAAATGAAAAGCTTAACTGTTTAAAAATCAGTAATCCTAGAACTGAAGATATGACTGAAAGATTACATAAAAAGCTTTAATACTAGACTAGACCAAAAGAAGAAAGAATATGTGAACTTGAAGAGAGATTATGTGAAATTATTCAGCCAGAGAAGCAAAATGAACAAATTCATATAAAAGATTGAAGAGAGCCTATGTGAACTATGGGATACTATTAGAAGAAACAATCTGCATATTACTGGAGTCCCAGAAGGAGAAGAGAACAAAAAGGAACAGAAGTATTATTTAAGAAAACAATGGCTTAGAACTTTCCAAGTTAAAGCATTCAGGTTTATGAAGCTCACATGTCCTCATAAAGCTTCAACTCAAAAAAGATCTTTTCCAAGACATATTATAATAAAACTTTCTAAAATCAAAGACAAAGAAAGAATTTTAAAAGCAGCAAGAGAAAAATAATTCCTCATATACAAGGGTATATAAGGCTATCAGTGGATTTCTCAATAGAAACCTTGCAGGCCAGGAGTGATTGGGATATTTTCAAAATGCTGAAATGAAAAACTGCCAACCAAGAATACTTTTCCTGACAAAGTTGTTCTCCAGAAATAAAGGAGAGAAAAAGACTTTTCCAGACAAACAAAAGCCAAGGGAGTTCATCACCAGTAGAATTAACTTACAAGAAACGCTAAAAGTTTTTCAAGATGAAATATAAGATGCTATTTAGTAACATGAATAAATCTTAGGAGTGGGAGAGTTAGGGGAGGGAGAGAGAGACCTCATTATTTTTAATGCTCTAATTCTAGACCTATCTTTTGATATCATCTCCCACCTGTTAGAATGGCTGTTATCAAAAAGGTAAAAGATAACAAGTAATGGCAAGGATGTAGAGAAAAGGGAACCCTTATACACTGTTAATGGAAATTTAAATTGGTACAACCATTAATGAAAACAGTATGGTGGTTCCTCAAAAAGTTAAAAATAGAGTAACCATATGATATAGCAATCTTACTTCCGGGTATTTATACAAAGGAAATAAAACTACTATCTCAAAAAGATATCTGCACCCCCACATTCATTGCAGCATTATTAATAATAGACAAGCCATTGAAATAATATAAAAGTCCTTTAACAGATAAATGGATAAAAATGTTGTACATACATACATACAATGAAATATTCTATATAATAAAAGGGTAATATAAAAATGGACCCTAATGGCAGAATGACCAGTAATGACCAGTAGCTATGACGCACACTGACAACCAGAGAGCAGACTCTCAATGCAGGAGCTGCCCCCTGGTGGTCAGTGCACTCCCACAGGGGGAGCTCCGCTCAGCCACAAGCCAGGCTGATGGCTGTGAGCACAGTGGCAGTGGAAGGAGCCTCTCCTGCTTCCTCAGCAGGGCTAAGGATGACCAACTGAGGGCTCCTGGGCTGCCAGAGGGATGTCTGACTGCCAGCCTTGGCCCGATCCTCTGGGGAGCGGGCCTAAGCTGGCAGGTGGACATCCCCCAAGGGGTTCCGGACTGCGAGAGGGTGCAGGCCGGGCTGAGGGACCCTCCGAGTGCATGAATTTTTATGCACTGAGCCTCTAGTTCAGTCATAAAAAAGAAGAAAATCCTGTCATTTGTGACAACATAGATGAAACTTGAGGACCTTATGCTAAGTGAAATATATCAGAAAGAGAAAGACAAATATTATATCACTCATAGTTGGAACCTAAAAACTCCACACTCATTAAAACAGAGTAGATTGGTGTTTGACATGGGTGGGGTAGTGGCAGAAATAGGTAGATGTTGACCTAAAGGTGCAAATTTATAGTTGTATAATGAACATGTTCTAGAGGTCTAATGTACAGCCTGGTGACTATAGTTAAAAATACTGTATTGTATACTTGAAAGTTGCTAACACAGTAAATCTTAAATGTTCTCACCACAAAATAAAATTGAGGTAATTATGTGGGGTGTTGGTTGTGTAATCATTCTGATAACCATTCTGGTAACATCAGTTTATTTGCATTACACACATGCATCAAATCAGCACCTTGTACACCTTAAACTTACACAATGTTACATGGCAATTATATCTCAGTGGAGCTGGAATAAAATAGGATTCATCAAAACAAAAAACAAAACAGCTGTTGCTCTAGTGCATATACAGCTGTGTATGTTATCACATTGCGGCTTGTCACCTGCCAAGTGAGGGAGTCAAGAAAGGCCTGTTCACCTACACAGACATATATGACTCACGTTCTTACAATATGTTTTAGGAAAAAATGCTGATCATATCAACGTTTATGGAAGTTTTAAATTCAAAAGAGAGAGAAAAAAGAAGGAGCAGCACAATAGTTGAAGCATTTTAGAATTTATTACTATAGAAGAACAAGCACCTGCTTTTTTTCCTCCTTTTTTTTTTTTTCAAAACAAGTGCAGGGTTTATGTGTATGTGAAATCAGAGTTTATTTTTTAACATCAGACACTATTTCTGGAATTGAGGGGGAGGGAGAAAGGGAGGAAGGAAGAAAGAAAGAAAGGAAGGAAGGAAGGAAGGAAGGAAGGAAGGAAGGAGGAAGGAAAGGAAGGAAGAAGTGCAGGAAAAGGAGGAATAGGGGTACAATAGGGAAAGGGAAGAGGAGGGAGAGGAGAGGGAGGAGGGAGCAAGGTAGAAGAGAAATTGAGAGAGAGAGAGAGAGAGAGAGAGAGAGAGAGAGAGAGATCATTATTATTTTAGATGCTCTAATGCTGAGCTCATCTTCTGAGCAATTACAAACCTCTTAGTTGCTTAGGAGCAGTTCTTCTGCTCTGCTCTCTGCCTCTTGCCCACATTTCTCTGCTTGTTTTAGCTTATGTGCAATAAGTATTCTAGTTTTCATGTTTTAAATTTAATATCAGAACAGATCTGGTTGTACATACCCATGAATGCACATGAGCACATTTTACTGGTTGATGCATGAACATTGAAAACTATACTGTAATGCCAAAGAAATTTTATCTTTTCAGTTTTTATGACACCCTTAATTTAAACTATCTTCTCATCTACTCCTAACCCTGACTTACTGTGCTTTCTTGCAAACCTGGAAAATCTTCGGTTTTCATTTCAAAAATAATATTTATGTGTGCTCTGCTAGGTTCCCCTCACCCCCCAAAAAATATAAACATAAAATGGAGCAAGCGGCTCAGCACAGAGGAGGAACGGGAACACCGTTTATTTGTTGAAACATACTATTTTGCCTTTCATTTCAGTCCATAAAACCAAGAAGTAAAAGTCTGTTGTGGTTCTATTAATTTTTTTCTAAACACTTAGTTTGACTTTGAGATAGAGAAGAATATGCTGTCAGTCTAAAAGTAACTTTCTTTCTCTGACTCTCTCTTATGATACTTTCATGATGAAAATTATAGGTCAAAAATTGCAGGTGAGTGAGAGCAAAGAAGAGAAAATCACCACTGCCAACAGAGCAGTATTAAATCATGACTGGTAAATGTGCTTAATGAACTATGTCATCTACTAGTCTCATACAAATTCAGTGTAGTTATATCTATTGCAAATACCTGAATATAACCATAAGAAGTTATGCTAGTAAATTTGTGATCACATTTCTAGAGGTAAAAGTATTTCTTAGCTTCCACAGGTGCAAATGAGTAGTATTTTCCCTTACCCATACCCTTGAAAAGGAACATAGATTATATTCCAAGATTTCATATTTTACAAAAGGTATAGCTACTGTATATACTCTATAGACTTTTTAAAATTTTATTTCAAAAAGTGATTGAGCACAGTTGAAATGGCATATGTACAAGCTGAAAAATCCATTTAGTGTTCAGGCAATCTCATTAAGTGATGAAGAGTCTACTTAGCAGTTAATCTCCCCTTTCAAGTTGTCATTGAATAAAGAACTGGAATCATGCCATTAAAAGTCCATCAGAAAGAGTGTTAGGCTTAGTTACTCTAAAACACACTGAACAAGTCCCCAGTCAAGAGACCCAAAAATAGCTGTTCTTAATGCTCTATTTTTCCTTTTAACATTATGTAGTATTAAAAGAGAATCTCTCATGGAGAGGTGAACATAGATAAGACAAGAACATCAAAAGATCAAATTTTTGAAGCTAGATGATGGATGAATGGGGGGTTATTATACTAGTCCCTTTACTTTTGAGAATATTTGAAAACTAGAGGCCCGGTGCACAAATTTGTGCACCAGTTGGGTCCCTCAGCCTGACCTGTGGAATCAGGCTGAAACCGCTCTCTGACATCCCCCTAAGGGTCCCCGATTGCGAGAGGGCACAGGCCAGGCCTAGGGACCCCACCAATGTGTGATCAAGGCCGGGGAGAGACTCGGGAGATTGGCCAGCTGGGGAGGGGCTGCGGTAGGGCTGTAGGGTTTGTCTGGCCCATCTTGCTCAGTCCCAATCAGCCAGACACCAGCAGCAAGCTAACCTACCAGTCAGAGCATCTGCCCCCTGGCAGTGAGTGCACATCATAGCGAGAGGTTGAACGGCCTTAGCATATCATTAGCATATTACACTTTGAGTGGTTGAACGGCCAACAAGTCAACCAGACACTTAGCATATTAAGCTTTTATTATATAGGATGTTCACAATAAAAAAACCATAAAAAACAAATTCATATGATTTCACTTACATGTGGAATCTAATGAACGAAATAAACAAACAAAATAGAAACAGACTCATATATACAGAGAAAAGACTGACAGTATCAGAGGAGAGGGGGGCTGGAGGGCTGGGTGAAATGGGAGAAGGGATTAAGCAAAAAATAAAAAAAAACCTCATGGACACAGATGACAGTATGGTGATTACCAGAGGGGGAGGGGGGCAGGTGGGAGAGGGTAAACATGGGATAAATGGTGATTGAAGGCAACTCGACTTTGGATGGTTAATGCACAATGCAATGTGTAGATGATATATTTATAGAATTAATTGTATACTTAAAACCTACATAGTTAATTGACCAATGTAACCCCCATAAATTCAATTTAAGCAAACAAAATAATGCATATCAATAAAGGGGTGCTAGATTTCCTGAAGGCCTTCTGGCTTCCTAGGGTTTGACTGACCAGCTGCCATGGGAAAGCTGTGAACTAGAAACTCAGGACAAAAATGAAAAATCTCAGGATATGAGGCTTCCCTGGGCATAGTCCAAGCTGGAGGCTGGAAGCAGAGAACTAGTGGCAGTGAGGGGAAGACTTGGCCAATGAGCAGGCAACTGAATTTTATACTTTCTTGACAAATGAAAGAATTAGGAAAGTACTCAGAGTGATTTCTTAACGTCTATATTTTTTCCCATTTCTTGGTGTTCACTAGCCATGCAAGTAGCAGCTCATTTTGATCTGGCCTGAGTCTAAACAAGACTAAATATGAGTAATGAACAACATTTATCAAGGTTTGTTATGTGCCAGGCATATGCTAATCTTTTACATGAATTATTTTAATTTTTTTCCCTGAACAACACACTAGTAGATATAATTTCCTTTTATAGGCACGAAAGCTGAGCCTTAGGTAGGCTGGGTCATTTATCTAAAGTTATAGCTGTACAATACAAGCCATGGCATTCTGACTTTAGAACCCATGTACCTAACCACTAGAAAAGTTCAAGGTTTCTTGAAGTTCACACTATTAATTTAATACATCCCCAAATTTAATTGGCTCCCTTTAGCTATTCCTGTGCGCTAGGGCCTGTGGCTTAACAACCCTAACCCTGCCTCCAAATCCTGTCCCCTTGTTCCTTTGATCCTATGCTATTCTGTGATTTAGTCTCTCATGGATTTATTTCCTCTTCTACCTAGCAGCCCATATAGACACTTGACAAGGCTAGAGTTGCTTCTGGATTCCTTGACTCCTTTGTGTTTTTACAGTTTTCACTTTATAAATCACTAACACAATGTACATTTGTGATGGACTGAATTGTGTTCCTTCCCTCCCCCAATTCATATGTTGAAGTCCTAACCCCCGTACTGTGACTGTATTTGAAAAAGGATCTCTAGAGGGTAATTAAAGTGAAATGATGTCATAAGGGAGGAGCCCTGATCTGATAGGACTGTGCCCTTATAAGAAGAGGAAGAGATCTGTTTCTCAGCATACCCACAGAAGAAAGGTCTTGGGAGGACTGTGTGTGAAGGTTGCCATTTAAAAGCCAGGAATAGAGCACTTACCAGAAAGAGAAAGCAAACCCTACCAGATCTTGATCTGGGACTCCCAAACTCCAGAAGTCTGAGAAAGAAACTTCTGTTATTTAAGCCACTCAGTCCATGGTATTTTGTTATGGTGGCCTGAGCAGATTAATGCAGCATCCTATCACTCCCTTCCTCTCCAAATTCTTCTGGAAAAAAGTATTAAATGGCTTGTTTCTCTACAGTCAGTATTATGTAATTGAGAGAGCTCTAAATTTAGAAACACTAGATTGGCTTTCAAGTCATGAAATTAAAAAAAGAGTTTCAAAAATAAAAAATGATTACTATTAATGTCAGATAAAGACAGAACAGCCCTTTTACTGATACCTCTATTAGCTGCCTTCCTCACAGGATTCTCAACAGGATTCTGCCAGGTGCTCAGAGCCTCACTCTTAGGTACATGACTTTGCCTTTGATTTGCCAAGAATTTAGAGGCTCTCTGACTATATCTGTTTCAACGTATGTCACCACTTCCACAATATGTCAGTTTCTGATTCCATTTTCTCCTTCTTCATTTCTATATTAAAACGTATCTTCCACTCTGTTCAGAGTAGCACCTCTATCTGGGAACTTGATCTCTTCTATCTTTCACCTTCTTGAAAATGTATCCCTCATTACCTTTGGCTTCTTGTGTCCTCTGCACTCAACAGTAAACTAGTCCTTGACCTTGACAACATCTCAAAACATTCTCTCCCTCTCTCTTCCATTTCATTGACAAAATTTCAAAAAATCTTGTATACACTGTGATCCATCCAAATGATGGTTTTGGTCCTACTTGTTTCCACTTCAATGCTTTGCTTGGAATGGCATGCAGCCCTGGTTTCTGCCTCTCAAATTTTCAAGGTTTACCTAATATGAAATCTCATCTTTGAAACTTTCCCTTAAGTAATTTCTTTTGAACTCCTAAGAACTTAGTTTGTACTTTTTTGACATCTTATTTATATTTCAGTATCATTATTTGTGCACTCT
Source organism: Myotis brandtii (assembly GCF_000412655.1). Taxonomy (NCBI): domain Eukaryota; kingdom Metazoa; phylum Chordata; class Mammalia; order Chiroptera; family Vespertilionidae; genus Myotis; species Myotis brandtii. The sequence continues at coordinate 2,344,860 of NW_005354673.1, forward strand.
TAATAGATTATAGACTCCTTAAGGCTCTCAATCTAAGGTATAGTAATCATTTAATAATGTCTAATAAGTACATTAATAATCAAACTGATATCAAACAGTAGCATCAAGATTTTATTTCAATTGGGACAATATAGGGTTTAGAATTTTTAGAGAAAGATCAAACTTCAATTTGAATATGGGTACAGAGAATCTGGGCCTCTATGAATCTATACAAGAGAGAAAAAGGCTTAAAACCCCCATATCCATTTTCTGTCTTCATTGAAATAAAGTAACAATAGCCAATATTAAATTGTCTGGCACATAAGTGTTTGGTAAGCTTTGAATTATCAAATGAATGAATGCTTAGAGTGGTTCTTGGATTATATCTTAAATAGAGATATTTAGAATGTTCATGGACCATTATTAGGAATTTTGGATTAATTTTTCTAGGATAATAACAGATGAGTAAAAGGACAATTTAGCCATCATTGTTTGAAGGCTATGGGCAAACCACTGAGCTTATATCCAGGCACTTATATTCACATAGGCTTATTTAATGATAGCACAGCACAAAGAGGAGAACACTATCATTCCAATTTTGTGGACAAACCTAAGGTCACTTCACACTTCACTCAAAGTTTAATTGCTAGTAAAGGACAGATCCAGGATTCAGAGCCACGGTTTGAACTAAGCTTTTCTGAATCCAAAGCCCATGGCCAAAGTTAAACACATTGGAAAAGAATGTATAATCTCAACACTTTCTTCATGGAAAGACAATGACAAGTTATTTCTGTTGATGGACTTTCACCAATGTATCTGAGCAAACACTACTTAGATCTTGATGAACCTCAATATTGACAATCATCTGGAAATTTATCTAAGTTTATTATCCTAACCTCTGGCCACTTGCTTAAAATGTGCTGCCAGTCAGATTTATGCTACCAAATATCAATGACACATACTTATTGGTTGCAATTATGCTTTCAATCAAAGTATGTGATTAGAAAAAGACTAATTGTATCCATTATAGCTAGTAAACCCTAGTCATGATTTTGCAACTTTGCTTGATAACTATTAAATAAATCATTTTATTATAGAATTTAGTGTAGAATTTCTCATTCTAGAAGTCATCTGTTGTATAGAGAATAGCATAGCACTCAAAGTGAAGGAGACTAACTTTGTGAACCTCTACTCTGCCTCAATCACAATTAAAACTCTTTATATTATTTCATTTCCCTACCAAACTACAATGAAAGGCAAAGTCATTGAGGTGTCATGTTTTTCAGGCGAGGAAGCCAAATCTCAGAGATTGTGAATTTTGCCTATAAATAGCAAGTAGTCCAGATGGGGTTCCAACCCAACTCTGTCTGGCCTCAGTGCTTATGCCCTCTCCATGACATCTCACTGACCTCCATGTCAGCAAGGCCTGACTTCTAACGTGATTGGAAATGTATTAGCCAAGTTGTCATTAAGCTCTTTGTGTCTTTGTTTTCTCATCTTTAAGATGAAAAAATACTAGCTAACACTCAGGGGTGAAACATAAAACACAGATTCAAAACAAGACAGTACCTATCATAACATGGGCATTAATAAATGATTGCTTTACTTTACATCAATTATCTGAGACAGAAACCATAAAAGGAACTTTCCATAATTTGACATCATTCAGCCTAATTTTCTTTCCATCCCCAGATACTCAACACCATAACCATTCAATTAATAAAATGTAAAGTAAAAGAAGTATAATATTTTTTTTAACTCTAACTCTTTGAAAACTGTTAACCAATGTATGGATAGAATACAACTGTTCAGTTAACCCACATTTCTGGACCATGGTGAAAATGCAGGTGTCATGATGGATTATCCAATTGGGAGAATATGCATGTGCTTAGGAAACCAGCAAATGGAATATACCTGAGATATGAGATAGGTTCCATCTACAATGAATGTTTGCAAAATTTTATAATCTGAAAATCTAGAAAATAAAAGCTGTTAAAATTTAAGCACTTAAATTTTGGTTTTGGATTTAGTCATTTAAAAATTTTTTCAATATGGCTGGATGCTTAGAAAGAAGGCATCTAAAACTTTCTAGTAAGACACTACCTGAATATGGTTCTGAAAAACCTTGCAAAGTTTGTTGATAAATTTACAATTTACCAAACACTTCAAAAACATAGTATCCAGTAATATTTTCCAGAATGGAATGCTTTTGTCATCTTACCTGTTCAGAAAAGTGTTTTCTTTACTGTTGACTCTACCAAAGAAATCTAAATAATGCTTTGGTTGACAGACAATAATTGTTAAGCCCATAAATATGCCACTTTTGACATGTTTATATAAGTATCTGTATAGAATCTTTTATTTCACATGAAAGTAGTCTTAGCTTACTTTCAATAAGATATGACATGTTTATCTTCAGTGTAAGATCTTAAACTAAATGTTTAGAAAATAAGAATGCATCATCATACAAGGTTTTGGGAAGAACATTTTATTGCTAAGCATATCCTTGAACAAAAATGCAAATATGAAATAAAAGAGAAAAGGAAAAAGGAAAAGCGGTAACATCACAACATCATAAATAAATTCCATAAAAGTCTGCTCATAAAACAACAGGAATATGATAGAAGCTCACATACAGAATGCACATGTTCCCATAAAATTGTCCAAATAGAACTTACACTGAAAGGAATATAACAAATGTATTTTTACTCAAATTTTTTAAAAAAAATGTAAAGAAAGAAATCAGAAAATCAATTCACAAGACCTCAAGACTCCAAGAACAGCAATCTTTTAAAGACATCAAGATATAATCAACTTTATATAGGTTGGGCCATTTAGGCTATCTAAATTCGTGCTTTGATATCTCTTTATAATCCTGTCTTTCTTAATGACAAAAAAAATTTCAAAACTCTTAACACATTGAAATATCAGATAATGAGGAACACTTCTTTCCATACACATTAGTAAAGGCTACCATTGTTTAGATTGCACTTTTGCCCCATATCTTTAAGGTATTTTTTCAAATCAAATATTCATGCAACTTACAAAGACCAGCAAGAGTAGATTTCTAAATCTAAACAGCTGATTGATTTTCATCTGTACAAAAGAAATTGTATATACCTGACCCTCCAGAGGACACACTTAATTTTTGTGTGAATATTTGTCTTGCTTTGTCTCTTGCTTTTTGGATAGCTATGGCCACACAACCAATTTATTGTTTTTCTGTACATTGTTTCCTCTTTTCAAAAAGAAAGAAAGACAACCAGAATATAAACCAAACAACTGAAATAAACAAATAGAAAGGAAGGAACAATTCTTAAAGCAGTATGTACATAGGTGGCTAAGGAATTATACCAGCAAAAATGTAGTAAAATATGTAAACAAAATCTGAGAAGATTTTATTTTTTAATTCTCTTTGACACAGTTAACTGTGACAAAACTAAAACTCACACTTGCTTCACATTTTAAGGTTTACTTTTTTGTTGTTTTGTCATTTTCTTTTAAAACAACATTCTCATTCCACTTCAAGACTTTAACAGGTGTCCTGTCTCAGTCATCCCATCAAACATACCATGATAAATATATCTGTATATATATTTATTTATATATATATTATACTATTAAATCTTTTAAAACATTCTCATTCCACTTCAAGACTTTAACAGGTGTCCTGTCTCAGTCATCCCATCAAACATACCATGATAAATATATCTGTTGTAT
>NW_005354673.1:2355437-2373079 GCF_000412655.1 Myotis brandtii
CTATAAATAGCAAGTAGTCCAGATGGGGTTCCAACCCAACTCTGTCTGGCCTCAGTGCTTATGCCCTCTCCATGACATCTCACTGACCTCCATGTCAGCAAGGCCTGACTTCTAACGTGATTGGAAATGTATTAGCCAAGTTGTCATTAAGCTCTTTGTGTCTTTGTTTTCTCATCTTTAAGATGAAAAAATACTAGCTAACACTCAGGGGTGAAACATAAAACACAGATTCAAAACAAGACAGTACCTATCATAACATGGGCATTAATAAATGATTGCTTTACTTTACATCAATTATCTGAGACAGAAACCATAAAAGGAACTTTCCATAATTTGACATCATTCAGCCTAATTTTCTTTCCATCCCCAGATACTCAACACCATAACCATTCAATTAATAAAATGTAAAGTAAAAGAAGTATAATATTTTTTTTAACTCTAACTCTTTGAAAACTGTTAACCAATGTATGGATAGAATACAACTGTTCAGTTAACCCACATTTCTGGACCATGGTGAAAATGCAGGTGTCATGATGGATTATCCAATTGGGAGAATATGCATGTGCTTAGGAAACCAGCAAATGGAATATACCTGAGATATGAGATAGGTTCCATCTACAATGAATGTTTGCAAAATTTTATAATCTGAAAATCTAGAAAATAAAAGCTGTTAAAATTTAAGCACTTAAATTTTGGTTTTGGATTTAGTCATTTAAAATTTTTTTCAATATGGCTGGATGCTTAGAAAGAAGGCATCTAAAACTTTCTAGTAAGACACTACCTGAATATGGTTCTGAAAAACCTTGCAAAGTTTGTTGATAAATTTACAATTTACCAAACACTTCAAAAACATAGTATCCAGTAATATTTTCCAGAATGGAATGCTTTTGTCATCTTACCTGTTCAGAAAAGTGTTTTCTTTACTGTTGACTCTACCAAAGAAATCTAAATAATGCTTTGGTTGACAGACAATAATTGTTAAGCCCATAAATATGCCACTTTTGACATGTTTATATAAGTATCTGTATAGAATCTTTTATTTCACATGAAAGTAGTCTTAGCTTACTTTCAATAAGATATGACATGTTTATCTTCAGTGTAAGATCTTAAACTAAATGTTTAGAAAATAAGAATGCATCATCATACAAGGTTTTGGGAAGAACATTTTATTGCTAAGCATATCCTTGAACAAAAATGCAAATATGAAATAAAAGAGAAAAGGAAAAAGGAAAAGCGGTAACATCACAACATCATAAATAAATTCCATAAAAGTCTGCTCATAAAACAACAGGAATATGATAGAAGCTCACATACAGAATGCACATGTTCCCATAAAATTGTCCAAATAGAACTTACACTGAAAGGAATATAACAAATGTATTTTTACTCAAATTTTTTAAAAAAAATGTAAAGAAAGAAATCAGAAAATCAATTCACAAGACCTCAAGACTCCAAGAACAGCAATCTTTTAAAGACATCAAGATATAATCAACTTTATATAGGTTGGGCCATTTAGGCTATCTAAATTCGTGCTTTGATATCTCTTTATAATCCTGTCTTTCTTAATGACAAAAAAAATTTCAAAACTCTTAACACATTGAAATATCAGATAATGAGGAACACTTCTTTCCATACACATTAGTAAAGGCTACCATTGTTTAGATTGCACTTTTGCCCCATATCTTTAAGGTATTTTTTCAAATCAAATATTCATGCAACTTACAAAGACCAGCAAGAGTAGATTTCTAAATCTAAACAGCTGATTGATTTTCATCTGTACAAAAGAAATTGTATATACCTGACCCTCCAGAGGACACACTTAATTTTTGTGTGAATATTTGTCTTGCTTTGTCTCTTGCTTTTTGGATAGCTATGGCCACACAACCAATTTATTGTTTTTCTGTACATTGTTTCCTCTTTTCAAAAAGAAAGAAAGACAACCAGAATATAAACCAAACAACTGAAATAAACAAATAGAAAGGAAGGAACAATTCTTAAAGCAGTATGTACATAGGTGGCTAAGGAATTATACCAGCAAAAATGTAGTAAAATATGTAAACAAAATCTGAGAAGATTTTATTTTTTAATTCTCTTTGACACAGTTAACTGTGACAAAACTAAAACTCACACTTGCTTCACATTTTAAGGTTTACTTTTTTGTTGTTTTGTCATTTTCTTTTAAAACAACATTCTCATTCCACTTCAAGACTTTAACAGGTGTCCTGTCTCAGTCATCCCATCAAACATACCATGATAAATATATCTGTATATATATTTATTTATATATATATTATACTATTAAATTCCTTTTTGTGTGTGTCACAGCAGCTTTATTCATTTATTATTTATTTGTTTAGTTTTAGAAAAGATGGGTGAAGGGAGACATGAGCAAATGGAAGGATAGAGTTATCCGTAAGTGCCAGACTACAAAATTAAACCACGATGAGAAAACATATTCACGTTGGGGGTGCGGGAAGAACTATGCATTTTGCACTCTCTTCATGCCATGTTTGGCTTGTGTGACCTTTTGTGGGTTCCATCACAAGTTGAACTCCCCTATGGTCTGTTTTGATTATTGAACAGCCTTTTAGTATTGTCTTTTCTTCTATATTTGCATGCATTTCTATCAGTCATGGATCCAGGCCACCCCCTCCCTTCCCTTTCTCTGGGAAAGGCTCTGTTTTCACTTGGAGGGCTTTCTCCTTTACCACAATTTGGCTGGGCTAATGGACAGGAACACTGTTGTTAAGTAAACCCAATAGCTCTGATAAAACCAGCCCTAACCCAGTCGGTTCAGGGTTTGGGTGGCGAATTCTGGAATTAGATCCTGAGGGACCAGCTTTTCAAATCAACATTATCATCCATCACATGATTTTGCTATGTGTTCGTATAGGAAACAAACAACAGATTCTAAAAACACCACAACCTGATATGTAGCGTGAACACCATGGTAGCGTTTGAGTTCATATGGCAATAGTCTCTCCCACTTTAGTTTTCTGAGTGTTTTTTTTTTCTTCTTCTTAACGTATGTCCAGTCATCCTCAAAAAATAAACAAAAATCCAAAAGCCATTTTTTCCCCTCAGATCTTGAAGAAAAGTTACACACACTGGCCAGAACCAGATAAGGGTGGGTTGTTTTTTTTTTGTTTGTTTAACTTTTTTCTGTTTTTGTTTTTTACATAATTAAACAACAAAAAAATTATTACAGTCAAGCTTCACAAACATTGTTACAGACTCACTTGGAGTTATGGAACAAGTAAGCCATGAGTCTCTACCTTGAGTGCAAGGTCCTCAAGAGAAGGAAGCTCCCAAGTCCAGGTGAGAGAAGGGGAGCCCCCTGCTGGCTGCAGAGCGCAAAGTGTGTGCTTTATGATACAGCAGGGCAGCAAGGACCTTCTGTCTCAGGGCGATGACTGATCAAAGCCATGGCTGAACTGTGTATAGGTCGATACATCTTGGTGTGTGTGTCCTTTTAGAAACGGTTTTTTTCCCCACCATAGACATGGTATAGACCCCATCTCCTAGGTAGAGCAGTTCTGACATCTGCAAAAAAAATCTCATTTTCCAAGGATGTATGCACTGATAAAGCAATCCTTCTGGGTTCTTTAAATGCGGGTCTTGTGAGCGGCCGTGTGGTTACACGTAGTACTCCTTGTCCTTGTTTTTCTGTTTCTTGTGGCCGCTCTTGGAGCTCGGCTGCTTGTCCTTGAGCAGCGTACCGTTGCTCTGGGCCGAGTTGCTGATGTAGTTCCGCGTCTCGTCCACTTGGTAGGACCCCTCGTCCCTGTTCCTGTACTTGTACATGGCGTACAGGAGGATCAAGATGCAGAGGGCGGCAGCAGCCACAATGCCGACGACCATCCCTGTTGTACTGCTCGACTCCCGGATCACCTCTGAGGCCCCCGGAACCCGTCTGACTCCCGGCTCCGTGGGGTTTGCTGTGGGCACATTACGGAACATGGGGGAAGTAATTAGTGGGCTCTTCAGTTTGGTGCTGTCTAGCTCATAGGCAGTGGGCAACGGAAGCAAGACTAGGTCAGGCTGGGGTTTGAGATCACGGTTATTCATTTTGCCAGCTGGCAATTTGGGCACCATCCCAGACGAGGAGGAAGCGGTGAAGCGGATCAGCTCAGGGGACAATGATGTGGTAGTAGTCCTACTAGTTTCGGAGGCTTTGTTAGGTTTAAAGTCCTTGGCTTCCCACTTGGGCGCATGTGCTTTGTAGCCACCTTCGAAGATTGAAGTGGAAAGACTCTTATCTGTTACCAAGGAGAAGGTGGTGTAAAAATCTTCATCATCAGTAGGGGGCAGGTTAGAGTCAAAGGTTTCCCCTGAGCCATACCCAGATATCACCAAGCCATCATCATCACAACCATCGCTGCCTTGGTCCGACAAGCAAGGTAACCCCGCCTCAGAGGTCATGGACAGGGAATCTTTGGTGGTCTCAATAATGGTGAGGAGGGGGCGGAAGGTAGGGGGGAGTGTAATGGAAGGTGCACGAGTAGCAATAGGAAGGGTAGCTAAAGGGTCTTCTACAAGAAGAGGGATAACTAATTCACCTCCTGGGATTGAAAAGAAAAAGAAACACAGAATTAGCATATTTGTAGGTAAACACGGTTCAGTCACTCTCAATGAATGGAGTTCATAGGTTATGCCTCAGAAATGACAATAAAATCACCTGATTGTAGCCTAACCATTCTAAGCTGATTTCCAGCCCATTATTTGCCTCTTGCCACCAGAACCTGAAATCTACAGATTCGGGCAGGGGTGTAGATTTTAAAGATACTCTCAAGTAATTATTTAGCTAGAACTCAAATAGGCTTGTTTCCAGGATTTGCTTATGGGATGATGACATTCAATTACACTGTTGCCAGTACTGATTGGCTCCATAAGCCTTATGGGATAATGACATTCAATTACACTGTTGCCAGTACTGATTGGCTATTAAAATTGTGTGTGTGTGTGTGTGTGTGTGTGTGTGTGTGTGTGTGTGTAGATAATTGTGAACTGTATTTAACATTTCTTATTGCCTTCTGGGGTTTCTACTTATTTGCTCCCATGAGGATGAGAATATTTTCCATGTCACAGAGACCAAGATCAAAGACCAAAAAATACTTTGTCCTTAATATTGTGAAGGACTACCTTTCATTTCACATTTATCAATAAGTGCAGTCTTCATTTACTATCTGCTAAATAAGGGCACATTATAAGAGGTTAAAAATGCTCATCTAACCAATGAAAATGATATGCTTTTCCAGAAATTCCTCTGACTATTAAATGACCACCCACCTTGCCTTGGTCTAAAATTATGTTAATGTATTGCTTTTGTGCTAGATGCAAAATATCCTGAGCTGGATGCTACATTTTAAAAATAACCAGCCTAGACAGCTGTGAATTACTGGAAACGTACTCTTAGATTCTGAAACATAGAGATAGCAAAGTGAGTTTTGAAAAATCCGAATGGCAAAAATTTATTAGTTTACCCAGAGTTCCTACTTACTGTATTTAGAAACATGTGGACTGGGTCAGGAAAGAAAGTTAAGATAGTATACTAAATCCTAGTGCCTTGCAGATCATGGGTACCACAAATATTCCATGGTGAATGTTACTAACCTAACTGCAGAAGCAAGCTTATTATTCATGTATGTGAGAAAGATCAAGTTATTTTTCAAAGAGAGAAAGAATCTCCAGAAGTTATAGTTCATTAAGTTTTGTGCAAAATATTTATTCCAACTATTGCTTTTAAAAATCCTCTAGCAAGGATGGCATGATGTTCCCCGTCCCAGTTAGTCCATCCGTTGAGATGCTGATACAATATCATTGAACCTCTTTCTGACCTGGGTTACTAAGCTCTCAACCAGGTACAGTGTTTTGTGTTCTGCTCTCAGTAGTAATTTTGCCCTGATGGAATGGTTGGTGTTTAAATATCTGTTACCAGATATGACTTTGCTGAGGTCTCTCTATTGGTGACAAACCCAGACACGTGGCTCAATACTGCCACGTGGGACATTCCAGGTGGACAAGCCTTTGAGTTTACACAGTCTTCCCAGGTAATTCTTATAAAGACTGACTCACAAATTATAACTCTCTGCTCTGCTTTCCACACCTTATATCTTTAATCATTTCTTGTGCCTCCATGGAAACTGCTGCATATAAAGTGTCCAGGTTTCAGATGTGCAGGGTCTCTTGAGAAGAAACCTAATGCATACATTCCTAGCATCTGAGAAGAATTGCTTGCACCTACATCAAAAGCTTTTCCTCCCTCCCTATTTTGCCAATTACACTGTGTTACACAGAGAAGAATCGAGTTGAGGAGGGTAGCAATAATGGAAATAACGTGTATCATTTGGAAGGCAAGGGACAATAGGGCATTGTGCAATCATCTCTGTTACCATGTGTGGGGAAATAAAAAACGAACCTTTCTGAGAATCTCAAAATGATATTTTGGTCTGATCTCTACACCCAGGCTTCTCTTCTGGTGCTTGGAGTTGGAAACTATTGAGCAAAATGATCTTTGTGGTTTCACCAAAGTTTCAGACTTGCTTTGCTGGACCAGCACACCTAATTTTTACATTGTGAACATATATAATTCATATACCTTGCAACTTATTTAATACATAATTTACACACTTTCGCTAGTTTTTATAAATGGGATTTGGAGCATGTTTCCTAAAGGTAATCCAGACATAAAACTAATCCTGGGCTCACTTTTCTCCTATTCTTCTAGTACGGGGTCCCAAGAGTTATAGTTAAGGTGATACACGGGGAAAGGCAGTGTTTGAATAAAAGAAGAGCAGTGTGGAGGGAGAAGAGGAGGCCCATGCACTCTGTTTAAAGGTTCCCTAGAGGTTACTCAGGGGTGATGTTACTTTCCTTCAGGGAACAAGGTAGTTCTTACGCATCTCACCTAGAACAAAGGATTAGCATGCGTGTTCTCTTCAGGCACAAACACTGAGAGTCATTTGTTTCTTAGGGCAGTGATAAAAATCTGCCTCATGTGTATTGAGCACAGAGGAAACTGGGGTAAAAAACAAGGAATAACTGATTTGTTTGGAGGCAAAGGCCTGGTGCACATAATTTTAACATAAAGGCAAATAGTTAAGGAGGATGCCAGTGTCCCTGTGAGATTAAGATCACTGTCTTCATGATTGCAGAGTGGCATTCATTTGCAATTTTAGTGTACCATCTGTGACTCCCAAATGGAGTCTTAAATTTGCCTTTTTTACCTCCCTTCAATCTTAGCTAAAGCTTCCATAGTGTTTCTGTTGTTAAAAAAAATCTACAAAATCTACAACTGCTCACTCTGCAGTTGAATCACTGCCACTCTCCTTTGCTATTCCCTGCTCATTCAACACCCTAATGCAAATCTCTCTCTTGGATTACAAAATAATCATAATAATACTGTAGAAACTAAATACCATCCTTTTCAGAATGGAATGGAAAGAGGGTTCTGAAGCTCACTAATTTATAAAGAGCTTCTAAAAAGTCAGTGAGTCCCCTAAGTAAATGATAAGAGCTTATTTCAAAACTAAAATAATGGGTATGATATTGCAGAGTTTAAATAACAGAAGCTGGCAAAATTACTAATCTTCAGTGTTCTTTGTCATTTTTTTAATCCCAGAGAAAAATGATAAATGATGCCCAGTGTCAAGGAAATGTGAGCCCCAATTCCTATAGTATTTAATCAGTGAAATGGTAGAAGCTTTCATAACCCCCTTTCCTGGCATCTCAAAGAATTGGAAAAGTGTTTTTAGTTCAAAAGGAAGTCAGCTGGGTTGTGGGGGGGGTGTCATTATTACAAATGGGAATTATAATGAAACTTTAGTTCAAAAGGAAGTCAGCTGGGTTGTGTGTGTGGGGGGTGTCATTATTACAAATGGGAATTATAATGAAAATAGGTGGAAAGTTTAGATAACTGTAAACATGGAAGGTGCCTGGGACAGGTGTATGAGTTGGGGTGCATAATCAATTGTAATATTAAATTCCACCTTTAAGAGTTAAGATGATTATAGTATCCTGGGGGTCTGTGGACACACACAATTTGAGATGAGAAGTTGAGGGACATATTTCTCCCATTATTAGATCCTCAATAGAAATGACTTAGATTCTGGAAGCCTATTTAAGTCTTTATGTTTGTCTTAATCCAAAGTGACTATACTCAGGAATGTTGGAGCAGCTGCTAATATTCTTGTTTCACTGCCCAAAGATTATGGAGTCAGTGATCTACCAGATGTCTATGCTTATAAAAGTATTCACAGATGCAGCAAGCCTAAAATCATGAGGGGTTACAGGCAGAGTGATACAAAACCTATAATCCACCAAAACTCTAATTTCCCATTCCATCTCCAGAATTTTTCTTCAGTTTGGAATAATATTTGTATCCCTTAAAGTTATCATTTTAAATCAGGAATATATACCCTTTCTTGACAGGGCTGTGTTTTTCTTTAAACTAGAGAGATCACTAGGGATATAAAAGGTCTATTTTAGCCCAGAAGGCTGCCCTGTTTTTTTGCTTTATGAGTATATTTATAGATATATAATTCATGTGTCTAGGGCTGATATCCAGCAAATGGGGCTCTCTGCCATTGAAAAAGACAGTGGATTAAAAATTTAATATAACCCTTGTGAACTGTGAGAATGTTGTAGGTGATGGTGAATGTAGTGGGTCATCTATAAAGACAAGAAGAGCAGCAGGAAGTTTCCATGGGGCTCCAACATTGCCTCTCTGGAGATATTTGAGTCTAAGAAGTCATAAAAACACAGAAACAAGGACACTGAAGAGCTAAACTCTGGGAGAGGACATCATGCTCCAATTCTGTGAGTTTCTTTTATGTATATTTAGGTTCTTTAGCTCATCTCTTATTTGTATTTTTCTGAATCTCTACTGGGAAGTTCACAGATAATGGGGAGAAATCATCCCTTTTCCACTAAATGAGTTGTTGGATGATATTCATTTTTGTTGGTGCCACAGAAGTGTGTACTTGCAGCAAATAAATATTCAAAAGCTTGTAACCATAAATTTTTCTACATCCACCTTTAGAAAAAATAGCCATGGAAAAACATGGCAAATACCTAGGAGAGACACCAGAAAAAGCTCAAGTGTCTCAAAGAGGCTTAACATTTTAATGAGATGAGAATCTTTAGGTAGAACCTTTCCCCTCCACTACTTTGTCTGATTATATAAGGCTACAGATTCTATTTTTCAACATATGCCCAGGTAAGATGAGCCAAAGCCCCTTGATATCATTATCTATTGTAAAATAAGGAATGTCAAATGGAGTTTTTCATTTGCTTATTGATTAAGAGCTTTGTCTCCAAAGTCACCCAGACTCAAGTTAACAGCGCAGCTCTGCAGTTACTAGCCACACGAGATTGGGCAAATTGTGTAAACTCTCTGTGAAATGGGAATAACAACATAGCCTACCTCAAACCACAATTTGAATAATAATAATGCATATTAATAATAACACATGTTAAAAATTTAGCACAGAGCTCATTGCTACTCCAAAATGCTAGTTACTAGTATCATTTCTACTAATATAAACACTGAAACCTTTGGTCATTTTTCCTATTTTTTAAAAAATATAGTAGTCTCATGCTAAGGTAGAAGTATGATGGGAGACCAAATTATTAAGGCTATTTTAAAAAAGAGTTTGAGGAATGATTTATGATAGCTCAAAGAACTGTACTAAAAAAAAAGATTAGCTTTTATTAAATTCTTACAGATGGCTTCTTCAATAAAAATAAAAGCTTGCAATTCATTTAGATAAAATAACACCTCATTGAGGAAGTTCTTAGTTTTAAACCTACAATATCACCCAACATATCAAAAAATATAAAATCATAAAAATCTAGGTAGAGAAAGCCCATTCATTAAAGCTGCTGGGTTGGAAACATATCTGTTACCTACCAATCAGTTTGATATTACTTTCTATAACAGTTTCAGAAAACCCTAGCATTGAAAATTAAAGTGAAACAAGTAACCTCTTTACTTAAAAAGTGTAGAGTACGTACATCTTACTGATCTTATGTTTCCTGAGGTGCATAAAGGCAACGTCTAAATTCCTTTAAGGTCCAAGGATATCCCCATAAATAGTTAGTACCTACCTGAAAAGTTGCCTAAATTAAACGTCAGGTATGAAAATCATCATGTTTCTTCTTGGTAGAATCAAAGGATCCTTTTAAAGCTTACCTGATTAAGTCCTTGAGAGAAATGGAAACTATTAATAAAAAGGAAAAAGGAGAGAGAGAGAGAGAGAGAGAAACTGTGTGCCTTCTGTGTGTGTATGTGTGTGTGTGTGTGTGTGTGTGTGTGTATGGTGTGTGTTTTCACCAGTACAGCTTTATACTTTGGGAGGCATCATTATGATAGGACAACACTTTAAACACCTGGGATTCTCGATGTCTTTATTCTCAGTAAAATTGATTTTGAAGCCTGTGGTGATGGTGATAGTCTAATTCTGGGTAACAAAACTCACCATAATCACTTGAGAGTACCTCCTTTCCCCTCTGCAGAAGAAAAAAACAACAACTGACTTCCCCGAATTCTTTCTATGGAGTTAAATTAGGATGTAATTACCACTGATAACACTTGGAGTTAATGCATTTTCTTCTGGGGTGCAGGCCTCCTGTAGGCTGTAACCAACTTAATATCCCATTACTTTCAAGGCTTTCAAGCTGGTTCAGGCAAAGAGGCCAGGCTTCCTTTGCATGTTAGGAACAAATTACCCACCCCCTTCTACCAAGAGTAGAGTTCACATTGATTATTCAGAGCAATTCAGCACAAAACATAAAACTGAAAATTAAGCAAATAGACACAAATGAAATAAAGTATTTAATATTATGTTCAAAATTACATAGAAGAAAATAAAATCAACTTCAGGGCCAAAGTAAGCTAGAGGGAAGGAGAGCAAATAACATCAACAAGGCATTCTCAAGATAAGGACAGAAAGAAAAGTAAAAGCAAATAAAAAATAGAGGCCATTTTAGAAAAGCAAAGAAAGAAGTCATTTCCACATAGACAAAGTAATTTAAATAAGAAAAAGCATACCGTATTCATTTATCGTCAACTTACATCAACAAATTGCCCGCATGTTTTTTGGCATGAAAGAAAAATTTACAAAAGAAAGTTGTGTAAGAATGCTCTTGGACAAATAGAATTGCCACATTCTTGTAACTTGCTTTTTTTGTCGTCATTTCTTAAAAAAAAAACTTTTGACCAAAATGTCTAATTTTTCAAATATAATAATTTACAACAAAGGATGATACAGGGAGGCAACAACACATACATCCACACCACATAACATAAAAAGAAAAAAAAAATCTGCACTTTAACAAATTTTTACTTCAAGGGACTAGGGAGGGCATCAATTTTGAATTTGAAATAATTCCGACTGCAATGATTTTAAAAATTAAAAAAAAATCCTGTTTACCTTTATAATTTACCTTTAAAAAAATCTATGAATCTAGAGGGTTTGGAATAAATTTCTGCATTGTTATAGGTTCTCAGATATATATTTAACTTTTACAATTTTTTGTCTTTTTTGACAAGTATTAGACTTTCTTTAATTTAAGGGAATGGATGACAGCACATAAATTTGAACAATGCTAAAGAAAGGAGGGGGGTGGGAAGGAATGATGCAGAAAGGGTAGGGTTGTATTTATGAGTGAACTACACAAGAGATGAAGATGATGGGAGTAAATGTGTAAGTGAGTCGCCATGTCCATGTAAGGGCGGCACGGAGTGATCTAGCTGCATTAGAGCTTCTGGCTGTAAGGAAGGGATGGGCAATATACAAAAACAAATGAGCCTACACATGCCCATCTACAGAAATAAAGAACAGAACTCTAACACTGACAATCTCACACACCCTAAGCTGCAACTTCTTCAACATGCAATTACTTCAAAAATCATTACAGTTTCATTAAAAATTTTCAAATAATAAAAACAGTTAAACTTTTTTTCTCCTACTAAAAATAGCCAAAATACATAAAATAATAATACTAATAATAATGATCAAAAGGTTAAAAGCAAAACACAAGGATACTAGATTTATGCATTCAAGTTGAACAACTTCATCAACAGCCACACAGCCCCATCTAGAGTTAGGGGAAGGGGTCAGAGATCTGCAGAGGTGATGGAAAGGCAGAGTTGTATAGGGAGCCCACTTGCTGGGTTAGTAATGATTCCCCTATATAGAAAATGGTACTGTCTGAATGACCTCATTTACTTTTACCAATGTCCCCACTCCCCACCATGGTGCATGTGATTCCCAATGAGACCGGGATCATTTGAAAGATGTGGATGTGGGGATTCTGCAGCTGAAGTTGTTCCACATTTAAAGAGGGAGTGGGGAAAATTGCAGAAAACAATTCATAACTTTTTTCTCATAATTTTGGATAAAAGCAAATCTAAAGATCTGGCAATTAAAAAGAAACACACTGATATATTTATATATATAGATAGATATATATAATACAAAAAGCACTTAATTCCCAAACAAGAAGGGAGAAAAGAACCAAAAAAAAGTTTTAAAGAAAAAAATATTTCACACACTTTTAGGGATGAACAACCAGATGCACACGCTGAGGAGGCACAGACAGAGCAATCAGGGGACACTTTGTTTGCTTTGCATTTTCTGGCTTGTGGCTTCCCCTTCTGATGACAGCCGAAATTAAAAACCAATGTTGTTTTATTTTTAATTTTTTAAAAAAATTTGGTTTTGCTTTTTTAAAAAAAATAAAAAGGGCGTGCAGTCTGGATGTACATCATAAGTAGACATTTAAAAGAGAATAAAGTGGCTAAGACTGACAAATGGGTAATCAATCATCAATTATCCTTTAATTGTAGGAATGTTAAGTTAATACATGCTTAAAGTAAGTTGCATTTAGGGAAACTAGAAAAACAGAACAGCAAGCTGGGGTTGGAGAGAGGTCAGCAAGACAAAACCAATTCGGGATGGTAGAAAGGTAGTGGGTTTAGTTTCATGCCCTTCCAGTAGGGGCCAAGGACACTCCAAGGCTTCTTGCCAATTCCAAGAAGAAATGTGTATATGTTTGGGGAGTTGTAGTAGAGCCTGTAGAAATGCAGGTGCAAATATACATGGGTTCATGAGTTCTGCTCTAGGAAATGTACCCCGTATTCATTCATAGCCAAAGAAGGCATATTTTATAAGGTGTAGAGAGTCTATAATTAACATTGTTCCATATGAGTATTTGTGGGCATTGCCAAATTGACAGGGCACTATTGGTGACAATGGAGTATCAATAAAATGAGCCTGATAAATGGAATAGCTAACATACACACACACACACACACACACACACACAACAGTAATAGGGGTAAAACCCCTCTTCACTTCTAATAGTGGTACAGTGTCAGTAGTGTCAGTGTCTGTAAACTACAGGATAGTCAGGAAATAATGGTTTATTTGGAGTACATTGAGGAAAACTGTATCAGTCTTCTAGAGACCCTGTGGGAAGCAACATATTCCCTTCAATGTATATTGAGAAAATTAGAGGAGTGAGAGGAAGACAGAGGAAGGAGAAGAAGGAGAAGAAGGAGAAGAAGAGGAAGAAGAAGAAGAAGAAGAAGAAGAAGAAGAAGAAGAAGAAGAAGAAGAAGAAGAAGAAGAAGAAGAAGAAGAAGAAGAAGAAGAAGAAGAAGAAGAAGAAGAAGAAGAAGAAGAAGAAGAAGAAGAAGAAGAAGAAGAAGAAGAAGAAGAAGAAGAAGAAGAAGAAGAAGAAGAAGAAGAAGAAGAAGAAGAAGAAGAAGAAGAAGAAGAAGAAGAAGAAGAAGAAGAAGAAGAAGAAGAAGAAGAAGAAGAAGAAGAAGAAGAAGAAGAAGAAGAAGAAGAAGAAGAAGAAGAAGAAGAAGAAGAAGAAGAAGAAGAAGAAGAAGAAGAAGAAGAAGAAGAAGAAGAAGAAGAAGAAGAAGAAGAAGAAGAAGAAGAAGAAGAAGAAGAAGAAGAAGAAGAAGAAGAAGAAGAAGAAGAAGAAGAAGAAGAAGAAGAAGAAGAAGAAGAAGAAGAAGAAGAAGAAGAAGAAGAAGAAGAAGAAGAAGAAGAAGAAGAAGAAGAAGAAGAAGAAGAAGAAGAAGAAGAAGAAGAAGAAGAAGAAGAAGAAGAAGAAGAAGAAGAAGAAGAAGAAGAAGAAGAAGAAGAAGAAGAAGAAGAAGAAGAAGAAGAAGAAGAAGAAGAAGAAGAAGAAGAAGAAGAAGAAGAAGAAGAAGAAGAAGAAGAAGAAGAAGAAGAAGAAGAAGAAGAAGAAGAAGAAGAAGAAGAAGAAGAAGAAGAAGAAGAAGAAGAAGAAGAAGAAGAAGAAGAAGAAGAAGAAGAAGAAGAAGAAGAAGAAGAAGAAGAAGAAGAAGAAGAAGAAGAAGAAGAAGAAGAAGAAGAAGAAGAAGAAGAAGAAGAAGAAGAAGAAGAAGAAGAAGAAGAAGAAGAAGAAGAAGAAGAAGAAGAAGAAGAAGAAGAAGAAGAAGAAGAAGAAGAAGAAGAAGAAGAAGGAGAAGGAGAAGGAGAAGGAGAAGGAGAAGGAGAAGGAGAAGGAGAAGGAGAAGGAGAAGGAGAAGGAGAAGGAGAAGGAGAAGGAGAAGGAGAAGGAGAAGGAGAAGGAGAAGGAGAAGGAGAAGGAGAAGGAGAAGGAGAAGGAGAAGGAGAAGGAGAAGGAGAAGGAGAAGGAGAAGGAGAAGGAGAAGGAGAAGGAGAAGGAGAAGGAGAAGGAGAAGGAGAAGGAGAAGGAGAAGGAGAAGGAGAAGGAGAAGGAGAAGGAGAAGGAGAAGGAGAAGGAGAAGGAGAAGGAGAAGGAGAAGGAGAAGGAGAAGGAGAAGGAGAAGGAGAAGGAGAAGGAGAAGGAGAAGGAGAAGGAGAAGGAGAAGGAGAAGGAGAAGGAGAAGGAGAAGGAGAAGGAGAAGGAGAAGGAGAAGGAGAAGGAGAAGGAGAAGGAGAATTTCATTAGGTATCTACACTACGCTTTTATTATCGGTAACTGCATGGTTTTGTATCTATGTCTCTACTGGGTGTAAAGAATGCTTTAGGATTATTTTTGTCATTGAGAACAAGTAATACAATAATCGGACTTGAAACAGCATATTTTTTGATGCAACCATTTTTATCCCACCATGACGAAATAACCCTGTCTAAATGTAAAATCAAACTTTTAGAAAACATCAAATGCAATACATTGCAATTACCCTGGTCAGCATTCATCTTGGAGAATGCACTGATTCCAAAGAAAAAAGTTTCTAAACTGCATGGGGTTGTGCTTAAGAAGCCCAAAGACACTCAAATACCTCAAGTTGCAAACCCACCTCTCTGGGAGAGTGGGTCTTCTGGCTACAGGGCATTGAATGTAAATAGGTGAAGTCAAAGAGGGAGGCCCAAATGAATTACTTCATATATGGTTAAATATTGTAAATTTCTGAGGGAAAATACTGGAGAGAGGAAAAAGAGGAAACCTTCTTGGGAGTCTGAGTACACCAGGGAAGACATACGATATTACAAGTAGGGAGGTCTAAGAAAGGAGTTTGGAGAACCAATGCCTAATGAGGACTTTCAAGAATTTTGCATCAGATCTACATGGTACTAGTAAACCTCCTCCCCTGTCCCTCCTATGAAATATACAAAAACAGTTCATCGATTGTTATTTTATGGGTCCATGGGATGAAGGGAGAGATTCTTCTGGGAGAATATCAGAATAAAATTAGAGACTCTAAGCACAGATATGGAATCCTGGGAATAGGAGGATTCCTGTCATGTCCTGTCTCATTGGTTACAAAATGGTCCTCCCCCCATATACTCTGCCTTCTCATAGTCTCTTTCTCAGATATGAGTGATAGTCAGAGAAGGAATGAAGATGACTGCTTCATACATACTATTTGCTTCTAAGTAAAGTTTAATATTTACTTTTTAATGCTGAACAAAAATGCCCTCAGGTAAAAAATTCATGTGCATTTTTTCCCAAACTAACTTTCCACGTAGTATAACTACAGTGAATAAGGAGACACAGAAAGACTAAACCTTTATGATGAAAAAGAAAGCCCAGGACAATATCAATATCAAGCCCAATACTTAGACCTGCATTTCTGTATTAAGTATTTGTTTGCCCAATTTAGAGTAATTTTTCAAACTTAAGAAGACAGAGAAGAATGGATAAAACATTATGAAGAATAGTATCACATGGTCAAAACTGGTAAGAGAGAATGTTCAGACATGGAAGGATATTAAATTAATGACTTCTTTCGCTATATCTGCATGACCTTTAACTTGTGCCTATAATTCTGTCCCCCAACCTCCACTCTTCTTTGTGAACCTACTATGCCCTATACAGATTTCAATGACTCCAATACTCCAATGCACTTTGTTTTATTCTCACTTTCAACTAGACTCTAAAAACTTTAGGAAAAGGACAGAGTCTTTTTTAAATTTATTTTTCTTACCAACTAAAATGTTAATAAAATTCAAACATTTAGTGAATAAACTAATGAATGAGTAAATGAATTAATATATTTAATTACTCACTTTTTTATACCTACACACTCTACTATACCTTTCATAAACGCATTAAAATAATGTATCACCACAGTGGCCACTTATGCATGAAATCTAGTATATGGGATAGAAATTTTAGGAACAGGAAACCTAAGTTCCAGTCTTGGTTGTACTGATTACTATACCAGCTTATTAGGACATTGAACAAGTCAGTTAATCTTCGCGTTTGTTTCCTCATGTGTAATATGAAGATTATAATGTCTATTCAATTAACCTACCTCACAGGGTAAGCTTATACAACTGAGATTTTGAATGTGAAAGTACTTATAAATTCTAAAGAGCTTTTCAAATTCTTGTTACTATTGTCTTCAAAGCTGATACCATAACATCAGCTATGAAAGGGGCTAAATCAGTAAGTGCTACTCCAAGTGTGATCCTTGGAGTATCTGTTTCAGCATCAAATAGTAACTTCAATCCCAAATCCTAACCCAACTAGCTGTTATTCTACTTCTCTTGAACCTCTGTCCCTACCCCTCCAATAATGCTAAATTCCCAAAGCTCAATTACTTCATCTTTTAATGGTGAATTTTTGTTATTTCTGCATTCAAATTTATAATTGTTTTATTTCATTTTTCTGTAGGTTAGAGTTAATATCGGAAGAGGTATTATTTAAATATGCTTTCATAATAACATATTCATTTAATGGCAGGAGCATGGGCCTGGAGGTGAGCTATTGCCCTCTATCAAGTCATGTGACTTGACAAAAACTCACTTGTTCCTCATCCCAACCCCTGGAACCTGTTTCCTCATTTGTAAAATCACAAAGACTTGTCCCCTCTAACTCAGAAATTATGGTCTCACAAGTAAAATTACTTTGGAAACTTTAAAATATTCAATTCAAATGCAAGATGTTATTTACTGTATTGTATCAGGTCAGCACTTCTTGGTGCTACTGAAGAAATCGAAGAGGATGATGACAAAAGAGGAAATCTCATTAAATCTCTTGGAAATATACATCCCAACAAACATTTGAACCATGATGAAAGGACAGAAGGGAGTGGAAGGTCAAGGTAGTATTGTAGCTATTTTCTACCCAAAGTGTTGGTACTGGTTAAGATATACAAAAGGAAAAACTCCATTAAGAAATTCCTA
>NW_005354673.1:2373507-2374673 GCF_000412655.1 Myotis brandtii
ACAGGCCGGGCTGAGGGACCCCCCTCCCCCCCCCCCAAGCGCACAAATTTTTGTGCACCGGGCCTCTAGTACCTTTCATAAACGCATTAAAATAATGTATCACCACAGTGGCCACTTATGCATGAAATCTAGTATATGGGATAGAAATTTTAGGAACAGGAAACCTAAGTTCCAGTCTTGGTTGTACTGATTACTATACCAGCTTATTAGGACATTGAACAAGTCAGTTAATCTTCGCGTTTGTTTCCTCATGTGTAATATGAAGATTATAATGTCTATTCAATTAACCTACCTCACAGGGTAAGCTTATACAACTGAGATTTTGAATGTGAAAGTACTTATAAATTCTAAAGAGCTTTTCAAATTCTTGTTACTATTGTCTTCAAAGCTGATACCATAACATCAGCTATGAAAGGGGCTAAATCAGTAAGTGCTACTCCAAGTGTGATCCTTGGAGTATCTGTTTCAGCATCAAATAGTAACTTCAATCCCAAATCCTAACCCAACTAGCTGTTATTCTACTTCTCTTGAACCTCTGTCCCTACCCCTCCAATAATGCTAAATTCCCAAAGCTCAATTACTTCATCTTTTAATGGTGAATTTTTGTTATTTCTGCATTCAAATTTATAATTGTTTTATTTCATTTTTCTGTAGGTTAGAGTTAATATCGGAAGAGGTATTATTTAAATATGCTTTCATAATAACATATTCATTTAATGGCAGGAGCATGGGCCTGGAGGTGAGCTATTGCCCTCTATCAAGTCATGTGACTTGACAAAAACTCACTTGTTCCTCATCCCAACCCCTGGAACCTGTTTCCTCATTTGTAAAATCACAAAGACTTGTCCCCTCTAACTCAGAAATTATGGTCTCACAAGTAAAATTACTTTGGAAACTTTAAAATATTCAATTCAAATGCAAGATGTTATTTACTATATTGTATGAGGTCAGCACTTCTTGGTGCTACTGAAGAAATCGAAGAGGATGATGACAAAAGAGGAATTCTCATTAAATCTCTTGGAAACATACATCCCAACAAACATTTGAACCATGAGGAAAGGACAGAAGGGAGTGGAAGGTCAAGGTAGTATTGTAGCTATTTTCTACCCAAAGTGTTGGTACTGGTTAAGATATACAAAAGGAAAAACTCCATTAAGAAATTCCTA
>NW_005354673.1:2376067-2448884 GCF_000412655.1 Myotis brandtii
AATAAACATATCCTCAGATTAGGATAAAAAATAATAAAAAGTATACACTATAAATCAGATCAAATCACTTTCTTGTTTAAAATCTTTAAAGGTAGAATTCTTCAAACCAAAATTCTGTACTCTGACCCACTGTGAAAGTGCCCTGTCATGTGCCCATTGTCTACCACTCCAGTCTCATCTCCTACAGCTCCTTCTGACCCAGGACCTCTCTGATTCTGGCCATGCACTCTAGTTTCCCTACCAGGAACACTTCTTTTCTTGTTCTTTGCCTGGCTAGTTCCTTCTGGTAGTTCAGGTTCCTCCTCCAATTTTACTCCTTAGAGGGCCTTTGATGATTTCCCTGTAAGTAGCAAGCTGACTCTCTACAAAGTACTTACTAGTTGGTTCTTGCCCATTTATTTATGGAATATAAGCTCCATGAGCACACAAATTTTCATAATTCTCCACTGTCCTTAGAATAGTGCTGGACCTATAGTAAGAGCTCAAGTTGGTCACTCCACCATTCTCTTGCTGTCTTCCAGAGCATGGTGCTTTATCCACAGAAGGAATGGAGTGAATGTTTTGTAAACTACTGAAGCATTGCATTCTCTATTCTGTTTTATTTTCTTGTACATGTCTCTAAACCAGATGGGATTTCCCTGAGTTCTAGTTAGCACTTCCAATGCAAATTGGACCTTCTCATCACAGCTGGCTTAAAAAGCCTTCCGAAAAATAAATCACTATCAAGATCATTCTTCCTTTCATAAATTGGTAGTGGGATGTTTACTAAAAACTCAGGCTTTTCATTGAGTTGTGAAAACTAAAGATAAAATAAACTCAATATCCAAACCTAGAGATACCAGACTTTGATGCTTGTCTGCAGGCAATCAGAAGGAATGGGCCAAACAAATTATGAGTGGGAGGAATGGTGATCAGAGTAGCGAAATGTACATGGTTATCTTTGCTTGCTGTGGCCCTGCAGTCACTGACAGCAGAACCCGACAGCAGTGGGACCTTTCTCCTCAGCTGGTACCATGACATTTTATGATTCTGTTTATATAGTAATGAATTATTGAATAAGGTTTATTTTGCCTCTTTTTTCCCCACCAAAGCTCCTCTACTCTGTCATTATGACCAGAATTCTGACCAATTTCTTTGAGCTGTTGTTTTGTTTGGGTGGTAGCAGCTGGGTATTCCAACCTGTTGCCACCTCTCTGTAGGGCCCTTAAGTTCTTTAAGTAGTCCATGGGAAATAGCTGAACTTGACAACATATTGCTATAAAACTCACCATATCGTGAAAACACCTCCTTCCCCCTAAAATCTATCTTCATTGCAAAGAATGTATAGTGTTCATAAAATCCATACCAACGAGGAGTTTTTGTAACTAATGGAAATTAGGACTGTACAAACAAGATGAAAAGCTTGGCCAAGACTCATGCACTTGACAGTAAGATGATATACCATGACTATATGGCTTTGACTGTATCTGACCTGAGACTCAAGTAGCTGGTTTACCAGAAAGGAGAAGACTACAGAGATGGCTGGGTGAGCAAGACACTTCTCATGAAATTATTTTTAGTTATTATAAACTAAAGGGAAATATTTCCTCATCATTCTCTAAACCAGTGGTTCTCAACCTTCCTAATGCCTCGACCCTTTAATACAGTTCCTCATGCTGTGGTGACCCCCAATTTCATTGTTACAAATTGAACATAATTAAAGCATAGAGATTAATCACAAAAACAATATGTAATTATATATGTGTTTTCCGATGGTCTTAGGTGACCCCTGTGAAAGGGTTGTTCGACCCCCAAAGGGGTCGCGACCCACAGGTTGAGAACCGCTGCATAAACTCAATATATATGAGCTTTCAGATAAGTGAAGGTACATATATGCTTAGGAACAAATACATAAGCTCAAATGGTTAACATAGTGATTTCCTCACAAATATGGAAAAAGGAAAGAAAATATAAATTATAATTATATAATTTAAATTAAAACATGAATATATAATTTAAAACATAAATCAACCAGAAATCTACTTCTGGAAGGAGCTGTTCTTAGGAGTTATTAAGAACTTATTTCTGCCAGACATTGTGTTAAGTGCTTTAGATATTTTATTTTACTTAATCATTACACTGACAACTTAGATATCAGCAAACTTTGGCTGAAAGAAGTTAATTTGTTCAAAGTGACACATTAGAAAAATGAATAGTTCTGACTGTATCCAATCCTATTTATTTTACATTGAACCACAATGTCATCCTTAAACAGGATTTTTTAAATATTCAGTTCTGAGTATAAAAAATTACAAATGAGCTAATCTATGGGCACAAAAATAACTTCTACAAGAGATCCTAGAATCTTCACAGATTTATTTCAAACTCTTATGCCTTCAAAATTATAATTGTACAATGAGATATTCAGAGGGTCTCTGAGAGTTTTCTTGCACAATCTTAGGTCATGTTAGTCAGACCTATTAAATCAGTCTCTGTTGGGGGTAGTGGAGACAGTGACTGGATATATACATATATGATTGGGAAGGAATGCAAACCTTTCTGGTTTTGATTTTTACTTTGTCATTTTCACTTATTTAGTATTAATCTAGAAAACTACTTTTAGCAAAATATTGAACTAGCTCCTTTTGTGTCATGTTGAGTGTTATAGTCTTTACTGGCATGTAAACAAGTATAGACACATGGCTATATTTTGAGCAATACATAAACAGTGTTTTGAACAGTGGCATTTCATGTAAAATGTTGTTGTGTCTGTAGCTGTGAAGCTGAACAGCAAATCATACTAGTATATAGTCAAATGGTTGTTTCAAGAAATGGAAGGTTAAGAGGACTGGGCCCTTCAGGAGACTCTGATAAGGCCTCTTATCACACATACTCTGGCCTCATTTAGCAGTTATCAGAGCAGCACTTGGAAATCTCTTATCAGATGAGAGAAAGGTAGCAGAGATAGAATTAGGAAAATGAAGAGAATGGGTTCTGGATGGAATGCCAACTTTTGTAACAGAGTTTGTTTCTCCAGTGGTACTAAAAATCTTAGCAGTTAGTAAGAAATGTTTGATTTCTGTGTTTTCTTTATTTTATTTTTTTAACAAGAGAAAATAGCCAAATTTAATACATATACATGTATGGGAACCCTGCATACATGAGAGGTTCAGAGAGTCCATATGGAGGAGAGGTTCAGAGACAGAAAGGGGGATTGAGGTATCTAAACAGTCTGAGCTAGGGATGAGGTATTGCACCTTGATGGCTTCAAAGAATCACTGCAGGATGATAAGATCAGATATTTAGTAAATAAAACTTTCCCCTGCCATATAGGTGGGTTGTAAGGCTATCCTTGATAATCTCTATGGGCAAGTCCTCTAATTCAGATTCTTCTAGGCAGTTTAAGAATGGGCAATGGGGCAGGGGAGGGGGAGGGAGACAGAAGTTTCTCCTGAGCAAGGGAAGTTGTCTTCAGCTCAAAACAATCTGCACACCACGTAGGCACATTTGGGTTGGGGTGACTTGTTCTGGATCCCTACTTTTCTCTCCTCTGAAACTTCTTTATGTTTCTTAAGGGTTAAAAGTATTGGTGGGTGTGGGACATTCTACTTATTTACCAACTGTCTGTATTTCCGGTCCATCTATATAGTTGTTGTTGTGCAGTGGGATTTCCATAACAAACAAGCTAAGAGTTTGTATGTAGTATAATGCGCATGCTCTTTCATGCATATTTTCTTGGGAGTGGAGTCAGAGCTGCTTTCTTCTGCCTGGGTACATATAAGATGTGGTTACTTGGCAGATATATATATATATATATATATTAGGATGTTTGTTCCAGATTGCAGAGTTTTGCACATCTGGGTTATTTTCATTCCAAAAGGTTCAATTAAATAATATTGTGCTGCATTTGCATAATATTTTCAATTTAGCTATACTGCAGAGCTTCTAATCTGAATCTTTAAATTAAAAAAAAACACACATAAAACTTGTGCATGTCAAGTAAGAATTTCAAAATTATTGATCAATTGGTACCTCTAAAGATGATCTGCTAATATATTGATAATCCTATTAGTATCATATTAGGGGGATTTGTAGAATATGAGTTTTTATTTTAAGGGTAATCTCTCAACTTTTTTCATAAAACAAACCCTATTGAAAAACTGACAAAGACTGCATGCTCTTTCCCAATAAAGATGCTCTTGTAAATAAAATTTTGTAAAGAAATTCAAGAGATCTTGTCCATGGATTTCAAGGTAAAATTTTAAGGAGACTGCATATAAATATGACAAAAAGTAATATCTGTAAAATTGACTCATAAATTGTAGAGTTATATATACATATGAGGCAACTGCACAGCAAAAGCAACAAAAGGATGAATTTTCATTGTGACGATAAATGATGTTGGAGTTTGGTTCACTGGAATTTAATCCTTTTTTTTTTTTTACTATCTCTAGTTATCTGAGTTAATATAAAAGGCCATTATTAAGAGTCTAGTCTAAAATTTGCCTTCAATGTAAAACATATTTTATTCTAATATAATGTGGCTAGATATTGTTAAGTTTGATATTCATCAGCACTGGTTAAATGAACCCAACCTCAGGTGCAGATCTAATAGAGCCGGATGTTAATTAATGTGATCCAAACAACTTATCATTTCAGGCTTGCTTCTATTAGGAAAGATGTGTTATGGCTGTACGCTAATAGAAAAGCCCATTAGTTGCATGGATTCCAATTTCCTTTATCTATATTAGTTACTGAATAGTAGGTTTCTTGTGATATTAATATTTTATCATTGTTTCTCTTTATGTTTGGAGAATTAGTTTAAAACCATAAAATTATGGAGCAAGATTCAGTGGATGTATTTAATATTTTTTAATGTGATAGGTTTCATTTATAACTTTTAATCTAGGAGAATAAATCCATTTTTCTCTTAAGATTCAATTTTGGTGTCCCTATGTGCAATGCCAGATAGCATTAAAATCAGACACGGAAGGCTACTTTATGCTTTCATATATATTTGAGCCCCACTATAATGCTGTGATGAATGGGGTAGATGTTATTTACACCTTAAAGCACAGTTTCTCAGCCTCATCATTACTAACATTCTGGGTTAGATACTTCTCTACTGTGGGAGTTGTTCTGTGCACTGTAGGATGTTTAGCAGCTTCCCTGGCCTCAACCGACCAGAAGTCAATAGCATCTCCCAAGTTGTGAAAATCAAAAATGTATCCGGGATTTCCAAATGTCTCCTAGAACAAAATCACCCTCAGTATAGAACCACTGGCTTCAAGGTAAAAAGCAATAACACTGCATTGCAGAGAATTTAAGGCATCGGTTCAAGGTCATAAAGACACTGAGTAACTGAGCCAGGGCTGCGGCCCATGTTTCTGATATATTGTTCTCTCCTTTCCTGCTGTGGTCCAACTTGGGAGAGACTACATATTATGATTACTGTAGTGTTCCTGTTGTACCATAAATATCATAACATAGACAATATTGTAATATTATTAATATACATAGAAGGCCATAGGTAAATATGTAAAAGTGCTTTTTAATTCTGAAGTATTATAAAGATTTCACCTAAGTACTTGCATGTCAGAGAGAGAGTCAGAGAGAGAGAATCCACTTTGAGCTGGACATTTGGGGGGAATCACAAAGGAACTGAAAATCCCAGAGTAAGGTAAACTGGAAACTAGATGGATCTGCCACTGATTTCAAGTCCCCAACTGCAGAACTGATCTTCAAGAGTCGTTTAAGTACTTAATGCAATCTGGCGACTGCTGGCATCTTTCCCAAACACTCTTTTAGCTGTTATGGTGGAATTTTGCCAGCAGCCAAGATACTCGTTTATAGTTTCAAATGATTAGCAGGTACAAACAATGAAAATTCATTCTCAGTGTTTCTAAGGATGGCGGAGCTGTGCCTAACTGAAATAGCTTCATCCTCCAGACATGGATAAAGAAGCTGGAAACCTCAAAACTCATGTTCAATAAGATAAAAATAAAACCAGATACGACACCTAGACCCATGGAAACCTGGTGTCTAAAGAGTCTGTGAATGTATCCTCAGTTCTCATGATTATATGAGCTTTCCAGAGGCACGGATGAAATGTACAGGACAACCACACACAGAAGTGCCTTCCCACCTTGCATGTGGGAAACACCAGAGCCTGACCCAGGTCTGCATTATCATTAGGTTCATGACCAGATCTCATGGGAAAACACACACTCAATACCTATTGAGTAATGAATGCCAAGATTACGTAAAAGAGAGAAAAAAATTGTGAAGCTAGGTCTGCAGTTCTATTATACTTCAGAGGAAGTATTAAGTTTCTTGTTCCTTTAAAAAAAATGACACAGCTGGTGAAAAAGCAAGCATTTTTTTTTCTTAAAATGCTCTCCACCCCCAATTTCCTATGGAATCTAGACATTCCCCCCATTTTTCTTTTTCTCACAATTCCTTAGTGGTCTCTCTCTCTCTCTAATAGGATTATTGACCCTTAAAGACCTCATATCAACACTTTCCTGAAATGAACTGAAACCTCCTTGGAGTTTATCTGTCATTTTAATATTTGTGTCATCTAAAAAGAGTTTAGTCAGCCTCCTTCCCATTTCATCAATCAGTGTGAAAGAAATGAGGAAAAGATGAGGAAAAGGACTAAATAAATAGGTGGCATACAGCTCTTAATAATGTCTTGCACAGAATAACACAGAAAGTTCACAGAGTTGCCTACATAGTGACTGAGCCTGGCTGGCATGGCTCAGTGGTTGACTATCAACCTATGAATCAGGAGGTCATGGTTCAATTTCCGGTCAGGGCACATGCCCAGGTAGCAGATTTGATCCCCAATAGTGGGTGTGCAGGAGGCAGCCGATCAATGATTTTCTCTCATTATCGATGTTTCTATCTCTCCCTCTATCTTCCTCTCTAAAATTGATAAAAAAAATATATTTTAAAAAATAGTTAACTGAGCAAGTCTCCTTCTCCAGAGCACACGAGTCAGAAAGTCGGTGATGGAACAAGGTGGTTTAGTTCATTCCAACCAAATAGAGAGGGTATTTTGGTCCATTTACTCAAACTATGGAAAATACAAAGTTTTTTAATAAAGTGGACAAGTAGACTAGTTGTCCTCCATTGCAACATGAGTGATCTGGGCCACTGAATGGTAAATCAAGACTTGCTTTTCCTAGTTCTGGCCAGTGGCATCAGGCAGTGGTCTGGGAGGACACTGGGGCCTGTGGGTGGTTTATAACCCCCAAGCTTTTATAAAAGGCAATACCATCCTCCTTTTTAAAAAAAGAATATTTTTACTAATATCAGAGAGGAAGGGAGAGGAAGAGAGAGACAGAAACATCAATGATGAGAGAGAATCATTGATCGGTTGCCTCCTGCACACCCTGCACTGGGGATTGAGCCTACACCCAGGCATGTGGCCTGACAGGGGATCAAACCATGACCTCCTGGTTCACAGGTTGATACTCAATCACTGAGCCAGACCAGCTGGGCCCACCTCCTTTTCTAGTTGAATACTTGCAGAATAAAATAATCACATGCTAAACTATTCTCTCTTTCTCTCTTCTTGTATCACACTTGAGCCAGAAATTTTAAGGTATACTAAGTATAATTCCAGGAAAAAAGGTGCCTCCATTCTAAAATTGAGACAGAAAAGCCTTTTGTTCATTGTGTTCATTACCTAAAGCCAAGAGTGCATGACTTCCAAGCCGCTTCTTGAGCCTGAATCCAAACTCTATAGCCAGATAAAGGATTTTACATAAATACAACATTTTCTCCACTCCCCCCCCTCCCCCCCGCCGCAACACACCACCCAGGAGAAATAGAACAAATTATTTCTAGAATCTAAACTTATTTTTTGCAAGCTGCTCTAAAAGTTACAACTACAGTAATATAGTCATAAATGTTCCCTGGAACTTCATTCATTTTAAAATGATGCAACTTCCCTGGACAAGTCATACCAGAGCAACATCAACTGTCATTTGTGTGATAACAATGGCCTTCTCCATCCATCCATGCCAGGCCATTGTGAAGAAAATGGCCATAATGATCAACACATTTTTTTTCAGCATGAATGAACCTCATCAGTAGTCTTTCAAATGCTCTAAGGGTGTTGCAGACAGATAAACAAGCCCGGCTTGGAGGCAGTGCCTGGATTTGAAGCTGCCCAGCATATCTTCTTCATTCAGAGTGTGTTGTGTGAAGCAATGCATTGTAATGAAGTACAGTAAGCAGTACTGTGGATATGCAGACACCTTCATTTTTTTAAAAAGGCATTGGATTCTGTGGCCACGGTAGGCTGGGTGTGTTGATGATATTGTTACCACAACTCAATTCTATTTATTCCCAAAAAAAGATGCTTACTAGCAATCTCTTTTAATGGAGAAAACTAAACTTCAGGGAAGTCTGATATTCCATGGAATTAAAAAAAGAAACACACACACACACACACACACACACACACACACACACACACACAACACAAACAAACCCCACAACCACCAATGATTCCATTTAGGAATTAGAACTAAGCTTTTGTGGCAGCATGCATATTGATCATTTTGTGGGCAATAAAACAATTCATTTATAACTGATTCAGGCTACAACTACTAACCTTGATAGTTACTGGTTCCTGGGGCCATAAAATGTGACATGCTATGTCATTTAACAAATCTAAATGGTAATCAGCAGTAATCTCATAAAGTGCAATGGGTAGCAGAAGTGATGGACTATTATAAGCAGAAGGTAAGCCATACGTGGGCAATGACAGACATAAAGAAAACCTGCTGTTTCCTAATTGATAGAAAGAACATTTAAGTTCCAACCCAGTACTGGGATGCAGTGAGCAATCCAAAATGTGACTTAGGAAACTCTTATGGTGGGAACAGGCATTCAGAATAGACTTCCTATTATTTTCTTTTCAGAAAAAAGAATATTTCTTAATTATAATAATAATCACTATTATTAATAATAATTATAAATACAACATATAATCTAGGTAACAAATATGAAATATTATTATATAGTGCTAGTATAAAACATTTTTCTTTTATTCAAACTATGGAAGCACAAGCAAATTTTTTTTTCAAATATGTTTTTTATTGATTTCAAAGAGGAAGGGAGAGAGAGAGATAGAAACATCAATGATGAGAGAGAATCATTGATTGGCTGCTTCCGACTGGGGATCGAGCCCGCAATCCAGGCATGTGCCCTTGACCGGAATCGAATCTGGGACCCGTAAGTCCACAGGCCAATACTCTGTCCACTGAGCCAAACCGACTAGGGCCACAAGCAAATTTTTTATTGTGG
This sequence comes from Myotis brandtii, assembly GCF_000412655.1. Lineage (NCBI taxonomy): Eukaryota > Metazoa > Chordata > Mammalia > Chiroptera > Vespertilionidae > Myotis > Myotis brandtii. Next base: position 2,385,368 of record NW_005354673.1, read on the forward strand.
GGCAAGTATGAATAAATCAGAACATGTACAAACCATTTTCTTTAAATCATTAATCACACTGGGAAATGATCAGCAATTTTAAAATCACATATTCAATGACTTAACTGATATTGACTGCAATGGTGAGGGTGGAAGTGAGGGGGAGAATGTGTTTTCTCTAAAGTGTGGAACTGTGTAAATTATAAGTAGATCAATATTTGATCTCCACTTCCTCATGATCATCACCAATATGCAATTGCCAGCACAATCCTTCGAAGCAACATCTGTTTCTTAAAAAAAAAATGTTGTGTGATTAACTCTTTATTGAGCTCTGCACAATGTAAGAATGCTTAGAATTTGCACTCTGTCTTACATCTTTTACATCCAAGTTGTATGTGCTTACAGAAATAATGCACAATCATATACCTAACTATTAAGAGTCATCTAAGACTGAGAATCCTGGAACCGGTTTTAGTTACTCTTCTAGTCTAAGACACATAATCCTGTCACCTTCTCCATTATTGGTAGAAATTGGTGTACAAAAATACAGATTGACTGTCTTTCTAAGCCAACTTTCTTCCAGTGAATATATCATTTTACTCTATTTATATTCTTCACAAAGCCCACTCACTCCCACCAAGGGGCAGTGCAGGGTCACTAAATCACTCTCAAATATGCAGAAGGACACCAAAGCCTATTCAGGCAAAGGTTTTTTCTTTTATACTTTGGAAAAAATCCTGTGAAATAGTTGCTACTCCCAAATGACACCCTCTCAGAGATGGCTGATTTTTTCCCCTAGTGTCTAAAATTTCTTGCAAGTTCAAGTGCTTTTTCTTTCTTCTTTGCCCAGTTAACTCCCAATTATCCCACATAATTCAGCTCAAATATCATTTCCTTAGAGAAAGTTTCTCTGCCCCCACCTGTATTCTCACCCCCCATCCCTACCTTGTCACATGTCCTGCACTCATCCAACTTTGTAACCGCACATTTATTTGGAGATCCCTTAATTAATGGCAGTCTCCCCTACTAGACCCACCAGGGGTTATCTCTGTTCTTGCTCATCCTTGTATCCCCAGCGCTTCATCAATATACCCAGTAGGACTGGAAGAAGTTTCCTTACTTTTCCTGATCCATGACCAGCACAGTGTGGAAGTAAAAGAAAATAATATATCAGAAAAATGCTTCAATCATTGCTGAGCTTGACAACTAAACATAGTGTGTGATCCTGGATTAGATCATGGACTGGAAAAAGTAATCCTAACATACATTATGCAGACGTTGATAAAAATTTGGTATGTACTCAAAGTGAGATTTTTATCAAGGCTATATTTATTCATTTCTGATAACTGTACTCTTTGTTTATCTTAGGTCCTAGGAAATATACACTGAATTATTTAATGGAAAGGGAATGATGGTTGCAATTTACTCTCAACTGGTTCAGAGGGACATCCACCAATCTATCTATCCATCTATATATCTATCTGTATAGATGATGTTTTGTATACACTCTCAAATGGCACAGATATATGAGTGATATACATGCTTATAATTATATAAATGTTATACTAGTACACACTCCCATACAGAGAGAGAAAATGATAAGCAAATGTGGCAACTGTTAACAGTTGGTGAACCTGAGAAAAGGGCATGAGGGAGTTCTAAGTACTATTCTTAAAACTTTTCTCCAACTTTGACATTATTTGAAAATCCAAAGTTAAAAAATATCTCAGAGGAAGTATTTGTCCATTTATGTAATTTTGCATACATATTATACATAATTGCAATCATATTAATACACACAAAACCAGACTTTGTAGTCAGATTTCCAGTGTGCGCTACAGGATCTGTAACTCCAATGTGGAGTTATTTTTACATCAAAAGAGGCAACCATAAAAATTACTGATTGATGCTTTAGTGAAAATATATACTAAAGACAAGAATAAATATATTTTTAAAAATCTGGGTTGTCAGTGTTTGTGGTCATGTTTTCTAGGGTCAGAATGAAAGAAAAAAAAAATCAGTCCCAGACTATCTTATATAACATCAAAACTATTTATCAAGTAGGTCAGTTTGGGGAAAATAGAAAAGAGACACACTTATAGATTTGTCAAGTTTTAGAAAAGACTGTTTTCTTTCATTTATTTAATAAAAAATGAAAGTAAAGGCCTTTTAAAATTTCTCAGTTATATCTATCAAGTAAGCACTGTGCCCCATGGAGTGGGGGGTGAGCAGAAGAAGGTATACAAGATTATTTTTTGCACATCATTTAAAAACGGGACCTTTTTCCAGTGGGTAAGATCCCACCAGGTCCAACAGGATGACTAACTAACTCTTCTTGAGGCACTATTCCTTGTGTTTTCTTAAAATGAAAATAGAACCATAGTAAAGAAAGTGGTGAAAAAAGCCGACATGAATAGCAACTGATAAGGTGGACACCCATTTATCAAGTTCAATAATAACAAATCAGTGTTTGTGCAATGCCCGGGTCAGAGAGAACACATAAGTAATCTGAAAATTGGAACTACTGTACAAAATGTAATAAAGAGCCATTTCACCTATCCGTGTGATGAAGGGTGCTGTGTAATGGTACTTGGCAGTGGCTCCAGAACAAAACAATTTGGTAAACAAATGAAGCCATGACAAGGAAAGGTCATAAAGCAGACTCTGAAGGCGGTGAATAAACAGTGAAATCAGATTTTTTACTGCCTAGAAATACAGACATTTGTCTTCAGTAGCAGTGCCTGACTTTTTTCCAGAGCATAGGATATAAGATCAGAGATGCTTAAATATATTATCAATTTCCTGTTTCGATCTTTTGGACTTCACATAGATGCTATCCAATAGGAACATTCTTAGAAGCCTACAGCAAATTTTCAAAAAATCCATTAGATGTAAGTTAAAATTATATTTCTGCTTGGCATTCACAATCCTAACTATTTGATGTGCAGTTTCTGATAAATGCATACACTAATAAAAGGAAAAAGAGTGAAAGAAGTTGTCCCAGGAAACACAACAGAAATCAGAAAGTCTTAGCAAGCTCTCCTATTTTCTGAATGCAAGCATGGAAGTCACTATGAGTGCTGATATGGAAAAGTGGCTGTTTTTATCCTTAAACACCCCGTTGTTTGAATAGAGCTGCTCCAGGCATCACATTCAGACCATTTGTTTTACCAGCTGTTTCTAAAAATATGTTCATCGTGGAGACCTTTTCAGTCTCCCTTCAAAATTGCTTTTGTCGAGGGCATTTTCCCCCTTGCACAAGGGAAAGGGTATAGATCTGGAAAACACCATCTGCTGAAAGATCTCACAGCTTCAGGGAAGGACTACAGAAAAAAGCTTCACATGAAAAACACACACAAAAGAACTACCCAAAACCCCGATGAGCTAAATGACTGAGGAGACTGCCTCATTCTTTTGGATTAAAGGTAATCAAATGTTTTAATTCGTTAATATAAGCTTCACAGAGGCAGTGACAGATGTTCCCTACATGGAAGAGAGTCTCAATTAATGTACAGCTGGCTTAATTTTCTGGACATCCTATCAGGGGAGAGAGAGGGAAGAAGGAGAGAAGGGTGGAGAGAGAGGACTGCAAAGTTTTTAATTACTCATTGGCAATGGCATTCTTTCATTTATTTACTATATTTAAGGAGCAGATGTATAGATGAGGGTGGTCAGGCAGGGAGGATGCACACAGCACCTAAGGCTGGGTGAAAGAATCAGTCACATTTCCAGTGTCTGTTGAAGGCCACTTCACATCCCATCTGTGCTCCTGGGTTCCAAGCACAAACTTTAAACTTTCTAGTAATGGGTCATTTGTAAGATACCTTGTGCCTACTTCTGCTATACGACTACCTGGTGTGTCCATGGACCATTTGTCAGTTGACTATCAGGACTGATCTTAAGGAATTGGTGGATGTTCAGCTATACAGACTCCTACATATCATCATCATCGTCATCATCATCTTTGAATTCCTCCAGCAGCTTTTGTTAAAGGGCCTTACACTTATATGGACTAAATCGAAGTCATGGGGAAAACAGGATTCACTATATATATATATTTAACTGGGTCAGGCTGACTTCTTATATCCAAATATTCACAAGATGTCTCTTGTTGCCTTCTATAGTTTTTTACATTTAAAAAAAGTATATCTAGCCCTAACCAGACTGAAGTGTCCCAGGTTCAATTCCGGTCAAGGGCATATACCCTGGTTGCAGGCACGTCCCCAGTTGGGGGTGTGCAGGAGGCAGCTGATCGATGTTTCTCTCTCATCAATGTTTCTAACTCTGTATCCCTCTCCATTCCTCTCTGTAAAAAATCAATAAAATATAAAAAAAATAAAAAAAGTGTATCTATACTTTGTTTCCAATTACAAATGCAAATATACTCAACCTGGAAATTATGGAGTATGAATAACAGAATAAAAATCACACACTGGGCACCACTTAGGGATCATCACTGTTAAGTCTGTTTTTGATAATATAACCCTTATACCTGATTCAGGACACTAAACCTCTGGTTCTAATAAATACTCAGGAAACTTGGCATGGCTTCTTATTAGGCTAAATTAAGTATAATATTTTCAACATTTAGATAATAAATTTCATGAAGCAAGAGGTTATTGGTAGAGATTACCTAAGAGAGAGAAAAGGTGGGAGGAGATGGAAACTATGGATACAAGTTTTGTCATTGCCTTGAGTATAGATCATACCCTATCTTTTGGCTGGAAATAAGGCTTTTAACCTTCTCTTTTCACAAGGACAAACCGTGTTAGTTCAAATGTAGGCAAATTCAGCTCTCCAAAACAGCCTTTTCTACTTTTCTATAAGGCTTTAGATGAGCAGAAATTTTAGACTTGCATTCAAGTCCTTAGAAATATTTTTGTTTAGTTTGTTTATATTTATAAACTTACTTTGGCCTTCTAATAACATTTATTCTAGATTTAAAAAAAAATCTCCCATTTCTATTTCCTGTCTTTAATCTATCCTTATGTAATAAAATTTAAAAAAACAATCTTAATACTTAACATCTAAATCTTTGGGCATAAAATAATAACTTCTTGGGGTGAGGGCTCAATGAAACAAATGGTTTGGTGTTAAGATCATCTAGTTCCTAATAAAATTTTAGACTTAGAAATATCTCTAGTCTTCAATTTCTACTAAGCCTAGTGTCACATTATAGATAACACTTCAAATCTCTTATTTTCTCTATGTTGATTTATTTGTTTGCACATATCAGTAAGATGTCAAAGAAAAATCTGTGGGGAAGGGGTAACATACAGTTGCCAACTTTTATTTTGCTAAAGAAAGATGCTACAAACAGTAACAAAACACTATTTTTATAATAGACATTGATTTTAACCATTACAATAAAACAGAAGATATAATCTCAGAACATAGAACAGTCTGTAAGTTTAACTTTATTTCCACAAAGTTACTATAATGTCCTTATTTAGCCCATTTTGCCATGGATCATGAATTTAGGCATAGCTTGACACTGGTTTTGCATTTGAGCTTGGGAACCACTGCTCTAGTCTGCCTAATATTCTGTCCTCAAGGTAGGAAGGCAATATCATTGACAATTCATCACTAGACCATACATGGGTTGTGTCTGTACCATAAACCACTTCCAGTCCTCACTAACTGCTTCACCATTTAGTCAGTTCCCCTAGTGACCTGTAGAGTTATAAATGTAGCCCCCAAGTGGGTCAATGACATACTCTCTTGTGAGATAACAATGACCAGTAGAAAGAAGAGAACCAATTTTCACACATCTCCGGGTGTTTCTGTTGGATACTATCTTAGTTTAGAATAAAAAATCTTTGGGCTTTTAAAAAAACTTGATATACAGTATCCATATAGCAGTATACATTATGGATTGAGGACATTTGGGATTTAATTTCAACTCTAATAGAAACTAGTTCTGTGACCTTGAACAAATCAATTTATGTATGTAGGCTTTAGTTTTGTCACCTAACGCTAAATAATCACCATGAACTCTAAAGTTCTGCATGCTTATAGTCTTGGAGATTTGTAAACTTTAAAGTTAAAGTAAAAAGGAAAATAAATTTTAAAAAGGCCTTTAACTTTATGGGAGTTTGGGAGAAGAACTGCTATATTTAGTTCAATAATATCACCAGATGACACCTTAACCAAAAATCTTACTGAGAGCACAATTCTTCAAATTTAAGGTGTTAGATCAAAGGAAATAAAAAAATAGAGTAAGTAACGCTGTGTATCTCACTGTTGTACTGTGTTTGACTTTCATAGGATCTATTTTTATATCAATTAAAAATATATATTTAATTTGAATGTTGTTGAATGAGGGCATGTTTGCCCCAGTCCATCAGAGTTCTCGCTATTGCTGACTGTGAAACCTGGTCTATTTCATCTATTCATGTCACTCAGCTGGTCTCTGGGTCAGAGTTTGCCCCTTTGCTTTATAGGAAAAGCTAGTAATGACTAAGTGTAAATAAATAAAGGAATGAACAAACAAACAAACAAATAAGTAAAAATCCAAGCAACCAGATAGTAAAATACCCAGCTATCGCAAGCGTAGTGAGAGAAAAAGACATTGAAGCTGTACCTTGTTACTCTCTATCAGATCATCGACAGTGCTTAACGTACCCTTGTTTTATTCATATTTCCTATAATCCCTCTGATCTCAGAGGCTGATTAAAACATTCATTCTAAATTAGGTTGTTTTAAAAGCCAACCCCCTGCGTGTCCTGCCCCCAAAGCCCCTCCTCATGGCTCAGTCTTCCTTCTCTCTCTCTCTAGTTCAGAGCCCTCCAGGCACAATACCACACTAGGGGGCCGTGCTAATGGAGAAAGCTCATAAGGTTATTACTTAGCATCCTGGCTCCCCCACTTAATTCTGATGCTCCCTCTGGGGTTGGGATACATTCAAATCTGGCTTCACAATTTACCTACTATTTATGTATGAGCCTTTCGTACCTTTTTCCACCTAATGTTAAAGATGCCAAAGGGTCAAAGCATTAATTTATAAAATAGCAAATGCCACGTTCGCAGTCACACGGAATATGGCTTTGAACCTGTATTTTCATGAACCTGTATTCTCATAGCCTGCTCCTCCTGTCTAATCTGCTGCCAGGTGGTAGAGCACATTACTCCCCTCCAGACAAGGATGCTCCTTCCTGCGCCCACAGTATAATCCGTTACCTCTGCCACTCAGCCAGCGAAGATATAAATAAATGCGCTCGCCTGCCATGCAGGAAGGGGTCCTGGATCGTGTGCCACTTCCATTTTGTCCTCCCCATTCATTGCCTGTGTCGCCAAGAACGTTTTCTGTCAAAGCTTATAAAGCAGCAAATCAAAAAGTACAGGGAAAGAAGAGGTTCGCAGCAGGTTGCAAATATCTTATCTCAGTCATTTAGACATTTGTCAGCTCAGTAACCCACAGGCAAGGCTTGGGGAAGAATTACTGGGATGTGACACAGTATGTGGGCTGGAGTTCAGGGCAAGCTACTGCCAAGGCGGTCTGTAAGCGGCAAAAGGCAGCCTGCGCCCCAGCTGAGGCAGGGAGGGAAAAGGATGAATTTGCAAAAAGGGCAAAACATGAAGCTCTTACAAAAATTGCAGGGCACAAGCTGGATGGAGAGGAGCCTGGTTTTGTATGTTCATAACATGTTCTGTATATGTGACAATGGCACACTTAACATAATGGTGAGAATGAAGCTTTTTATGCCCTATCCTATCCCATGTGGTCTATGCACTTAATGGAGAATTTAAGAAATGTTTATTAAGATTGACTCTAGCCCTAGCCAGTTTTTCTCAGTGGATAGAGCATTGGCCCATGGACTAAAGGGTCCTGGGTTCGATTATGGTCAAGGATATGTACCTCAGTTGCACCCTCGATCCCTTGCCCTGGTTGGGATGTGGGTGGGAGGCAACTTATAGATGTGTCTCTCTCTCACATGGATGCTTTTCTCTCTTTGTCTCTACCCCTCTATTTCACTCTCTCTAAAAATCAATGGAAAAATATCCTCGGGTGAGGATTATTGGCAAAAACAAGTTTGACTCCAAACTGGGCAAGAAGGATTCATCTATTTAAAAAAAAAATAAAAGACTACAAATTTTTAACCTATCTGATTTCTCTAGATCAGGACTCAGCCAAAGAGGGGTATGAGCCAAATCTAGCTTGATGCCTGCTTTTTAAAATGAAGTTTTATTGAAACAGCCACATTTATTCATTTATGTATTGTCTATGGCTGGCTGCCTTGGATTACAACAACAGGGATGATAAGTCTCTCAAAATCTAAAATATCTGTTCTTTGGCCCTTTACAAAAAAAGTTTTCTGACCTCTGCAAAAACTGAATACTTGGCAATATACTGCTGCCAGCTTTCATGATCTTGGAGTCAAAAGGGGTCTCTGTGCTGAAAAGCTACCATGGAAGCTGGGCTCCACAGCAGAGGATCCTCAACATTGTCACGTTTTCCAGCCTAAGATCTGGCTGCAGGACACTCAGGACTAATCTTATTTGTAATTAGACCCCTCATTGGGCAAGTTATACTTTCCTAAGAAGGATTCTAAGAAAAGCAAACCTGGCTTTAAAAAGATGTTTTCTTTTTAACTGTGAATTTTAGTCCTTAGTTACGTCTTTTAAGGTTCTTGACTGGCATAGAAAATTCAAAAGCTCCCAAAAGTTTTTTTGGTTTGTTTGTTTTTATTTTTTTGCTCATAGTTTGAGATACATAATGCAAAGAAGTAAGACAAATAAAAAAGCCCTGGCCAGTGTGGCTCAGTTGGTTAGGCATTGTCCCATGCACCGAAAGGTTGCCTGTTCGACTTCAGGTCATGGCACATGCACAGGTTGTGAGCTCAATCCCCAGGAGGGGGTGTACAGGGGGCAGCCAATCGATATTCTGCTCTCATATTGATGTTTTTCTCTCTCTTTTTCTCCCTTATCCTCTTTCTAAAGTATCAAAAAAATGTTTTAAGAAAGGAAAATAAAAGAGGAGATAAACACATGAGAATGAAATGTCAAGAGCACACATATGTCAGAAAGGGGATAAGAAATCCATCCTGTCAGGGACATGCTCACTTATTGTCTTGCTTCCTATTAGCTGTAACATCTAAAACATTGTGTTCCAAGGAACATACTTATTTCTGAAATAGAGAAAATATAGCATCTTACCAGAGCCCTCACTAGGAGTCCCTATTCTTAGAATCCTAACATCAGTTAGAGGTAGCTGTTGTCTGATCATATGTTCTAAACAGGACTGCTAATGAGCAATGAGCTGGAAGCCCCCAGTGCACAAATTATTACCTAAGTGATGTCAAGAATGACTAACTTCACATGAGAGATAGTATTTACCCTAATTATTGAAACCATTCCACCTCATAGAAAACAAGGGTAAGTCATTGCAACCACAACTGTTTGCATAAGTCAGAACTGAATTATTTCATAGCCTCTATCAACAAAGGTTTTTGAAGTCTTTAAGAGACATGGTAACAAATTTATTTAATGAGTGTTTTCTGACCACTTAATATACTCAATACACAAACTTTCATTATTATCAAAGAGGCAGGTAGCTACTTCATATATATTGGTTAAGGCGGAGTAAGTTGTACATCATAAGAGACAGTATAACATAGGGACCAGTGTGTGAGCTCAGGGGCCAGTTGGTTTGGGTTCAAATCCAGTTTCTTCTACTTCCTGATGTGTGACTTTAGACAATGTGTTTAGCTCCTTTGTGCCTCGGTTGACTCATTTTTAAAACGAAGATGATAATGATAGACCCTCATAGTATTGCTATGTGGATTAAAGAAGTTAAAAATGTAAATAATGTAGGACTAGACTTGACTATACTAAGTGCTCAATGAGTATTTACTCAATGAAGGAAACAAGATGTCGCAGGGGCAAGCCTATAGGTGAAGGCCTAGAGATCACCTCAAGGGACTTATTTCAATATTATGTTTGGTGAAGGTTGACCACAGGGACAACTAAACCTGACACCAAATCAAGGTAAAGTGTTGCAAAGCCCAAATAGAATATCTAGTGTGTCAAATTGGAAGGACTAATAAGATCCAACACATTCTTTTCAATTCCCAGATCTCTCAAACTCTTTCACAAAACAATAGTTATCTAACAGTAAAATAATTTTTTTCAAAAGTTGCAGTCATTTTCAGCAATGCAGTGGTTACCATACTGTTTTAAATGTTCACGTACTAGTTTATGAGAAAATGTAGAAGTAAAGCGCACTGATATAGTTCACTGTGGAGTTGGTTCATTAACATATGTCAAATATCGTAACTAAATAAAGTTCATTATATTTTAAAAGTTACAAAAACATACGGATGGAGTAATGGAATCATGCTGAGATTATCATTATGTGCTAAGAAAGGCATCTCTTATAGCTTTTCCAAGGTCAGAAAACAAAATTTGCAAACCTAAGAAATATCCTGCCCAGCTTCAATTACTAAAGGAGTAGTTGCAACTCTATTTTGAGGGGAAAAAAAAATTGGTCAAAGCTCCCGAAATGAGCACATAATTGTTGAACAGTTTAGTGCTTTAATATGTGTTAAGCTTGATCCTCTGTGTATACAGCAATAGAAATAAAATGCATCCCTTTTCAAACAGGTTTGAATATGAATGCCCAAATATGTGACCTTGGAAAAGCAAGTTATTTGAGTTACAATGTTCTCAATTGTAAGATGGCCACCATAGTTTCCCCTTCATAACTTCTTAAAATGAAATTTAAATAAATACCATTTTGAATGCACCCATCATGTTATCTGGACCAGTTATATACAAGAGCCAGCTCGTGATAATTGATTGCTACATTTTCAGCAATTTTTGCAAGTGGTAGTTAAACACAGCCATTATAAAAAATAGCTAAAATTACAATCAAATGCAGTATATTAAAAACAAAGGTGAACAACTTAAAATTCATTACTTCCTGGTTATTTTACTACATTTTACTACTACCTATGCTCTTGAGGTTATTGATGTGTATAGTATCTGTATGGTGAAAATACATAGAATCATGTACCAATTCTGAGTTTAGTGTTATCATATGTGTGACATGCAATCAACCCTGGTGGGAATGTTTCACACTATAGAAACATCACAAGTTTGGACTGTGTATGTCTGTGTATGTGCTAGTTCTTAACATTTATTAGCAAGCTGCTTTACCTGGCTCTTCAAGAATAACCCTCCCTCCAGCCTTTTCCACCTTCCCTCTCTCCTTTCTTTATTAGAAAGTTCTTTTTAGTCCACAGAGCCCATTAATTTCCTCTTTGTTCTTCCCCTTTCCCTATGAGCAGCAAAGAGCTATCCTGACATGACTGAAATCTCATTATAAAATCATCTACCTTAAAATGTTTTCTCTATTTTCAGATTAAAAATATAGGCATTTTTATTTTAGAAGCTATTTAAAAATCTTTAATCTATTAATCCCTTTTATACTCTCCTGCTCAACCTTTATAAATAAGGAGGTGAAATCTTACAGAGATTCATTTTCATACTGTTAGTATCAAACAAATCAAATCATTCCAAGTTATACAGCAAATTTCCTGGATAATCACAGGTATAATCCAGCATCTGAATAACTAACTGGTCGTTTTATTCCAGTTCTGTCTCTAGATAATCAAACCTTATTCTCAGAACTAAAGCTATTGTATATTGTATTGTATTGTTCTTTGGAAAGAGAAGAGAAGGAATTTAGGTCCAACTCGAAGTGCTGGCTCTTTAATTCTTCCATGAATTAAAAAATAAAATAAAAAATAGTATCATTTGACTTAGATCAAAAGATAATCTTACCTCAAATTGTACATGAGGTAGAACCAGTGAGTTAAAAAGGTTTTATCCCACTTTGGATGCCTTGCCAAACACATTTATATGTTAGGTTAAAATACATCAACATTAATGAATTTTATAATTAAAAAAATATTCAGATGTACACAAATGCCTTACCAATTCAGGAACAGGCACTACTCTATAGAGCAGAAATGGTGTTGCTTCCTCACACTAGCATTTTCTGAAAAAAAAAATTTCTGCTGATCTGTCTCCAAAGAAAGGTTTAATTTAACTAGAAGATTGATAAGCTATGAAAAAAATACTCTTTGAAAATTAGCTCTTACCTGAAATCCCTTTAATAGTAAGACCATTTAATCACACCAAAAAAATCAACAAGGGTTTCTTATTGTTGGATTGGGTGGTTGTTGGGCTATTATTGTTAGTAGTTTCCCACTGTTGGTTTTGCCTCCTTAACTGGGTAAAAGGTGCAACTTATGACTTCCAGATGCAAACCACAGTTATCAGCCTCAAAATCAACTGAACATTTGTTTTGCTTTTTTGTGAAGTTCCCCAGGGGTAAGGTTAAAAGTAGAAACAATAAGGAAGTGAGAAATCAAGGGAGAGGATTTCAAATCACATGTTACAAACAGAGAACAGAATCACAGAACGATACGAAGACAGTGGACTCCAAGACAGGATGGCAAGACCAGACAAGAGACACACATGCTTGACTGCTGTGCAAGGAAAAGCAAACACAGGAAAAAAAACCAGACAGAGATGCTGCAAGAGCAGCTCTTGGGGCTACTATGACCCAATGCAAATAATAATAAAAATGAGAACCCATGGAATTATAACTACAAAAGAAAGTTACCCCCACAACTCATACACTGGACTTGCTGGGTTAGCCTGGATGTGTCACTGGATGAAACACAAGATGGCATCATTAAAGCCCATGCGTTGGTGATGGAGGCCATGGTTAGTTGATCAGCTACGAAATTGTCACTGCATGCCACACAATGATCCTGGGCTTGTCCAGAAATAAAAGATACAACAAATACTCTATATCTGCAATAAAATTCTTTTTATGCCATCTGAAATTTGTGGAGAGGGATGTGTTTGTTTGTTTGTTGTTCCTGCAAGTTTTTCTTTATTTCTTTTTTTTGTATTTCCTGGCTTACTTGTCCTCTTAATTGTCATAAAGTAAAGGCAAGTGGCCTGTGCAGATATGGGGAAAAATAAAAAAGGAAAAAGGGAGGAAATTAAAGGGAAAAATATACATTGGAGGAAGAAGAGGAAAACACTATTTCATTCTTTTGTACACAACTTTCTTAGATTTTGTTGGAGTTTATTTTGTTTTAAGCATAAATACTGGAGGGATATGCTGAAGGGGAAACATTTGAAATTAGGATGGCAAGAAAAGATTTTGTTGCCTTGTTTGATTTGTATATCTATAAATCTCTCAGTATTTAAAAAACAATGATTATAATTACTCTTAAAGGATAGCAATGAGTTAAAAATAGCCATAATGACCAAAATACAGAATATGAATCAAAACAAAATAAAATAAGTTGAACCACCAAAAATTCATGCGGCACAAGATGAGGTGAAATAACATAAAGTGTTTTTCAAATATATACAAGGCATATATCTATTTATACATATATGCAGGGATGTGCATATGTGGATAGATATATCTGTATAATTTTTCTCTCCACCCCTCTCAGGGATAACTGAAGTATGGAATCATCATTGTAATTATGATAAAGAAGAAAGCAAAACCTAAAGAAAAATTAACATGCGTTGTTTACCCAGTTAAAACAGTATCATGCATGTTCATGTTGGCTGATGTAAGAATGATGGAGTGAATTTCTGTGTAAAACACATGGCTGATGGCAGGGGCTATTGTTAATCTCTGTTTTTACATTAGTTGAATCTCATCTATACTGTGTCTACATATATATAGAGTGAGAGGCACTATAAATTTAGTATACACACATATAAATATATGTGTATATATATAGGTACACACAGTACATACATGGGCTTAGGGGAGAAAAAATATAGAACATAAAGAATATAAGAAAACCCATAAATGCCTCTCTTTTAAAACCCAATCCCTCTTTATTTATTCATTTTTTTAGGGAGGATTTGCTTAATGATTTCATTAAGCTAATTCCTTATCAACTACTTGCACTGGCATTTGAAATCAGGAAGTTCTCTCAAGTTTAGTTTGAAATTCAACAAGCCCATCCTTAAGCTATTACCTAAGAAGCCCTGACCCTAGACCAGTGATGGCAAACCTTTTGAGCTCGGCGTGTCAGCATTTTGAAAAACCCTAACTTAACTCTGGTGCCGTGTCACATACAGAAATTTTTTTGACATTTGCAACCATAGTAAAACAAAGACTTATATTTTGATATTTATTTTATATACTTAAATGCCATTTAACAAAGAAAAATCAAACAAAAAAATGAGTTCGCGTGTCACCTCTGACACGCATGTCATAGGTTCGCCATCACTGCCGTAGACCATACTGTTATATGGGATTCAAAGAAAACTTTATGACTGAACTGTTCTAATTCTTCCACTGTAATCAATCAGAAATTCTGTGCCCCCAACCTAAGATACAGAAGAATGGTGTTTGGGGTTACTTAATTCTGTCCCTGGCTGGCATCATCTGTAATTGTTCTTGCCTGTCTATGAATGGGGTATGCTATTTGCTGAATTAAAGACCTCTTTTTAGAGTTTTGATAATGTTCTATGAATTTCCAGTCATTGTCCACACTGTTTCTTCCCTTCCTATCCATTCTTTTCTTTTATTGCCCTTACTTTTCTGTCCTCCCTAATAGACAATAAATTCATAGTAGTAATAAAAAATGTTTTATAAATAAGTGATTTATTAAACTTTCAAATGAAAGCATATATAATTTTTTCATTTATTATTTTTATTAGATTTGTTATTTTTGTTATGGAATCTATGATAATGGTTAATCCATGAGCCTGAGCAATGAATTATATAATTGCCTAACAACTACTTAGGACACTTTCTTATACTTATATTTCCATTATTACTCCAATTTTCAAAAAGATTTATCATTAGGGATGTAAAGGGCACATGTTTGTTCCAATAGCTTAAAAATTAGTTTGGGTTGGGGTAGAGTTGGGTTATTAAAAAGTGATACAATTTATCACTGAGTAGGTTAATGAGTGAAAACAGAAACTCTACCATTAAAATTTGGAACATCATGTGCCAATGAACATACTCTATTAATTTATAGATCAGCAAAGGTAATTAAAGAATTAGTAGGATCTAGCCTAGACCTTATATGTGAGCAACTGTTTGCTTTTGTATGTATTATAAATATATTATAAATCAAATATTAGAATGACTAATGTCTACAGCCGATACTGATTAATTACATTAACAAATGTTACATCTACTTACATTCTGCTTTCCAAAGCTAAATCATTTCTCCGATTACTTTATTGGAAGTGTTTTTAAGTGTCCCTGAGCTCTTCAAGGTGAAGTTCTGGACACTGTGATACTCAAACATCCATATAGCATTTAATTTAGCATTTACTATTCTACTATACACCAAACAGCCACTCCACTAATAGCCACTTGACTAATAACATTTAAACATGATTCTCATTACCAATCATGAGTTCCACCTGGAAAAAATTTTTCTAAAATTGATAAAATAAAATAAACCTTTCTTTGTAATAAAAACATACAAGTTGCTAACTCTTCAAGCTTGCTGGAAACACTTATGTGTTTATAGAAAAACACACAAGATTACAAACATCATATTTAAAAAGCAATTTACTTTTTTTTAACCAAAGATTCTGGAGAACAAGGCTCTATTTTTTTTTAATCCTGTGTTAGAAAAGTATTACTGTCTTAACATTGCAGTGTCTTAACACTTCCCACAGTGTTCCAGCAAATAAAACCAGGAATGATTTGGCAAGCTTTTAAGCAATTCAGTGTCAAATTTTCATATTATAAATACTTCACTGGAGTATATCAATCTGATAAAGATTAAGAATCCAGTTTCATCTGGAGAATACAAATTGGGGGATGCTGTTGGTGTTTCGCTAAATTTAAATTTTATCCACATTGGGTTGAGTATTATAGTGAAACTAACAATGACACCAAATGCAAATGTAAGGACTTTGGAGTTGAGGAGTAAAAATACATCTGAGAAACACTCTGGAAATAGTAATTATTTGGTGATCTCAGATTACTGCCATTAGTTAAACATTCCCATCAATCCAATCATTGTAAAAGTCGTTTAGCACAGTACTCTTGATGATGGATGTGTTTCATTTTTACTTCCTTTTACTGTCTGCCCTCTGGTGGAAGTACTGTCCCTTGAAAAACCTGGTTAGCTGACAGCCAGGAAAAAAATATCCCTGGATAATTGCTGGATGAATCAACATAGTTGTTAATTATTACCATGCCAATTTCTCAGGTGTTAAAGGGATTTCTTTTTATTTTTTTCCTCTGCTCTGTGACTCCTGCCCCCAAGGACTTTTAGAGTTTGAGGCCATAAATATATAAAATTTAGGAAGTTGATAATTTCTAATTATAAAAAAGCTAATCTAGGAATACATTTCAATTTCCAAAGATGGAAACACTGGGGATAGGAACAGAGGGGAGGGAGAGAGAAGAAAAAGAAAGTCAATGTCATCAATTTCTCTTTATTTCAGAATTGTTTTAGATCACAAAAGTGAACTTACTGAATATCTTAATTGTTATTTCGCTTCCATAGTCTCATGAAAAAATTCTATTTTCTAGTGGTTATTTGAATTCTCTCAAGCGCTCTATACTTTTGTTATTGTTGAATCCGGATATGTAAGAAGGACAATAAAATATGAGCTTACTGCACAATTTAATATCAATAGAGTATAGTTGGAAAGGAAACATGTATATGCAAAGTCACAAATCTAAAATATTTTTAAAATGTGTACTTTAATAAGTATAAAGTATATAAAAATTAGGTTAGCTTGTGGAAAAGCTGACCAAGATACATAAATTAAGAAATACAATTGTCTATCTAAGTTTTCTGTTTCTTTTTTTTTTACAGAAAATTTTTTTAAGTTGTTTAATGTATAATTTCTCATTAGTCATTTTGGAAGTCCTTTATTGTAATGACAATTCTTTTGCTTGATAACAAACAGCAGCCACAGTGTCAGTGATTATTCAGGACCTCCACGTTGTATATATTCAACTTCTTGAGACACAAGTTTCCTTTTATATTTCTGAGGTAATATTTTTATTATTTCTGCAGTGTCTGGTGGACCCTGATGTATCAGCCAATCTGACGATTTACTTCCCTTAGAATGCTGAGAAATTAAAGAAGAGTGAGATGGTAGTCCTGCTGATCTCAAAACTTCTGATACATTAGGTTTAGGATTGTCTCTTCTATTAGGGAAGCTTATTAATGGAGTATGCGGCTTGACTACCTGCACTACCCTGCTAGCAGATACCATCTTGCTGCCCATCATGACCCCAAGAAAGGGCAGCTTTCACAAATCTAAAATATTAAGTAGACATTGACTTCTTTTGTGTGAAACATAATCAACTTTTATAAATTAGGAAAGTTAAAATCCTGACCCTCAACTTTAGGTAGTCAAATAGTGATTCTAATATTCTTCTGAATATTTTAATTTGATGCAGATGGTTTTATACTTTAAAGGCTCAATTCTGGGTTTTTAAAGCAAATATTAAGAATTTGTGATCTTACCTTTTACTCATTATAAATGATCTAGTTCCCTGGATTAGAAGGGATAGGGAAAGTAGAGAATTCCTTTTGTTGAACATATGTGGGTTTGTTAGGGTGATGTTTACTTATATAAAATTATATATTTTAAATAATTCAGTAGGTTTTAATTAGCTGATTAAGGGGAGATGAAGTCAGATGGATGACAAATCTCCTATTTGAATTTAAGATTATGAGGTACTTTGTGAGTCATATAGATTCAATCAATAAATACTAATTGAGTTTCACTCTGTGTCTTGTTGTCATGGTTTAGGACCTAAACCTAAACTTTAGGTGGTTGTTGTTTTTTAAAAACTAATTTACATATTTTTCAGAGAAAATTTGAGATCCATTGGATTTTCAAGGTTTCTAAACTATCATCAACCAAACTCCAAACACTTTGACATTGTCTCTAAACATCATATGACTGAGCTACACCAAATTTGAGTGCCAAAGAGGGCTTTTGACATGAAAAGCAATTGCTTGCTTCTGACTCAAAATAAGCAGCTTTAAGACCAATTTTGACTTAAAGAAAATTAAGTAAGAAAACTAATTTCATTTAAAATGTGATGCCTACCTGAAAGTAAAAGTTGTTGAATTAGCATATACTAAACTGCCCGAATTTATGAAGAGCAAGAACTTCTAGTGGATTTCAATCAGAAAAGAACTTATAGAAGCTAAATGCCTTATAACTGAGGTAGCTAGAAAATATTACACTTGCTAATACAATGAGAGAAGACAAGGTAATGTTAAGTAAAATTGAACAAGGCCTAGGTAATTAGCCAAATTTAGTGTATTTCCATCAAATATCGAGCATGGCAAAGAGTAACATTTTAGAAACTGAGGTAGTGAATTAGGTTGTTTAAAGTCAGAGTTGTAATCTCATTATTCATATGGAAGTTCAAGATTATGTCAAAATTATGTAACTGTCACCATTACCTGTTGCTGCATGGGCAGTAAATGAAATCCTTCTCTCTAGGTACTGCAAAAACTAGCCCCAGAAACAACTGTTTAATTGTTTCTAGATTTTAATCTCCATTTTTTTGAAAATGTGAAGGCTACAGAAATATTTCCCATATAATACCAAAAAGTGCTTGATAGATCTATGCTCTGTAACCTTCATCAGTGTTAATCTGGTCCCAGAGCAAAACTTGCACATCAATAGGAATATCTATTCCCTTCCCCTAAGGACTATGCCTCTGACAAATATCCCTCTGTATCTGAATCACTTACCAGGAGTACTTTATGGAGTAAATAAAATTAGAAAGAAGAAATGTTCATCCTTCAAATGTGATGAGTTGAATGATCCCAGGCAAGGGAAATCAATAGCTGTGTCTTAGAGCGCATGTTAGCTGCTTCAGGGTTGGCATCCTGTCACCTGATTTATTTATATACCCTTCCCCTACTCCCTTGCAGAACAGAACAGATTGTTTAAAAACTGCTTTAGTCCTCCCCACACCCCATGTAATTATATTACTAAAGAAATTACTGGCATTGAATTTTGTCCTCTGCCTTTGAATCAGCAGAAACACTTGTGCAACCACTAAAAGGCCAATGGACTTAGTTTGCTGCCACTCAAGTTTGGAGCTGTTCATGTTCAATATCAAATGGCAACATATAATTACACCTGGGAGCTGTATAAGTTGTGAATCTGAAATCTGGAAAAGCCCCCTGTGTTATTAGGGAGGTTGATATGGAGATGACTATGTGGGGTGGGGGGAGGTAGAAGGCAAAGATGGCAGTAATATTTCAAAATGATCAAGCCTCAGTTTTTATATGAAGACTTAAAATCTATGGACTTGAGAAACATGTTTGTGTATGTATATGTATATAAATATCACTGCTATAAAAGCAAGAAAACCAGAGAAAGAATAAACATGATTAGGTAACTATTGACCATGAATCAGTTAATATGGGGATCTTGCCATATTCATATGTGAATCCCTAATACCTAGTACATGACTAATGTACACAAAATGTATTTGTTGGAGAGGTAATTTAGGTGGTAAAGCTCCTTGTTCTCTTTTTCCCCAACAGTTCATTTATGAGAATTATTAGAACAGGAAGGACTCAAATATAGAGATGCATTGTATCCTTCCTAAGTGCTAAGAAATATTTATTAAATGAATGACTGAATGAATTAATGAATAAGCACTTGGTGTATAAGTTCTGGTATAGATTAAGTGTATCTGCCATTTTTTATTATATTTTAGTATAGTTGATATGCAATATTATATTAGTTATATAAGTTTCAGGTGTATGATATACTGATTTGACATTTTTATACCTTACAATGTGATCACCTTAGTAATTCTAGGAATCATCTATCATTCTTAAAATTTATCACAATATTAATGACTATATTCCCCTTCACCTTTTTTCATCCATGTCCCATCCCCTCTGCCAACCATCTCCTTGGTCTGTGTTTCTATGAGTCTGTGTTTGTTTTGGTTTGTTTGTTTGGTTGGTTGCTTGGTTGGTTGGTTTGGTGTTAGATTCCACAGATAAGTGAAACCATATTGTATATTTCTTTCTCTGTCTGACTTACTTCCCTTACATTAATACCCTCTAGAGTTAAAACCTCACTTAATACATTGAGATGATTACACAATAATTTGAAAAAAATCTGACTAACCAGATCACAGTTACTTTTCTCCCACACAAAAGGGAACAGATCACACTCCAAAGTGAAAAGGCCCCCCATAGTGTTATGTCCCTAAGTCATGCTAAGGACAGGCACCCACAGAACTTCCTGGATCCAAAGCCACTTGCAAGTCACCAGCAGTCAGGCTTCCACAAAATGTGAAAACTTGTAAATCATTCTGGGTAACAGATATATTTTTACTTCTGCTATATTATTTCTTCATGAAGCTTAAATTTCTCTAGAATTAGCAAAATAAAATGTTTACTGGCTTGCCATTTTTTAAAAAAAAGGAAAGGGGAAAAATTAAAGCAACCCAAAGAATCAATTAGAAAATTCTATTTATTTCTCTTAGCTTTTGCAGAAATAAGATCCTAACCCAACTCCAGCTTTTAATTCTTTTAAACATACACAGAAATTCGATGATATCTGTTCTCTATTATATATATAAATGTTTAACTTAGAGCAAGTCTCAAAACAGATGACTTGGGAAAGTTGATAGGAAATAGTCAGGGACTACAGTTACCTACTGGACATTATATCATATAAAGCTCACTCTAAAGAAAGGCTATAAAACATCAAAATGTATTTGGGTGCAAATGGGGAACACACAGAAGCTCTTAATTGCCAAAGTCCTCTGGACTTCAGCACAGCGAATACATTTTGAAGCATCTCAGCCATTGACATGGCATTGCTTGGTACTAATTTTGTGTTTGCTCTATTGTTGCACAAATTTTCTAAACACCCAATGAACAAAATTAGTATAAATATAATACCATGTGAACTGCTGTTGAAATCCCATGGAAAATGTTTCTGTTTTTTTTTTTTGGTTTTGTTTTGTTTGCCACTTAGGCTCAGAACAATTCATGAGGTTTAAATGATCATTACAGCTCCACTTTGGGTTGATAATTTTTTGATGTCATTCCACTATAGGCCTTCATGCCTCTACCCCACCCTGTCAATTTCATAGCTGCCACTGGCTGCTATGCATTTGCTGTTCCCATGGTCAATCTGGGTGTTGGATTGCTCAAAGTTAGGTTGAATACCATGGATTTTTCTTTATCAAGGAACTGACTTTAAATTTCCCTGGGACCTTGTTACTCCTTCCATGGGATTTGATGCTTTAGATTACACATTAATATTTATATATGTATGTTTATACATATATAGATATGGGAAATACACACATTAACACACTATAATATCTATACAACACATGTCTATTCACATATATGTATGTATTGTTTTTTGCAAATGAAAAAATAAAGCAAGCAAAACAAGACTGACCTAACCTACCTGTACTCGGTTCACATTCAACAAAGTCTTCATCATCGCTTGAACATTCAGCAGATGATACAAGGTCATCTGATGTTGGCTGTTCATGTAGAAAAAATAAGGGGTAGGGGGAAGAGAGAGGAGAGAGAGATAAGGAAACCAATGAACAAAAGCATAGACAACTTATCACAGTGTCCTGCCTCCATCATTATTACTGTTTCACTTCTCTAAGAGGGCACGCTGTAGGATGCAGAATTTTTCTCCCCTGTAGCTTATAATGGCTTTGGACCTGGACAATTTGTGTGGGTCTTAATGTGAAGCTGAGTGACCCAAAGTGGTTCTAGGAGATTCATCCCAAACCCACACCATCACATGGTGCAGCCTGACTTTCTTCTGACTTTAGTTTCAATTTTGAGAATCAGATGGGCAGGAAACGGGCTATTGCAAAGGGTGGGCAATACAAGAGTACAAGCCAGCCCAGAAATGCCCTACAGCTTTGAGAGGATTTTAAATGCATATCGTGTGTGGTGTTGAGTGTATGGTTTGGTGGTTGTGAATCGATAGGCTGGCATAATTAATGAACGTTGTGGAATGCAGTCTGTTCAGGAACAGGATAAAGGCTTCCCTAGCTAGCAGCAATGTCTTTGTGTAATTGCTGCAATTAGCTGAATTAGTAATGTGGACCAGCAGAGAGATACCAAACGACAGTCTCTCGACATAGGTAAGGCTGTTTCTGGAGAGAAGAAAATCTCTTGTCGCAATAATAGTAATTCAACTTGAGACCATTTGTTTTTCTATTGGATCCCAGAGAAACTCCCTGATTGCAGGGAATTTGCTGGGAGAAATATAGGGGCTGTGGGTATGGTCAGTTAAGAAGGACCCTGGCTACATAATAGATGAGAAGACTGCTTTGTGTGCCTGGTACATGCACAAGAAATACTGTTGAGTTAATTAACTAATCTATACATCTTATATAAAGAAACACATTTTTGTCCTACTATGTACATAAGGGCAATATACAAATAGAGTATATACTGGTTTGCTGGTCTTATTCCTAATGCACTTTAGTCTGAATCCATATTCATAAGCAAAGGCAATTATAAGCTAGATGCTGCACAAGACTTGTATGCATACTTATTAATTAGAGTTATTATTAATTCAACATAATTTTTACAACAATTCTTTGAGACAGGCATAATTATTATACTTTTAAAGAGAACTGAAGTTCAAAGAGATTAAGTAAGTTGCTGAGGGACACACAGCTAGTAAGAAATATAGTGAGGATTTGAATAGATAAATCTTATTCTTGCTCCCCTCAATTGTGTCCCCTCAAATTCCTATGTGGACATTCTAGTTCCCACACTTCAGAATGTAACTGATATTTGGAGGTTAGGTCTTTAAAGGGGTAATAAAGTTAAAATGAGGTCATTGGGTAAGCCTAATCCAATATGACAAGTGCCCTTATCAAAAGATGAGACTAGGACACAGACACACCAAGAGGGATAACAATGTAAAGGCACAAGGAGAAGACAGCCATCTACAAGCCAAGGACAAAGTCTCTCCCCCCCCCCCCCCCCCCCCACCCAAAAAAGTAACTCAGCTGACACTGTGACTTTGGACTTCTAGCTTCTAGAACTATAACAAAATAAATTTCTGTTGTTTAAGCCACCCAGTCTGAGGTACTTTTTTTGTTATGGCAGTTCTAGCAACCAAATACACATGATAACCCATATGCTTCGTATTCCCAGCCAACACCCTTTTTGAAATAGACATACTAGGCATAAAATTATTGGGCACAGGAATGAACAGTAGAAAAACCACATTTGGTCATTGATTTCACTTAACTGAGGGTGGCAGAGAGGTGCCTTAACCCATGTTATTGATCTTTATTCTACATCTGACAGGCAGATACTTCTACCCCTGCTCTTCCATAAAGTTAATAGAAGGATAATTTTCAAACATACTTTTTTTTTTCAATTAAATGCTATTGAAGTGTGCATTTCATTTCCAGCAACTGATGCTGTCAGTTGTGTCTTGGAGCCCCATATTTCCTTTAGAGAAATGGCCAGTTTACTCCCCTGGAGGTTCCCGCTGGCATGGGGCCTCATGCAGGTCCACAATGGGGTATTTAGGCAAGGGAGATGGCAAGGGGATAAATGCTAACTGTACACACGCAGAAGGCAATAGACGCTATTTTTGGAAGGGCCACAATCACTATTAGATCTTTCTAAAGGATGCATTATCTCCGGGGGTGATACCTCCTCCAAGGCAGCAACGATTGTTTTGGGTGAAGGGAGCAGATCTTAGATGTAACAAGGGTTTATGACCTACCAACAGCCCATAGTACTTAAATAAATATACAGTATATCTGTGGCATTAAAATTTTATAAGATAAGGGAAATTAGGAAAAAAAATGTCTCAAAATAACTCTGTAGAGGGTGGTAATGAAAAAGTGGTTGAGAATACACTGCTATGGTATAATCGATTGGAAATTAATTGTTAGTGACTTAATTATAAGGACCTTAAAAAATAGCCCATATACTGCCTAACTAGCTTTGGTCCCTAGAAATGAGTGAAACCTGATGAGTTAATGACAATCTAGTGAGCTCATCTCAAGAACAGAAGGCCAGGCTATAAAAAGGTCATTGAGCAAGTATATGAAAACAATGCATGATTCCAACCGAAACCAACCAACCAAACAAATAAAACAACCCCACTATAAACATTAACATAATATTAGTAGAATATTCAACTTACTTCTAATAAATTGATCTTAATTTTTATTGGCCAAAGAAATAATGAAATTTTTTTTCAAGAAAAGTGCTAGACTCTGAGATTGAATGAATATTTACCATTTTCTTCTCCCTCCTCCACCTCCTAATACTACCCAAGTTTTCTCCCCTGTGGTTTGGATAACATTGTACATAGCTACACTCTCCTTCCCCATTACCATCTTAACTTCTGTACCCAAAATTGGCCCCTACCGCCCATGTAGACCCCATGCATATGCTCTTCCATGTTCTTGCTCCCTTTCTCCCCAGTTCACTGTCTCTGGGTCACACTTCCCAGAGATTTGTTTTCTGCTGGTCTTCTCTATGAATATGGATAAATGCAACATTTCTCCCAGGCAAGAGAGGCACATTTACCAGCAGTTCTGATAAATAGTGGCTAGACTTGAAGGTTTAATGAGAGGGAGACTATTAGATGGTGGTAAGAGCAAGCCTGACTTTCTACTACACTTTCAGTTGGTAACCTGGGAAATCAAGTTATTTCTCTCTCCAACACTCAATTTTTTTTTTAAATCAGTAAATTGGGATAAACAGAGAGTCTCATTATTGGTTGGGTATTAATTTAAATGTAATGTTTAAAAGTGAAGTTCTAGCCTGGTTGGTGTGTGAGTGGGTGAGCATTGATCCATGAACCAGGAGGTAGAGGTTGGATTCCTGGTTAGGGCCCATGCCAAGGTTGTGGGCTTGATCCCAAGTAGGGGGCATGCAGGAGGCAGCCGATCAATGATTCTCATCATTGATGTTTTTATCTCTCTCTCCCTCTCCCTTCCTCTCTCTGAAATATATAAAAACATACATTTTTTTAAAGTGAAGCTTCATTCTTGGCATATGGTGCATGCTCAAGCAATACTAGCTAAAACTAACTCAATCAATCAATAGATCAATCAATAAATAAAAACAATGCATCTGCCATGAAGAGTGATAAAAAGTATATACTCATGAAGATGGTAGGAGAGCTAGATAAATAAGTGAAATTTGATTTCTTTCCAATGGCTCTATATCAAGACATTAGGTGTAGGTCTTAGGTGAATTCAGCCCCTCTTATCTGTCCCTCAAACTTCATCATCATTATTTACAGCCCCAGCCAATGAGACTCTCAAAGCAATTACACACATCTCACTCCCTCCTTGACCAACATCACTATAACCAATGTTGGTTTATCTGGAGAAGCTGGCTTCTAATACCAACATGCAGGCCCAGCACACTGCAGTTTCAGAAAAACTCATTCTGTCAGGAGCAGCAAACTTTGGTTTGCAAAGAACTCAGGATTAAGAATATTATATTTAAGGATTTATTATTTATTTATTTTCCAATTTTGTTCCTGTCACATAAAAAACTCAACAAGTACAAACCAAGGTTTTGGGATATGCACTTAGGATCATATCCAAAAGTAATGACAAGTTGATTCAAAATTACCCTGGGAATACCCTGGCCTTCCTTTAGTGCCTTTTAGTATTCTTATCTGTGCCCTTCCTCAAACATAAGTAAATGCAGGCTCTGACCCTGAACCTTGGAAGAAAAGGCATACTTCTTTGATTATTGATTCCCATGGCTGGTATAACATAGCAGATACACAAGGACTCGGGATACAGTTATTATGAGTAGAACAGAACTACAGACTTTTGTCTTTAAGAAGATCCCACTTCTAGGAATATATCGTAATAACCCCCAAATACCAATCATAAAGAGTGTATGCACCCCTATGTTCATAGCAGCATTATTTATAACTAGAGGCCCGGTGCATGAAATTCATGCCTGGTTGGGGTTCCTAGGCCTGGCCAGCAATCAGGGCCTATCAGGGCCATCTCACCCAGTCCTGATCGGGGCTGGGCTGGTTGGGGCTTGCTGGCTGCCAGCCAGGACCTGCCGGATAGGGTGGGAGGGACGGGGAGAGGGGCTGCGGGAGGTTTGCCAGCCAGTGTGGGGAGGAGAACTGAGGGAGATTGGCTGTGGGAGCACACTGAGCATCTGCCCCCTGGTGGTCAGTTCGTGTCATAGTGACTGGTCATTCTGGTTGTTCAGTCATAACGGTCGCTTAGGATTTTATATATATAGATAGCTAAGATTTAGAAACAGCCCAAGTGCCCATCAGTAGATGAATGGATAAAAAACAAACAAAAAACATGGTGGGACATTTACACTATGGAATACTATGCAGCTATAAAAAGGAAGGATCTTTTACCCTTTGGGACAGCATGGATGGACCTGGAAAATATTATGCTAAGTGAAATAAGCCAAACTGAAAAAGACATATGATCTCACTTATTTGTGGAATCTAATGAACAAAATGAATTGACCAACAAAATACGACCTGAAGCAGAGAGGCCTGGAATAGACTGACATACTTTGATGTGGTGTTGGCAGATGAGAAGAGATAATCCAAAGAACTTATATACTCACTAGAGGCCCAGTGCATAGATTCATGCACTGGTGGGTCCCTTGGCCTGGCCTGTGGGGATCGGGCTGAAACCAGCTCTCCAACATCCCCTGAGGGGTCCCGGATTGCAAGAGGGCAGTTCTTGGGTGATGCACCCCAGAATCAGGCTCCCTCCTCTCTGGTTCTGGGTGCGTCACCAGAGAACTGCAGCTGCCAAGTCACCACAGCTCAGCAGCTCCTGCGTTGAGCGTCTGCCCCCTGGTGGTTATTGCATGTCATAGCTACCAGTTGGCCAGTCACTTAGGCTTTTATATATATAGATATGCATAGCCCATGGTCATGGGCAATAGGGTAGTGAAGACCTGGGAGGGTAGAGGCTGGGAGGAGGGGGGAGTGGGGGGGTTAATGGGAGATATATGTAATACTATCAACAATAAAATATATTTAAAATGCAAGAAAACAGCTAATACACTAATAATTTTTAAAAGTAGCAATCTTAGGCTGTGTGAGTGCATTTTTCCAAAATCACAATCATTTTTTGTGATTACTCATAATTCCTTAGAGAAAAAGAGTAGTTAGTACTCTTGAAAAGAAAAAGATATCTGAATTACTTACCTAGAACCATGCCTACTAATCACATTTACCACTTATTAGACATTTGCTATAGTCAGGCTTTGCGCTAAGAAATTAACACATATTAACTTTTTTAGTTCTCATAATAACTAAGGGTGCAGACATTTATAGTGACATCTGCTATTTTGAATGGTCCACCATCCATTCTCCTTCAAGTAACAGCACTGCTTTAGGAAACTCTTCCATTGTATAGTTATGTCAAGAATGCTCATCAAGGTGCATTTCATGTCATCCTCTCCACATTCCTCCCCTTCATCATGACTGTCTAAAGCTCTCATAAGTCCCAATGGCTAGGCTTACAGTGTTTACCTATTATGGTTCCCATATGTCAAAAGCAATAGTATAAGTCATTCTAGGAAGAATAAAAGATCTATCAACCCTCAGTGATATATGCCTATATTATCAAGGTGTTCTGTTCATTCATTTATTCATTCATTCATTCCTTTATTACTTGAATAAATATTTATTGAACACCTATGTGTCAAGCACTGTAACAGTTATGAGGAATAAAGTGATAGATAAAACACAGTTCCTCTGTTCTGGGATTTCACAGTCTCTGAAGAGCCATCCAAGTAAACAGGCAAACACTCTATATAGTAAACTGAATGCTAAGACAAGCATAAATGCAAGATGCTAAGAGAGCCAATGGCAGGGGAGAAGAGCTAGCTCCTGGGCAGAGGGGAAGTAGAAAAGGAGCCCTTTGGGACAGGCAGTAGTGCAGCAGGGAAGCTAAGAGCTGTGGGCAGGAGAAGGGCATTCTAGGTGAAATCAAGTCTAGTGAAGGCTCAGAAGTATGAAAAAGCACAGTTTATTTGCACACCTATGAGTAGTAGAGGATGACTGGAGTGAAGGGATATATTAGAATGACAATATGGCAGCTACCTGAATTATCATGTGGTTCTCAAAAATTTGGATAATGAACATGAATTTAATATCTTACCCTATCAGACTTTTCTTTTTTTCCCCCTCCTCACACCTCACCATATCATCCTTCGCATTTCCTTTGGAAGCCAATACACATGATTTCAAAATACAGTGTGTAGTGTATGTCTGATTACATCCATTTCTTCACAGTGAAGATTAAAGACCTTACTTTGTCTTCTCAAGAGGAGGAAAATAGTCTCCTGTCCCTATTTATTAGCCAAGTCCTATATTAAAAATAATAATTCACACCACCCTGTCTTAAAATATGTATTTCATATTTTTAATTCACAAGTTGAAATTACTTGGTTCTGTATTAGGAATCATAAAACTAAAGGTAGAAATTATAATAACTTTCAATAAAAAAAATTCTCTGGCAGGAGCCCTCTTTATTCCTTTCCTGAAAGGATTTTTATTGCACTTATATTCTTTTCTCCTCCTACCAATGTTTATTGAAATTACCTTCAGAATAAACTGGGCCAGAAGAAAGCTCAAAACTCTGTCCACCCAAGTAAATTTATAGGTATATTTGTCTCCCAATTCCCTCAGTTTCACAAACCTGGCTTCTCATTTTCCTCCAACGAGTTATTGTTTTTATAATCACCTGCTCCCAATTATTTACTTTGAAGGTCTCTGACCCACTTCAGCACAGGAATGGTCCCATGTCATTCTTCAATGCTATCTATCACTGGGCTCTGAGAAAAATGCCTGCACCGTCCTCAGAACAGCTGGGGATAGTTTCAACGGGTCCCCTCCTTACTGCCCTGGTGTCTCTCTGTGACTTCCAGTTCCATCCGTTAGCTCTTTATCTTATACTGAGAATAGGCTAATCATGTTGGGGGATAATCATTTTTCTCCATCCAGCTCCTTGGGAGCACGGTTATTTGACGGAGTTTAAGCACAAGATAAAATAAGTTCTGCCACAGAACAGCTTTATGAAATTATAAATAACACACTCAAGAATGATGATCACCTTTCTTCCAGTGAAAAAGGAAAAGAGAAAGGTCCATAAATATTCTGCAGGCCCACAGAAAACAGCCATATATCTCTGCAGCTGCTTCCTACTAAAAATATTTCAATTCCTTCAAATGTTTGGTGTTTTCCTTCCCCTTCTACACTTCCATTCTGAGACACAGTTGGCAGTTTGAGTCTCTCATAGGATGGAGGGTCTCACCCAGCTTTGTTCTGAGTGTGCATTCTCTATTTAAATAAAGGATGTCTGAGATACTTTTAATTAAATTAAAAACCTATTAACTCTATGTAAATCTGTAAACTTTAATGAGTTTTTAGAAGTTTGACCATCTCAATTTAATTTTATCTATTAAGATTTTCTTTATTAAATTATTGGCATTGAATATTTCCATCTCTGATCAATGTTAATAGATAACTCCCCCTTCCATCACACACACACACACACACACACACACACACACACACACACACACTACTGATGACTGGATTATTTTTAGTTGAACCAAAGATATAGATTATTAGCAATAATCTCAAATTCCCCATTCCCCACAATCAGCACCATCATTTCACTCAACTCAAACTAAATACAAACACAACCTTAAAACATCATTAAGATCATATAAGTGTGATTATCTATGTATACCTCATTATATTCTGAACATCCCTTTATAGTCATCTTCAAAAGTGCCACTGACACTATTATGAAAAAATGAAACAAATGATTTTAACTCATACTCAAGTGTAAAAGACAGGGGCATACCATAGACAAAAAGACAATGGTGAAGTCTGGTTAAAATGCTTTCTGAGGTCTCCTTGTGTCCTATTGATACCCTTGTAGTAACCTGGCTATTATTCAAAGGGGAGATCAGATAATATAGGCATGTCATTCACACAGCTTTTCCCCAAAGCTGCTGCATTTAACACTCTCCAAGTCTGTCCCCCACTGATTGATGCGGGGGGGGGGGACCAGACAAAGGCACTTTAGACACATACCCGTAAGGTCTGAGTGCTGTGGGAAGATGCTTCCAGTCAGTCACACCTGGGAGAAAGCCAGTGGGCAAATTAGGCATGGCCACTGCAAGTGCTAAACCTGAATATTTAAACTTCCAAACAAAGGAAGTTAGGAATCTCAATCTCTCTCTCTCTCTCTCTCTCTCTCTTTCATGCCTCCTGTAGCAGGGGAGGCAGTCCCCTGCGCCCACATGGCTCACAGCCATGTGGGACTCCACACAATAGACTAATGGACTCTAACACGTTAAGTGCCCAGCATGTTTTGTCTTCTGGACAGAAAGTATAGTGTCAGTCACCAGTGAGTGACATGGTGCTTAACGTGTTAATTAGCTTGGATGCTGAACTACACTCAGCCGCAACATGTCTACTGGAACCCCAGCTGCCCCTCTTTCAGGACTGGCTTAAGGGGGATGGGACTTTGGAACCTGAATGTAACTCCATGCAAATAAAGCCTTTTTTCTGCATTTCTTTCTCCCATGGGGGCTTCTGAAAATTCTTATTTCAGCAGAACCCCAAGAACCTTAACCCTACTCCCATGAGCTAGGGAGGAATTTGATGCTCTGGTAAAACTACCTCTATCTGTCTAAGTATCTTTATTGGAACAACACCCAGTAAATTTTAAAACCATCTTCTGAGGTTCATGCCATTGTGTTTTTTTAAGATATTACTTTCCTCTATTCTCTCTATCCACTCCTGGAGATAATCACTTGCCAAGTTAAGATATGGCTGCATACATATTTTGTTTGGCTCATATTTCCATGGGATGGAAATGCTTTAAAGAGAAACACCCTGGGCTAAAGATCCTGCATTCAGCATAACCAAAATTAGTGAACTGGAACAGAGCTCTTCAATATAAATGAGCTGAGGGTTAGGCAGACTCAGTCCTTGTCCTCATGGAGTTTACAGAAGACTGGGGTTTGAGCCAGGCCAAACAAGAAAACACTGATTAGCTCATCACTGATTAAATCATCAGATACAAAAACTTAAATTGAGGTTCATAAATGGTACCCACTCTACCAAATAGCAATTTACATAGGAATCCAGGCATATAGCTTCCCATTAAACTCTGCTCACCCTCACTAGCCTCCACATTCTTCCTTTTCTTTTCCACACCATATATACTAGATCAGGATAAATAATAATATGATTTATAATAAGTTTTGCTGAAGAATTAACCTTTAAGGAAACCCCTTTGCAGACTCAAGATTTAATTAACAGTAGAAAAACCAAGCTAAGCTTAGCCAAATTTTGTGTCAAGGATCGGAGTCCTTTATTTTATCCTTGAGGTCTTCCAAGATTATATAAATAAATGTGGTTTGACACCTTTTGTTTCCTCTCTCTTTTCTTTCCAGTTTTAAGATTTTTCTTCCATCTGTTCAAAAAACGAAGGGTGGATCAAGAGAGAGGGGAGGGAGGAAGGAGAAGAGAGCAGGTAGAAGGGAGATTAATCTATCTGTTGTTCAAGGCAGCCTGACAGAGGGAAGAGGGGTATTGAACCACAGAAGATTAACCAAACTTCAATGTACCTTCCCAATAGCAGGAGGAATGTAAAGCTACGTGGTGTTCCACTGATAAGCAAATCCCTCTAAATCCTTTCAATTTATTTCTTGGCCTGGAGAAATTACATATTATTTAGGAGGCAGGAAAAAAATAAAAATGCCTACCGAACCACACACCATCTCCAGGAATCTAGAGCCAACGTCTATTGATTATGTACACATAAAAGTCTGGCTTTCAGACTGTTTTTCTTATTTTCTCATTGGTGCAGTCCTCTTTAGGACCACTAGTCAGAAAGGTTTGTCTGTGTGCCTCTGTAAACTTTTTTGGTGTTCACCACCAACCTTGTTCAGTATGCAGGATCTCACCGTTACAAAGGAATGCCAACAACATAGCTGCAGTTCCAAAGAACTTTTCTTTCTCTCTCTTTTTCTTTCTCTCTCTTTTTCTTTCTCTCTCTTTTTCTTTCTCTCTCTTTTTCTTTCTCTCTCTTTTTCTTTCTCTCTCTTTTTTTTCTTTCTTTCTTTCTTTCTTTCTTTCTTTCTTTCTTTCTTTCCTTCTCTCTCTCTCTCTCTCTCTCTTCCTTTCTCAAATTTGATTTGGTATTTCTTTTCTAAGTGAGCTCTTTATTCCAGCATTATTACTAAAACCAAGCCTCAGTTCTTAAAGGGTGAGTGACCAAGGTCAAATATTAATGTGATCCACAAATAGTGATGTAGATCTCAATTAATGGATATGAAAATTCTGAACTAAAGTCCTCATTATGGAGAGCACCAATGTGTGTTTGTTTTGTGTTGATATGATTCATTTCTCCATGGTCTTTCTGGTTCTATAGTTCAGGGAGAAGAAATGGGTTTTTGAAAAAGAATAGGAAAAATAGAATCTTATTCTTGGTGAGATGGTCTTTCTCTTGGCCCTCTATTTCGTAGTCTAACCTCACCATCCAGCACAGGAGAAACAGCCCTCCCTGCAGGTAACAGCACAGCTTAGAAGACTTAATAAGACCCAAATATCAGAGGAGAGAGGGAGTGGAAGGATAAAATCAGTCCCGGATATTGCTCAGCAATTCTGAAAACAGATGACAGGTCCGCCATTCAGTCCAGAGCATATAGCAGTGGTTCTCAAACTTTGGTCTCCTGATGAAGTAAGATATGCTAGATGAGCAGGAGAGAAAGGAGTGGAGAACAGCAAAATATTGGGTATCAAACATAAGTCCTGATGTTCTTTTTTTTTTTTGTCAATAGGCCACTTTTACTGAAAAGAATGTGTGATGCACGTGAACATCTGCCAGCTCTGTTGGTGTAGACAAGGGTTGAGAACTGCTCCCTTGAAACTAAGCATGGCTGAGGTTTATGCCTAGTAAGCAAGAAGCTAAGAAAGAAATGCAAGCTCCAAGACACTGCAGAGTAAACACCAGAAGGAAGAGCATATTAATTAGCATAACCTAGAACTTAATATGTGGCACAGGAAATTTACCTAGGCCATCAAATGCAATGAAGTGAATGTTAAACACAACTGTTAAAAAGACAAGATTACTTTTTTCTTGTTACACTAAAAAGAATATCTAACTCTCAGCTATGTACTATAATATTAGAATAGTCAGATAAAGGTGTCAGAGCAACAGCAGCAGTTAAAGCAAGGTTTGTGCATTTCACATGATTTAATCATCAAATACTGAGATAGGTCCTGGTGATCTGCCATCAAATACTGAGATAGGTCCTGGTGATCTGCCATGAGTAAGTCTGAGTCAGAACTATGAGAGAAAAATGAGGGCCAATCTATAATAATAATAAAAGCATAATATGCTAATTAGACTGGACGTCCTTCCAGATGTCCTTCTGGACGACCTTCTGAATGAAGCCCTGGTGGTGGGGAGCGAGGCAATGGCAGCCACCATGGTGGCAGGGGCCAAGCCCCTTGCACGAATTTTGTGCATCGAGCCTCTAGTCCTATATAATAAAAGGGTAATATGCAAATCAACTGGACAGCAGAACGACTGGTGGCTATGACACGCACTGACCACCAGAGGGCAGATGTTCAATGCAGGAGTTGCCTCCTGGTGGTCAGTGCGCTCCCACAAGGGGAGTGCTGCTCAGCCAGAAGCCCTGAGCCAGACTCATGGCTGGTGAGCCCATCGGAGGTGGCGGTAGCCTCTCCCGCCTCCACAGCAGTCGAACATTCCCCAAGATCTCCCGGACTGTGAGAGGGTACAGGCCGGGCTGAAGGACCCCCCTGAGTGCACAAATTCCGTGCATCAGGCCTCTAGTTAAACACTATAATTTCAAACCCCAAGAGAGGATAAATGCAAAGGATTCTGGCTTTGGAATGAGAATTTATCCCTAGTTACTCATGTCTAGAATATAATATCAATATTCCACAGAGAAAGATTGGGAACTGAATTAAGATGAAGCTTTTTGATTTGTATTACAAGTCCCAAGTCAGAAGAAGTTTTCAGATAGTATTGCATGAGACATTCAGGAACCCAGATGGACTCAGCCTCCAGACGTCACTCCCTCATTTCCAGGCTGCAACTAGCTGTAAAGAAATAACCTTATCTTGGAGGCTGGTTTAAAATAATTTGCAAAAGCAAACACAATTCTACTTCTATGTGAGAAGGGACAAGACTATTTCTCATTTGTGATGGATAGCAAGACAAACAAGTTTTCCTTGTTCTAGCTTATAAGCAATAATATCGATTCCCTGGCAAAGTGGATTTTGGAAATACACAGGTGTAATCCCAGGCATGAGACCTATGTGGTCAGAGAGGTTTCTATGCTCACAAGGGCGTTGCACTTGGTTGAATACTCTGCTCTCACAATCTTGAAATTCTTTACCATTTTAATTTTGAACTTGTGTTTTGCAAGTGAAGTTCAATGAGACACTGAAGTATGTGCATAAACAAATGAGATGCATGCAACATGTGTGTCCACCCCATTCCTGCCACCACAGCTACATATAGAGTTTCTGATGCCCCATAAGCACATGATTCTGGGGACCTACCATGTATGGTAATAAGATGCATCAGACAGATATCTTTGAGTACATTCCTGAATCTTTCTTCCAGGAAGGTAGGCGCTGTCTTCCAGACAAGAGTGGCAGCAATAAATTCTCAGTCCAAAGCTGACCTCCTATGCATTTCCCTCTTTTAGGGTTTCATATCATGTCCTTTGAAAGGAACACACAGGTAAGTGTGTTACACCCACTGAGTAAGGAGGGGTACTGACATCCCCACAGGCTGTGCTTTCCCTTTGAACAGAAGTTGCTTAGAAAGCAGAAGGAAGGCAATAGTGTTCCAAGAAACATGAACAAACAAGGAAGCCTATCCCATCCTTTCTTATTCTCTGTACTGGCCAACTACTTACACTAACAATAATGCCATAAAAGAGAAAGATCGGGCAATGAGAGCTATTTTTCCTATCAGTTATACCTTATTTATTAGCAAGCTGAAGTGAGAGGGTGTTGGTAGAGGTGTGTGTATCAAGAGGTAAAATGAAAACAGGTGAGTAGGTCTTGAGCAGTGTTTCCAGGCTCCTGGCATGAACAAAATACATTTACTTACATATGTGAACTGTGAAATGCCAATCATGTTATTTCAGTGATTCCACCTTTGAGTTAAATACTCTCCTATTTGCATTTTAAACTGGCCTTGCACAATATGAAGTTGAATGGTAATATTCATACTAATGGTTTTAAAATTTAGCTCATCTTTACTTAAAATGGAATTAAATGGCAAAAACAAACAAACAAACAAAAAAACCCCACAAACAAACACTATGGCCAATTGAGAGACTGTGGAAGAAGAAAGAAAAAAGCTTGATATTTGATTACCTTTTCCATCACTTTTTCCTACTTTATTTTGCACTGGTTCCTGCCCATTATGTAAGCTGCCCCTGAGAACAATTCTGCAAAATGTTTTGAATAGGCCAAAGGGATCTGACATGGTTTTCAGTAACTCAAATGATGACAAATAGTCTGTGTTCCTGAAACTGGGTCCTCTGTGCTTCTCTCCTGGCCTCACGCCTATGGGTCTTAATCAGCCTTCTTTTGTCATGGGCTCTATAGGAGAAAGAGAGCCACTGTCTCTATACTCGGTTGGCTCTTCCAATGCCCATGCTCACAGCCTCACTCCCCTCTCCATCTGCCTAGACCACTGTTCAGTACATTCTAGACAATATCTCATCATATGGTCCCAGGCCTTGTTTATTCCCAACTCTTTCCAATTCTGAGTAGAGTTTTAATGTAACCACTTTCAAAAACAATTATGTCCCAGCTTGCATGGCTCAGTGATTGAGTGCTGACCTATGAACCAGAATGTCACAGTTCAATTCTGGTCAGAGCACATACATGCCTGGGTTGTGGGCTGATCCCCAATGTGGGGTGTGAAGGAGGCAGCCAATCAATGATTCTCTCTCATCATTGATGTTTTTTGTTTCTGTCTCCCTCTATGAAATCAATAAAATTATATTTAAAAATAAATTAAAAAGGAATTATGATGGCAAAATTTTCTGAATAATGTGTAATGTCCTCAAATATGCCCAAAGGTAGTGTGGTGGATGGCAAAGAAAGAACTGAGAACTGATCAGATAGAACCAAGGACCTTTACTAGTGTAGACTGGGAGGCAAGCTTCCCTCTGAGGACTTGAGGAGCCGGCTGATCTGGGGGAAACTGGGCTGTCCTTCCACAGGGACCCTCTTGGAAGTGAAAGTTCAGTAAGTGCCAACTCTGCTGAGTCAGTGGTATCTTTAAAAACTGTGTCAGAAGAATATTTTTAATTTACACTCTGCCTCTTTGAAAGAAATCAATATGTCGTTTGCTGAAACTATTTTTTTTTAAATCTTAGCATCTTTATTTAGCTTTTCTGTATTTTTACCCCTAGTCTTTTAAGGAGCAAAGAAAAAAAAAGTGTTTTCTTTGTATGTGCATTGATTCAGTCACTCTGAGCAAAAAAATAAGTAAACAACTAAATACAGCATAAGAGTAGCTTTGATGATGATCTTTTAGGGATCAAGATCTCTAAGCAACACAATCTCTCATTCTAGGTGATTGGAAATAAACAGAAATCAATAAGACAGGATTACCTGGCAATAAACAAGAGAAGCCACATTCATAATTTAAGAGGCTGCTTTTTATGCACTCATTACTGAAGAATGCACGCCAGCCCCATTCTATTTTTGCAGCTCATAGATTTCCTCCCAGCATGTAGTCTGTCTCTGGCACTTTTTTATTTTTTGAGAGGTGCTGAAAAAGCCTCTGTAACATATATGCAGAAGCTCCTGCATTCCCAAGGCTGCTCAGAGGAACCAAAGACAAAAGAAGCCACTGAGCACACTAGACAAGGATTAGCTCCCCAAACACCTCCTATTCCAGACCCCTCTGTGTCCCACAAAGTGCTAGGTGAGGAGGAGGGCATGGCATAGCATGGATGTGTCTATGGTGTAGCAGGAAAGGCGAGTGTTAGAGACATTGTCAATGTCCATTCCGCTCTCCCTCCTTGCTAGGGCTGGCAATGTGACCAGCTTGATCAAGCCTCCTTTTCAGCTAGAGGTGGCCATGTGGCACCGATACAGACAAAATAATGCCTAAGGAAGTCTGCTAAAGATTTGGGAAATTCTTATTCTATTCCTGATCAAAGAGGAAGACTTGGTTGACCCAACTGCTTTCCTTTCTTCTTGGGTTTGGATGGGACAATCGGAGCTGCAGCAGCTATCTTATGAGCATAAGGTGGCAAGTGTGAGGTGAGGGAAAGGCCAAGAAAGACCCGAGAAGCTGACTCACATTTTTAAATATATGAGATGGACCCAAAAAGCAGTTTTCTACTTTCCAGACTCCAGAATTCTTAAGTGAGAAAATATATCCCTTCTTCAGTCACTGCGGGTCATGTTTTGTGTTACAAAGCAATGAAGACAATCCTAATGTAGAGAGAGCAATTCATAGAGAACAACAGAGGCCGAGGTGATGCCAAGCACCAGTGAGTGGTCTCTGCTTTGGTGCACATCGGTTCACCATGTGGCATTTCAATGATATCCACGCGGGACTGGGAAAGCTCCACAGTCATTTCAATGCTTCATAAACCAATTCTGTGGCCCAGATGAGAATCCGATGGGAGTTCAAAATAGGAGAGATGGCCCCAGGTGGTTTGGCTCAGTGGATAGAGCTTTGGCCTGTGGACTGAAGGGTCCCAGGTTGGATTCTGGTTAAGGGCACATGCCCAGGTTGCAGGCCCGATCCCCAGTGGGGGCCGTGCAGAAGGCAGCCAATCAATGTTTCTCTCTTATCATTGATCTCTCTCTCTCTCTCTCTCTCTCTCTCTCCCTCTCTCTCTCTCTTCTTTCTCTTTCTTTCTGTCTCCCTTCCTCTCTTAAATCAATAAAAATATATTTAAAAAAATAAAAATAAAAAACAGGAGAGATGGTTTTGAAGGTGAGTAAGCAGGGAGAAACATTTTCACCTCAGTAAGGAAATATAGTTTCCATGGAATATTTTGTAAGTATTTGCAATCAACATATCCCAGAATTGATCACCAACTCCTGCCACTGTTGCCTTTCTTGCCTCTGCCTATTGCCTCATTACTCTCTAGGGCGGCCAAACCATCAGGGTGACCTTGAGTCCTGTCTGCTCAACATCATACCTTCAGGCACCAAGCCCACTAGCCCACCTCTAAAATGTTGCTCTGATTTTCATTTCAAATGCCCTAGTTGTTTACCTGGATGAATCTGGAGATTCTGCAACCAGACTCCCTGCCTTCACTTACCTTTCTCTCCAATGAACCCTAGAAAGTATCAGTAGGAAAAACAACAACAACAAACAAACAAAGCTTTCAATGTGCCACTCTCCTGGTCCACATTTATCCCATCGCTTTTCAAATAAGTGCAGATGTATTTTTTTTTTTAATTCAAGATCCTCCATCTCTGGTTTCTAATGTCATTTTGTAGTGTTATCTTTCACTAGCATTTGCCCCCATAAACAACTCCACATTCCAACTACTCAATAAATATTTGTCATGCTCTGAACAAGCTTGATAAATTCCTGGCAATGTCCTGGCTTTTATTGCTCCTTACCCAGCTCTATTTGCACTTCATTCCACTCTTCCTGGGAAAATTCTACAGATTCTTCTTTAGGGTCCAACTGATATACATTTTTCATAAAACTTTTTCTTGATTCCTATGGCTGAAAAAATAAAATACTCTGGCATGCCTATTCAGTACTTTCTCCAAATCTCACTAATGTGCTTATTATCCTCTGACTATATCTGGTTTATATTTCCCTTCCTTGATTGCTACTTGAGGTAGGGAAGGGGTTTTGTCTAGGAAAAAGTTTTGTGTTTGGGGTCAGAGGCATGAGCTCTGTTTCTGGGTTGGGGCCCAAGCACTTTCCACTCCCTACTTCTCTTCTGCAAGTTTGGGACAATGAATGACATCTACCTCATGCTACTATTCTGTGGTGTGTTGTTAATCTCATGACATTTGCTTTCAAGATACAAAAGATCTCATTGGTCCAGACAAGCCCATAACCAACTTATCTTTCAATCCTATATAGTAAAAGCCTAGCATGCAAATTGACCAAACAGGGGAACAACTGGTGGAACGACCGGTCGCTATGATGCACACTACCCACCAGGGGGCAGATGCTCAATGCAGGAGCTGCCCCCAGCCCGCAGGCCCCAGGACAGCCAAGGCGGGTACCAGTAGGGGGTGGGGGGGCAATTGCCCCGCCAGTTGTCCCACACATTGGCCCTAATTGCTGGCCAGGCCTAGGAACCCTACCTGTGTATGAATTTTGTGCAATGGGCCTCTAGTTCTATAATAATATAGCAGGAAGTCAATTCCTTATTTTCAGGACTATAGCTTTAAAGTAAATCAAAGACCACGTAGTACTCTGGATATTAGGATAATATAATATTTTAATAGACCAGTTTTTTGTAAAAAACAAAATAAAACAAAACAAAAAACACCAATAAGTCCCCCCAAAAGAGACTTGGGTTTTGCTTCTCATCATTCCCAGTAGCCGTGCTGCACAGAGCCCATGGAAAACCAACCTGTGGTTCTTTGGCCACACTAGTCCTGTCTTACTTTAAGTGGAATTCTCTCTATATAAAAAAAAGAGTAAGTGTAATGGCTCTGAATAAATGCCCTGCAAAATGACTGTAGCAATTATGCTGTTTGTAAGCACCTCTGAGTCCATTAAGATAAACATCTATCTTTAAATATTCACATTAATGCACTAGACTGTTCTTTCTAAGATAAATCTTACTTGAACATTGTGCAGTTAACACAGTTTATCATCCTTTGCTCTTCTTTCCTCCGATGTACATATTAATGCTTGCAAGGCGGGGGGGGGGGGTTAAATAGTCCTAGTCTCTAAACATCTTTAAATGCAGAATAAATATACTTTAGGTTTTAAAAACCTTCATAGGCTGCATAACCAGGAACGCACTGGACTGGGCTCTTAATTTCCCACATAAGTAATATTTTACAGGCAAAGGCAGTGCATGCTTGTATTTAAAATAGTTTTAATATGCTTCCAATTGCTCAGCACAGAGAGGTCCAAATGGAATAGAATTCCCTAGTCACTCCTCTATGAAAAAAGTATAGCTCTTTATTTATATCATAGGATATATCTATAGCTATATTTGTGTTTTAAGCTTGGGCCCCAATTTCATTATCATTTGTTTTCCAATTTCATTATCTTTTACAGCCAGATTGGGAAAATGCTCAAGAATCCCCAGTACTTTTTCAGAACACGAGTTCTCTGCTAAGTGAAGGGCAGACAGATCTCCTAAACAGTGTGTGACTTTAACTGTCCTCTGTGGATGTCACTGGCTATAATGAGGATACTAGCAGGGGGAATGGAAACTTTAACAGACAGCATTTAATAATCAGTGCAGCAGAAAGCTCATTCATCAGGACAGTGGCCACAGTGCTGGAGCTGGGTCCCCAAAGCTTGCACCGTCCCAGACCTCAATCTGCTTTATGGTGTAGACAGAGGAGAATCCTGCTGGGAAGGACTCGAGGGGCCTGGAAGTTGAGGCCACTTGAGGTGTTGAGGCCATGGCTATTGGCCAATTAGTATCAATGTGTTTCAAGAATTTTAATAGATTTGAACAGATTGTATAGCAAACGATGCTCAGGATGCCAAAGTGACACTTTCAACTTGTTTAGGAACAAATTCCTGTACATTGGGGAAAATTCTGTTCAGCAGTTTCCAGGAGTGCTCCCAGCTGTGCCAAGGAGGACTTAGCATCAGTCTTTTCTGAGCTAATGCTTTGGGGAAAACAAAACAGCATCTGCAGTGACCCCAGCCCTCAAGAAGCTTATAATTAGTAGGTAACTGTCTGGGATAAATGTCCTTAAATAATAGCATGGGGGGAGGCTCTGAAGGAAGAAAAATAACTCCAGGCTGAAATGAAAGAGGAATTCATGGAGATAATGGTTTTAGGGTTTGGCTTTGACAGAATAATATGGTGTTAATAGGCAGAGGTAGAAATCATTCAGGTGAATGGTGCAAATTAATGCATAGAAGCAGGAAAGTAAAAAGGAGGGAATGTGAATAAGAGACTAATTTGGTTTGGCAAGAGCATAGAGTAAACATGGAGAAGTTGGGTAGTGGAACAAATATAAGAATATATATATTCACATATGAGGAGGCAGGAAGAGAGAGAGAGAGAGAGAGAGAGAGAGAGAGAGAGAGAGAGAGAGAGAGAGAGTGAAAAAATAGAGACACACAGACATAGATATAAAGAAAGAAACAGAGAAAGGGAGATTAAGAGAGAGATATATGGAGAAAAGGGACAGACAGACAAAAGAGGCATTGATGACACCAGGGAAACCCACCTCTTTTTACCCAAATGCCAGCACATGCTATTTGGTTAATCCCAGAAGGAGTGAATGTCGCAAGCATTTAAAGAAACAGTTCCATCAAGCTAATTTTCACTGCTGGGGATGCCTCTGAATGGGGCCATTACTGTCCACACTTAAGAGATGAATGGGCTGCCTGTGTGCACCTCTGCTTAAGGAAGGCCTCGAGAGAAGGCGGGAGCCTTACAAAGGATTCCCGCCTGTGGGCAAGAATTCTACTCTCTGTTTTCAGATCCATCCTGCAGCATTTTTCTGTCTTCTCACTGAATACAATGTTTAGCAGGAGAGATAGTTCATGAAGCCCCGCAGTGACTTTCTGCCCTGCTGGATGCAACTCAATGCCTTATGTTTAGAATGGCCATGTTTACGCCTGTGTGTGTGTGTTTGTGTGTGTGTGTGTGTGTGTGTGTGTGTGTGTGTGTGTGTGTGTGTACCCATTTGCATGAGTGGGAGAGTACCAAGAACATAAAAGGGGCAAAGTTAGTTTTAACAGTCCAGTAGCTCCCCAGCTGGAACACACTTTACGAAGAGAAAGTTACATAAAAGAAACTCGGGCAGCTTTAAACACCATCTGGACCACGCTGTGCTCATTTGAGCTTTACCTGCTTAAAAAAAAAAGAAAAAAAAAGAAAGAAAGAAAAGAAAAAAGAAAGGCAGCACAACACAAAGTATCTACAAATATAGTCAGAGAGGAGATTTTCTGATTCTTGGGAGATCAGATGCTCATGTCTTCAAACATTGCTGCACGTCTATCTCCTTTAGTCCTGTTTGATACAGGGATACATTTCTCCTTTTTAAAAGTAGCTAAAAGAGCCTGTTAAAGTCCTAATTTTGGGGGAAGAAAAATGTGCAAAAATAAACCCAGTGTCTTTTAAGTATTATTTAAAAAGATTTCCAAACAACTCAATTGCTTTCTCTAGTCTTCAGAAGTATGCATCCAAGGCCCATGGGTAAAACAGTGGTGTTTCCAAACTTAGAGCATCATTCAACCCAAGAAAGAAAAGCAAAGGCTATAATGCTAAGGGCATAGAACTGAACCCAGGACTAAAACAACAGGGTAATAGGCATAAGAACACCGGATCCTCCCCATTCTTATTTTTACAGTCAGAGCCAAGATTGGGATATTTTATTATTTATTTATTTAATAATTTTTAAAAATGCTCACAAGGTCTGGCTTTTCATGGATTTTACTTTATGTTTCTGTGTGCTTTAATCTTTATTATTGAGAGTATTATATATGTCCTCTCTTTTCCCCCATTGACCTCTTCTAGTCCATGAAGGGAGAGGGAGAGAGAAAAACATCTGTGCAAGAGAGAAACATCAATTGGTCACTTCTCCTATGTACCCTGACTGGGGATCGAACCTGCAACA
The DNA here is from genome assembly GCF_000412655.1 of Myotis brandtii. Lineage (NCBI taxonomy): Eukaryota > Metazoa > Chordata > Mammalia > Chiroptera > Vespertilionidae > Myotis > Myotis brandtii. Next base: position 2,428,211 of record NW_005354673.1, read on the forward strand.
AGGTTGAAATATTTAAATTCATAAACCATTGTACAGGTAGAAATGCTCTTGGCTCTTGCTTCAGGCAAACCAGATTCCATTTCCCTCTTTCGTGTAAGACATTAACACATTTAAAGGAGAGATACCTAAGGAAGGGTTTAATTGTATCCTTTTATTAAAAGGGAGAGTAATATTTTTTCTCAGGAGACAACTTTCATGTTCAGTTTTAATTGCCAAGACTTGCAGCACCCCATCAGAAGTTAGATCATTTTATTTTTTCTTTGTCTTAAGAGGGCGATGAGGAGCTTACTTAAATATGCAAAATCACAAAGGTCTCAGAATGAATCAAGAGAAGAGTCAGGATTCATACTTTCCTTGCAAAGTGAGAGCTACAGCTTAATCAGCTCAACTCAATGAAACACAAACAGCTTATGCTAAAGGAAATTCTAAAGGTACTTATACTATTAGAATTTTATCTAAAGTATAAAGGCAATAACTTACTTCTGATCACATTTTCATTGTTTAATAAAGTTACTGAAGGCCTGTTAAGAAACTGTGTGATATCCAGACAATGATTTCCTTTGAAAATCTTGGGAATTCTATTCTTTGTATGGAGTTGAAAAATGCTTTGAAAGTTTTGTTTTCTTTTTAATCCTCACCTGAGAAAATGTTTATTGGTTTTTAGAGAGAGAGGAGGGGGAGAGAGAGAGGGAGAGAGAGAGAGAGAGATCAATCTGATGTATCCTGTTTGAGCCTCTACTGGGGATTGAACCCTCAAACCTAGGTTTGTGCCCTGCCTGGGAATCTTACCCACAACCTTTTTGGTGTATGATATGATGCTCTAACCAACTGAACCACCTGGCCAGGGCAAAATGTTTTACTAGTGAATGTCAAAATAGTGAGGAGAGATTAAATAATGACATTTTGGAAAATTCAGCCCTTGTGCCATAAACATTACCATTTTGTCTTCAAGGGACAGGAAAAGAGGGATCCATAAACAGACACTGACTCCATGGTAACTGAGCTATCTTTTTTTGTTTGTTTATTTGTTTCATTTTGTTTTAAATCCTCATCTGATTAATAAAAAAAATCAATTTGGAACATTTTAATTTCTTTTCCCACTTAATCACAGCAATGACCTTCTGGGTCAAACATCTCCTCCTAGTTAATGATCAGTTAGCTGAAAGTCTGGGCAACAAAGACCTGCAGCCCAGTCACTAACTGCCAATTAACAGGTACTTTATCAGTCATTGCAGTTTAAATATAACAAGACATATGCCAAGCTTTCCACGGAGGGCTGGATACCAAAATCATATCATTAAAAACACACCTCCATCGAGGCGAAGCTCTTGGGGCATTTATGCTATCACAGCAGTCATTTTTTTCTGAAAGATAGGCCAATGGCAATGTGTCCCCTTGTTTCAATTCTCAGCAGAGGACCATGCCTAGAGAAGACAATTCCCCTCGTTCCCCCAGGTCTGTAAACATTGGACACCATGCAGAGACTTAAAGAGGACACTTCAAGGAGGACCTGCTGAATCTAAGTGCTGGCCTGCATATGGGGCCATACTCCTTATCTCTTTGGCTGATGGTAGACCTCCTATAATTATCATACTGTATGAGAGAATAAGTCTCAGAAGAAATCCAAATTCAGATAGTTACTCCTATGGGCTTCTTCCTTCAGGTTTAATTGGATTCAGTTTCTTCTCCTTATGCTGTAAGCTCACATAAGTTATATTTTACAGTCAGCTCTTTAGCACTCCTAGGCAACATCATGGAAACTGGAATCCTGTTGGCTAAAGTTTTCTAGACAATTGGTATTGATTAAGACTTTAGAGCTGTTATGAAAGAGATGATAAAAATTACTATCCGACACCAAGTCTGTGTCATTTATTCATTTTTAATGCCCCAAAGATTCCAATGTATGTTGAAATAAATAAAATGAATATCACCCATCATGCTATTCCATACACTAGCTCCATCAAATGGGAGACATTGTTCTAAAAATCTTCATGGGATTGCAAGAATAATACTTTTCATTTGTTTAGGATTTTACTCTCAGGATACTCTTTACATATGATGCAGAGTCCTATTACAGCTACTCAGAGGTCATGCTCTGACCAACCTTGACACAGGTGGGACCAAACCCAGGTCTCGTGGCCTTCACCCACTCTTTCTGCATTGTTACATTAGACTTATGGTTCATGGACATGAATCTGGCTCATGGCTACTGCAGAGAAGAGAGAGGGATACTTTTAAATTTTAGTCAGCTTGTTATTAAAGCTTCCCTGAGCTTTCCCTTTAAGTGACAGCTTGTTTAAAATATGTCCTTTTAGCAAATAAAAACACAATATTTATAGCACAGTGCATGATGCTTTCAAGGGACAGAAGAGTTTTCAAGCTGTGGAAGGAATCTAAAGGTTGTCAGCCACTAGTGGTTATGAATGAGGCAGGCTTGTTCTTATGCAGTGAACACATTCTACAAGATTCTTCACCTACAACGAGGGAGGTAAAATCGAAACCGCATTACTTCAAGGCATGTGAGGCAGCACAGAATGAAACTCTGTAGAACACTTACGAAGCCTTTACTTCATCATTTTTGCATTTATGGAGTAAACAAGTAAATACATTTTGATGAGTAGCCCCAGCACAAGAATAATGATCTTGGATTATTGCTATTAGCAACATAAGCACTTAACATTTAGAGGGTGGGGATTAGCTTTGTATAGACAGTTGCTTCCATAGCAGTGAGTTCAATTTGTATTCTCAGTCACACACAATGCCAGTGGGTGTCAGTCCTATCAGTCCTTACTGAACTTCACTGTGTCTCTGCTCCAGACTGAGAAACAGAATTGGATCAAGTGAAATGTGGATCTTTCCAGCATCCTTATAATGCTATGTGTGATGAGAGAGTACATCAGAGTGTTGAAACCAAGAGAAGAACCAAGGGCATAACATAAAGTCTTCTTGTCTTTGTTTACTTCCATGGAGTGTAAACAAAGGATTGGATGCTAAAGTCCAATATTGTTGCATGGTGACAGATTTCAGCTCCCTCTCTTCCTTTCTTGGCTCCTTGCACCCTTTAGCATATCACATAATTACCATGCACTTTGGTCCTACACTTTTTCACATATCATACCACCACTAACTTCTCTGCTTCATATCTATCCTTCACAAAATATAGTTTTATTTCCTTAGTTGTAGGCCAGCCATTTGAAATGGATCAACCAACTTAGGCTACATAGTTTATCTGGCGACCAGAAATTAAATAAAGAAATAGGAAGACAGAAAACTGAATATCAGGAACTAGGATAAATAACTTTTTAGCATCTAATAAGATAAAAATGATACTAACCTTTGACACAGTTATATTCAACCTTTTTCATCTCATGGCATAAACTAATTACTAACATTCTGCAGCACAGAAAAAAATGTATTTTATGCAGATCTGACAAAAAATAGGTATAATTTCAATTCATTCACACTGGATGGCTACTGTGTTGGCTGCTGTCATTTTTTATTTGACAGTCTAAGGGAAAAGAGGTCAGTGTTCCTGACTAAATAGGAAGGTATTGCATTTTTAAAAAATTCTTGCAGCACAGTGGCTAAAAATCGCTGTTCTAGACCGACAGCGTGGGATGAGACAGATTGCTGTAGAACTGACCCACAAATATAATAGGGAAAATCTCTGGGGAGAGTTGATGGAATAGGAGGCAGAGAGAGAGAGAGCCTAGAAAGCTGATGATATAGGACAAAGAACATCTCTGCATTCATAGAGAGAAGATTTTCAGTTATCTGCTACGATGGTGTAGGATGTGGCTGCAGAGATTATGTGGTTTTAAACAAAAGCCCCAAAGTCCAAACAGAAGGGAATCTGATAGTTCCAAAGATCCAGAAACAACCTAAACTCTCTACATAGACAAAAGCTTTGCAGGGTGAATTTATTTAAAACAATAACTGTACCAGATCAATAATAATGGAATGCTATTGATTAAGTACTTATTATGTGCCAAGCATTGTGCTAATTATTTTATGCATTATCCCCAAAATAGACCTGAGAATCTATACATTTGAATATATTCTCATCCCACTCCCTTTTTGGAAAGGGCTTTCAATCTCCCATGGTGGTCTACAAATAACAAAGCAAAAATACTTCTCCATTATTTAATATAAATAATATAAACTACAGTTGAAATGTTTTTCAGGTACACCTACTTTATTCCCTATATTTTTCTTCAGGTTAGTAGAACTTCAAGCCAATAGCATGTTTCACACCACCAGTCTTACATCAATCCAGTCAACCTTATCTGACACATATTCCACGGGCAGCTTGCTCACTCATTAAAGGGGAATGTGTGCCAAATTGCAGTAGGCCAGGCAGTGGAAAGGAGGTTTATAGAGAAGTTTGAGTGTAGAGAAAAGCCTGGATCTGGGGTAGGTCAGTTTTTGAGGAAGGAGCTCTTTTTCTTTTGAACCTTTAAATCAGCGGTCCTCAACCTGTGGGTCATGACCCCTTTGGGGGTCAAACAACCCTTTCACAGGGGTCCCTAAAACCATCAGAAAACACATATATAATTACATATTCTTCTTTTTGTGAATCACTATGTTTAATTATGTTCAATTTGTAACAATGAAATTGGGGGTCACAACATGAGGAATTGTATTAAAGGGTCGCAGCATTAGGAAGGTTGAGAACCACTGCTTTCAATAGTCATAGTGAATTGTTAAGCCACAAGTTTTCTGGGAGGAGAGCTATGACTCTGAATACCATCAATCTTGGGATGAAATCTAAAGTGTTTTCCATTTTGTAAAAATAAAAACAGTTTCCAATAACTTAGATATATTTCCTAGACTAACTGAAGAGAATTCCCAGGCTTAAAATTTGTCCCAGGGACAAAAAAGAACCATTCTGCTGAGTCAAAAACTGTCGAATTTTTTAATGTTTTCAAATAAACCCCATTCAAAATAGAAAGAGATCAAGAAATCCACATCCATCCATCAATCTCTTTATCCATCTACAATGTAATTTTTACCTGAAGTCCTCACTTCAACTCCCTCCTCTACATAATGTTATGTTTACATGCCAGGTATTACTTCCAACAAAAATCTTCTTCATTCTGATACTATGCTCTATTTTTTGTTGTTGTTAATCCTCACCTGAGGATATTTTTCCATGGATTTTTAGGGAGAGTAGAAGAGAGAGGGAAAGACAGAGAAACATAAATGTGAGAGAAATACATCGATTGGTTGCCTCCTGCATGAGCCCCAGCCAGGGCCCCGTGGAGAAGCCTGCAATCAAGGTACATTCCCTCTACCAGAATTGAGCCTGTGACCCTTTGGTCCATAGGCTGACCTTTTATCCACTGAGGCAAACTGGTTAGTGTCATGCTCTAGTTTTTACACTACTTTTTCAAGGGTATTTTCAATCTCCTATGGAATCTATTTCCCAACACAGACCTGTATTTCAACCCTGCCTACATCTCTCTGCACCTAGTTTATTCTCTAACATTTTCCTGCGGGTTAGTAGAGCCTGTTTGTGGCTCCTATTTGCATTGTGATTTGGACAAAATCTTAAAAAACAAACAAACCCAACCACCTTGTATCTATAAACATGTGAGACAACTCAAAGGCAGGTCAGGAGCAGCAGCTGCCTTGTAGTGCATGTGCTTTTTCTATTCTATACTTGCAAGAAGAAGACAGAATAGTCTACATCTTTCATCTGGTTAGTTTTCATAAGAGGCTAACAAAAATTAGATTAAGATAAAGGACTAGCCAAGACAACATGCTATTTATTACAGTCTATGCTGCAGGAGTCCACATACCACTTCTCCAAAGATTACTCTTTTGTCTTCTGCCGACTTTGCCTTCCTGACAAAAACAACCTTGGGGGTGGATGAGGTGGGAAGGGAAAGAGAGGGGGAAGGAGCTGGAGAGCCAGAGAACAAAAATGTAATTGCCTGCCTATCAGCTCCACTATCATAATTACTTTCAAACTCTGACATGAGCTGAATCAGATGAACAACCAAATCAATTTTTGCAGTTGGCGATCAGTACATTCTCAGCTTATAAATTAAAATGTCACTATTGGAGTACAAAATTGTGCCACATTTCGGCTCCCCAGTACATTGGGAAGCAGAGAGGAGCTCCATTCTCCATGCCTTTCATGCTCTTATTCTCTGTCCCACTTAGCTTTTGACCACATTTTCTCAGTGAGGTGCTAGCATCTGTGTTAATGCAGAGGGTCCCTTAATACTGTATACTTCTATAGAGAGAGCTCATTTCTGTGCATCAGAAAAGTGCATAAACTATGGGGTAATCTAGAACAGCATAAGTAGACAATCTTCTATGATATATGATATCTGAAAAGTAAAGGGAGAGATAACCTGCCCACAGAGAATCTAAAAGATTGGAAGAGGAAATGTGGATATTGAAGAGGTTACTCCTCCAATTTGACTTGCCACATGGTCACAAAGCCTTGTGATCTTATTTAAATGAAAGAAACATGGTTCACAAACCACACTGGTACATTATAAGTTTTGCTGACTTAGTTTGGTAAATATTTGCTGATTTCCCAATATGTGCCAGATACTATGTGCAACACTGTAGGTATAAACCAACAGTCCCTATGGTTAAGCATTTTATAGTTTTGGATACAGAAAAATTTATTGAATGTAATTATAATGTGACTAATAAATGATATAAAAGCAGAATAAATAAATCACCATAGGAACAGAGGAGAGGCATAATTAACTCTGAAGTTGTAGTGAGAATGTGATCCTTTAAGGTCCTTTAAGGTCATTAGCTCTTATCCACCACAGTCCCATCCCATTTGCCCCAACATTTTACTAATTTATTAATCCACTAACATTCAATCCATCACTCATTTATAAAGTACCCTCTTAGTGCTCTGATCAGTACTAGGACCTGGGCTATAATGATGACTCAGCACAACCAGTTCTAGACCAAGTGATGGGAGTGTGTTATTTGCTCCCTACTGACTAACAATTAGAATTTGTAAATAATATAAGCTGCCATATATACTGAATCAACCTGCTTGTAATCAGAAAGAGACTCAAAACTTAGCTTTTCTATTGAGGCTTATACTATGAGACCCCTTTACTGACTTGGCCAGAATGTCTACTTGATCTTTGGGTGCCCAACTGCTTCTTCACGTACACCTTCATTTACTTCCCTCCAGTCCTTACCATCATCTCTCACATTCCAACTTGGAGAGGTAAGGTGGTATCTGAAACTCTGGTTCTGAAGTCCAGCTGACATGTGAATTTGGCCTACTTATTCAATTCCTAGTAGATTCTGCTTCTGGTTTATTTCAAGTAGAGCCCAATCCTATAGTCCAGAAATGTATCTAGCTTTTTGTTGCATCCATAGTAACCTTATTTTCTGGGAAGAACTTTGAATTTAGTCTCACCTATCTTACATTGGTTAGCTTTCCCTATGGATAATCCTATCTTTATCTGGCACTGAGAATCATCCCTAATTCCACATCCTACTACCCTAACTTGAAATTGAATGGCTACAGATAATTATCACTGAATTGATCCTGGGTTTGATATGTTGGTGGAGATTGTCCAGGTTTCCTAGTGTCAGAATCTCCCCTTCTTCCATCATTTAGAACACTCAGTGAGAGTACCAAAATATATAAACATTAATTTCATTGTGTTATGTATTAAATATCCTTTTAATAATATTTAATACAAAACAATGCTATGCACACTTCTATAAAAAAAAACCATACACAGCTAAACATAAACCTGCACTGGTTGTGACAAAACACAAAATTTCATGCTGTATTACCAACCCAGACCAACACTGTCTTGTTCTTCATACTGTATTCCTTAGTTAGCAGTAAATACAGGAATAATCAAGTATCTAAATCACCACTCCGTTCAACAATTCCATTGTTGGAAAAGAAAACTAAATTACTATGTGTATATTTAATTCACTTCCTGTTCCTCCCCCCCCAATATCATGAGTCACAAACTATCCTTCCCTCAACCTCACCAAATGCTACCCTCACATACTTGCCCTTATTTATCCTGTAATAAATTCAGAAAGCATAATTCAACAATTTCATTGTTGGAAAAGAAAACTAAATTACTATATGTATATTTAATTCACTTCCTGCCCCCCCACCCCAATATCATGAGTCACAAACTATCCTTCCCACAACCTCACCAAATGCTACCCTCACATATTTGCCCTTATTTATCCTGTAATAAATTCAGAAAGCATAGACCATCTAGTGAAATTGAAGCATCAGTCATGTAGTTAGAACTGCTTGAATGCAATTGATAATGGCATAGCATATAATATATCAAAACACATCTGCACTATTATTTACATAGAAATAATAACAATTTGGACAGATTTTTCCACATGATCTCACAAAAGGGGTTATGAAGGCAAGTCCATTAGGTGGCTTAATATGCTTTACCAGAGTCTGATAATGTAAAAGATGGTCTGAGTGTGGGTTTATAATAATAAGCCAATATCTAAGGTCCTAAAACTAGTTTCAATGATCTCTCTCTCTCTCTCTCTCTCTCCCTTTTTAATCTTAAGGTCTTTTCAGATTCATGGGGAAATCTCAATGCATGAAAACACAAAGCTGTGAAGTGCTTACTTTATAAAGATGAGAAATAGGACAATTATTTGCTTTTGGGTAAGCAAGATAACCACAGGCTGGCAGAGCCCTGGATGACATCACCATTGACCTGCTCTATTTCAAAGTTTTCAAGGAAAGCCTTAGCAAATAGAGCATAATCACTCAAGATTATAAACATCAGCCTAAGGGATTACAGACACTGAACAAACCCAAAAGTCAATATTGGGAAAGGTCACAATGATGGACACATAAACTACAGAACTAATCTCTTTGGTTAGTACATTCTAAGCTTTTCATCACAGATCACATAAAGTATTCCTGGGTTTCTCTTTCCTGAATCTTCTCTAGAATGTATTCCTTCCAATGAGGTGTCTATCATGGTACTTTTGTGCCATGTCCAATTTTTCCCTCAGTTGAGTTGGGCATCTATGGGGTTTCCATTAATTAATCAATTTATTATTTTCATCAATTAACTTACCTATCCATTTATAATTTCAAGAAATGTTTATTGATCAATTACTACGTGTTAGGATTGGAACTTAGAGGTCAGTGAAAATATAGTGATTAAGATTTAAGATTTCAGATCCAGTCTGCCTGAGTTCAAATTTGAACTTCATCAACTACTAGCTGTGTAACTTTGGGTGAGTTATTTAACTTTTTAATTCCCTCAGTTTTATCAGCTGTCTAATGGAGACTGTTATGGGAATTAAATGAGTTAATTCACATAAAATGCTTCGGACAGTGTGAGGCACATGGTCTCACTTCAATAGCTGCTGACATATTTATTGATGACCATGTTACTTATCAAGAGGACACCAAATCTAACCAAATAATTATATCTACAAAGCATGATATTTATTTCTCCTATAGTTCTGTGAAAGAAAAGCACATGGTGGTATGACAACATATAAGTGGGACATTAGATCCAGCCAGGTAACTGGAGAGAAGTGTTTCTTGAGTTTAAAAAAAAATGAGCTGAAGCCTGAGGGATAAAAGGAATAAATAGGCAGGAGTGACAGGGAGGAAGATGATTTCATATAAACAAATGTGCCAGGAGACAGCAATGAGACCCTTTAGCAAAACTCAGGGAAAGTCAACATGGCTGCAGCAGGTGCAGGTTGGGAGGAAGAAGGTAAGCCAGGTGAAGAGTGAGATGAATGAGGCAGGACACAGATTGTGCCAGATCTTGTAAGCCATATCAAGGACCGAGTCTTATCTAAGAGCAATGGGAAGCCACTGAAGTGACTTTTACAGATGAGAACTAGAATTCATACTGAGGTTCTGGCTCAGTGCTCATTAAAAGACCAAGTGAGCCCTGGTCGGTGTGGTTCAATTGCAAGAGCATTGGCGTGGGAAAAAAAGGGTCGAAAGTGTGATTCCCTGTCAAGGGCACATACTTGAATTAAAGGTTTGATTTCCGGCCCTGATCAGGGCGTGTGAGGAAGGCAACCAATCACATTGATGTGTCTCTCTTTTTCTCCCTCCCTTCCACTTTCTCTAAAACAACCAATGAAAAAATTATCCTCAGTACTCAAGACATGTTTGCACCAAGGAGTCCCTCCTTCTTCTAATATGAGGATCCTAGACTGGGATCAGCTTGCCCAGGGGCTAAGAAACTCTTTGGGAGACCACATATTCTACATGGCCAGCAAGGGAGCCAGCAAGAAGCTTCTACTTTTTCCAAGTTCCTTGTTTCAAAAATTCTTGCAAATTTAGTTGATTTTAAAACATTAGTCCCATTCTAGTGCTATGGTTGACATTCCTGGTTGTGAGAGTCAGTTCTCTGTCTTTACTGTATTTGAGGCACTTATTCTTTTTCCTCCTAATTTGACCCAATCCCAGAGATCTCAGCGTCAACAAGACCCTTGCCCTGTGGTCATGTGTATCAGATTAGATGCAATTACTCCCTATATAGGAAGACGTGGCCCTTGCTCCTGTCTGATCACAGACTTTTGAAAAGATAAGTGTCTCTCAGGGATTTCAGAGAACTCCTTGATGAATAAGATGCAGATGACCTTTGGCATGCTTCGTTGATCATGTCACATGAACTCACATTACTCCAGTCACTAGATAACGTAGCAGCACTGCTCTCAGAGGAAAAGCTCATTCCTGGAGGCAGTGAGGGAACTCACAATAAATAGCTGCATTGAAGTGGACACCATATGGACCCTGTTATCCTGACAAAATAATTAGACAAACACATAGAGAGATTGTTCTAGGATACTTGGTGCTGGCCTTTTTTCTAATAATGATTAATAAAAACATTACAAATAGCTTACGTAGCCAACAATAGGGGGATTGATTAAATAAGACTGAATAAAAAATAAAAAATGAGCCTGAATATAGGTATATAAATATGCATCTATGTTTAAATTTTGATTTATTTTATATATGCTATTATGAAACCCGCTCCCCCCCACCCCCCACATCACATTGTATTGGGAACATCTTTACCCACCAATGCATATGTGTGAAGTTATTGAAATCAAAGCATAAGACCATATAGACACTGCTTTTTTTTTTTAAAGACTTGGAGTTTATAAAATTGTTAAACTGAAAATAGAGAATGTAAAATGTATTAGAAGTTTTTTCTTCCTAACTGGTCATGTTAAACATGTGATCTCACAGTGCAAAGGGCTTGAGTCCCTTGCAGGGATGATCCTACATGGGGCTCTCGTGACTCCCCAGCAGGGGGTCATTCACATGGGCAATGTTGAATTACCTGGCACTATGCTATTTTCTAATAATGAGTGAGATATAGTCTGATGTGGGAAGCAGTACATAAATGAGCAATCTTTTACACTAGGGCATGGTGAAGGCAGTACGAAGCACACTTCCGTTGCATCTCTCCCCTTACAACATTACAAAAACCATCGTAAATGGGATAGCACCGCACCACAAAGGGTTATTGCAACAGTAAATGAGCCAAATGAATGTAAAGGGCCCAGTTTAGCAACTGTGATACAGTAAATTTGAACAAAGAGTAGAAAGAGAAAAGAAACCAGCTGTTCTGTTGAAAAATAATAGGGAGGACCTTGAAGGCACTGAGAGTGACATTTTGGAAAGGGAGAGTTTGCAGGATTTGAATAGGCTACCAGTGAAATGCTTAGGGACATTGTTTTTTTCTACTTTAATGCTCAGCCATACTTTTTTTTCTCATGCCTCCTTCTATATAAATCAGCAACTCTATCTGATAGATTGGAGTAGAGCTTCCTATGCAGCTAGACATATGGTATTTTATGCAAGTTTGCCTAAATGTCTGCAGGTTCAAGCATGGACATTCTGTTCAACTTCATAAATGGAAATGCTGAAATGATTTTGACAAGATTGTTGGTCTTAACTGACTTAGGGTTGTGTGGTGGTGGTGGTGGTGGTGGTGTGTGAATGTTGGAAGAATATGTAGAAGTGGAAATGGCAAGACCAACTTATAACATGTGTAATAAAAATAATCACATTATTAGCCCTAGCTGGTTTGGCTCATTGGATAGAGCCTTGGCCCTCAGATTGAAGGGTCACTATTCAACTCTGGTCAAAGGTGCATACCTCGATTGCAGGCTCAATCCCTGGCCCCAATCAGGGAGGTTAGGGCACATAGCAGGAGACAGCCAATGAATGTCTTTCTCACATCAATGTTTCTCTCTCTCCCTCCCCCTTCCACTCTCTCTAAAAAAAGTCAATGGAAAAATATCCTTGAGTGAGAATTAAAAACAACAAAAAATCAGAATATTAGTAACACAATGGAGAATAAAACATTAAGGGCACTTCAAAAATGTAAAGAAAAATTGTTTTTCTAGACTTTGAAGGATTTAACAGATAAACTAGGATAAATACTGTCTTGAGAACAGGTTTACATAGATAAATGGCACTGCATGTTTTAATCCCACCCTTTTTGGCTTAGATAAAGTCAGTGGGCTAGCTGTTCTCTTCTGGAGCAGATATGATATTCAGAGTTCTCTGCATAACGGTAACAGAAGTGTGTAAGGAAATGCTCCATTACTGTCAGCTCTCTTGCCTACACCTCAGAGGACAAAGGAATGGGGTCTGAAAAAAAAAGAAGCATGATTTATTAGGTGACTCTAAATGTCACCATAGTGGATTCTGTCTACAGAGAAAGCCCTGATTCCAGAGCCTGAACACAGGCATCAAGCAAGATAAACAACGAAGCAGTTCCCTTACTCTCTTTTCATTCTCCACCTCTTATCGCTGTGCTAATATTTAGGATGTAATTATTGTACTCAATGATTAAACATTGTTCCCCTTTCATATTATTGATTTTCTTTTGAAGGCTGAGTCATTCTCCAGGGAAAATATTTTCTCAGTGGATTTCACTTATCTTCCTCAACTTTGCGATGAAACAAAGATTATAGACATGGTTACAACTGGTGCTGAAGGAATAGGGTTAAAAATGAGGGCAGATGCTTCATGTTTTAGTGTTTTGAGGACTAAAGATAAGACCATAACACTTCTGCAAAAGAAAAAAAAATTAACCTAATAACTTCTTTTCAGAGGTAAACAGCTAAGTATCACTGGACAAGGCAAACTATTCTTTAATAATACTGCATTCACAGAAGAGTTAAATTTTCACTTTAGAAGTAACTGATTGTATTACCACTACATGTAGCTAAATATTATTTCTTCATTTTAAAAACAGATGAAGCAGAATAAAGGTTAAACAAATTGTTCAAGGTAAGTGAAGCACTTATGCGTAAATAAGAACTCAAATTCACTTCCTCCTAACTGCCATCTTCCCTTCAACTCATTGTCATCGTGAGTGGCATTAGGCAGTGTTCATGAACCTGTGGCTTAGCCCTATTATATATACGTATATAACACAATTAAAAAGAAGAAAAAAAAACAACCCATGCCCATTTAACTTCTCCATGAAAATGTTTGAATGATCCCTTCACTTCACATCATTGACACATGGTGATGGTGAGAATGTGAAAGATAACCACTGTTCCTCATTGTGTCAGGCACTGTGCTAAATAAATAACATGGTTTCCTACATGTAAACCTCAAAACAATTCTACAAAGCCAGTTCTTTATCCGGTCCTCCTTTTACAAAGGAAGAAATGGAGACTAAGAGAACACAAATAAATTGATCAAGATAATAAGAGCAATTAGTGATGGGTATATGAACTCTTTCCTCCTAACATCAGACCATGAACAATTAACTCACTAGAAAATTTGCCTTTTTGGGAGCAAGAAGAGATGAAGAAAATTCTGAAAGCTCTGGGTCATACCTATGGATCAAACATGTTATATTGCTTTTTTACATTTCACTCAATCTCCTTTCCTCGTGACCACTTCTGGGTCCATACATTTTCCTCTTCCTAATGACTTGCATATGCAAGTGCACCATTTCACAAATCAGATTATGTACAACTTTAATCCAATCAGTGATAAGAAAAGAGTTAGTGCGCTAATTTTCTTACAAGAAGTAAATTGAATAAATTGCCAGAACTTGCTTGGTTTAGTAGTACTAAAATTTTTCCCCAATATTTAGTCTCACAAAGAAACCAGACTGATCCCTCGAGAGTATAGCAGAAATGATAAGAATAATGTGCTGAGTTACAGACCTCTAAAGAGGCAGTTCCAAGGCCTCCACTAACCTTATTTCCAATCTGAATCCACATTCCCCAGACACCTTATACAAATTAATCCAGGAAGCAAACTGTTGACACAGGGACTTTATATAGTCATACAGAGTGGATGCTAGAAACATATGGCTCATGTCAAATGCAGGGGCAGGGTCAGGAATAACCTGAAACATCTCTCAAGTTATTGGCTTCAAAGAGCCTCTTAAGGCATAAGAAGTGTCTTTTAAGGGCCTTCTTTCTCTTAAACTCTAGCCTTTAGCCCACATGAAGAGTTCAAGATTTTCTTTTTGTTATACAAGCTGATTCAGCCAATACAATAACATATATAGTCACAATATAAATTATTTGACAGAAGACTGGATATTATTGTTTAATTGGGAATAATTCTACTGAGATGAATTTCTATAGACATTAAGATTTAAATGAAATCTATCCCATTTTCCCTCAAGCTTTCACGGTCTAAGGAGAAAGGCTTTTGAAGGACAACAGGACACATTTCTCTTGTCTACTGGTCAAACAATCTGCATCACATCTGAGGGAAGAACATTCTTCATACTCAGATATGATGCAGGATGATTGTGCTGAACTGAATATCAAGTTCACTGTCTCTTTATCAGAGAGTGTAACATGGAAAACAAGTGAAGGGAGGTCAATTGTGTGACAGAATGCTTCTGGTAAGTTACTACTGACTCAAACACTGCAACAAACAACAGCAAAAATCAAACATTAAGTGCATGAAATATATATATATATATTTAAATATGCTTCTGCTTTTTGCATTATCTCTCACTATACTATTACCTCACCAGAGGGTTCTTGCTTACTCGCTCTCACTCTCAGTCATATCAACTCCCCACTCCTCATTTATCACGTCAGAAGGTAAAAAGTTGTTGTTTTTTCCTATTAAATGCAGCCCATTTGCTAGTCACATAATTATGGCAAATGGTTATGAAGTGTGTTCATCTGGGGACCATCATCAATGACCATGATGGGACACTGTTAAGCCAGGGGCTAATGAGGCAGAGGTGATGTCAGGCCACCAGTCAAGATTTTGCTGGAATCCCCTCATATTCTTCAGTGCTATTCTGATTTGTGATAGGTACCCCTTGTCAGTGTGAGGAAAGAGAAGTCAAGATAACCCACCTGGGCTGGTGTAGCTCAGTGGTTGAGCATCAACTTATGAACCAGGAGGTCACAGTTCTATTCCCAGTCAGGCACATGCCCAGGTTGTGGGCTCCATCCTCAGTAGGTACTATGCAGGAGGCAGCCAATCAATGATGTTTCTATCTCTTCCTCTCTCTTCCTTTCTAAAGTCAATAAAAATATATTTTAAATAAAGATAACCTGGAAGAGAATGTGTGCCATTAGCCCCTATGATGCTCTCTTGCTGATGGCAACAGATCAAAGTCAGCAGAAGGATGGAAATGCACTTTTCAAACAAAAGGGAAGAATCAGGAGAGTTATCCTCGGCTAATACTCTTCCTTTGCATTTTAAGCAAACTTATTTTTGCTTCCAGTCTCCCCCCGCCTTGCTATTTGTTAAATAGGTTTTTAGTCATATCCTCTGTTTGAATATTTTTCTCCTTATTTTGTTCCCGCACATTATTGTCTTTCTGACTTCTTTCCATTTCTCCAAAGAAAATACCTCAGGCCAAAAAGCTGTGTTCTTTCTCAGAGAGGTTTTTTAAAAAAGGTTAAGTTATTCAAACTTATACTTGAGAGCTAAGAATTTAAAATAATAATACGTTTTTGGGTTTTTTTTCAAATCCCTGGGAATAGAACTGATATTTGCATTAGGAAGTTTTTTTTATTTTATTTAGTTAGTCACTAGCACTATATCTAGAGATAAATGTTCTTTGCACTGTTTCAGAATAATTATTACTAGGTCTTAGCTTGGCTTTCTTCTCTCTGAAGGGACTTTTACATCTGCTGGCCCACAGTTGGGTATGATCCCACTTGACTAATAAAACTGTCACTCTGCAGGCATGGCTCAGTGGTTGAGCATCAACCTATGAACCAGGAGGTCATGGTTCGATTCCCGGGCACATGCTCAGGTTATGGGCTTCATCCCCAGTGTGGGGCCTGCAAGAAGCAGCCAATAAATGATTCTCTCTCATCATTGATGTTTCTATCTTTCTCTCTCCCTCTATCTTCCTCTCTAAAATCAATAAAAATATATGTTTTTTAAAACTGCCCTTTTTACACTGGGTAAGTATTTTTCATGTGTTGACATACCTAGTTACAACATGCATCTGAGTCATGTAACATACAAGATTCCTTTTCCTAATCCCATTCTCAGGTCAGAGGCTGAAAATGTGCATAAAGACAGATTCTGTCTTCCCACATGGTCCTATTCAAATGTCATACAAACATATAAGGTGTTTCCCCAAAAATGTATGCGTAGCTCAATCGATGTTTCTTTATTTTCAGATTTAACCAATTGGAATTAATAATTATTCAAAGTGTGTGCACATTTTTGGGAGACACCGTGCATTTTGGTCTGACTTGCTATTGCACAGACTTCCTTTCTTCTAGGAAATGAATCTTTCATTTGTGCTTCTTTCTAATCAAGACACTATTTCCCTTCCCGAGAGTAATTCTTTTTTTTTAAAATATATTTTATTGATTTTTTACAGAGAGGAAGGGAGAGAGATAGAGAGTTAGAAACATCGATGAGAGAGAAACATTGATCAGCTGCCTCCTGCACACCTCCTACTGGGGATGTGCCCGCAACCAAGGTACATGCCCTTGACCGGAATTGAACCTGGGACCTTTCAGTCCTCAGGCCGACGCTCTATCCACTGAGCCAAACTGGTTACAGCCCAAGAGTAATTCTTATCATTTATGGGATAACATTATTACCTAGCTTGTTAAAACTTTACTTTCAGAATACCAAATTTTTACTTTGAAGTAATAGTTAAATTATTTATCAAATTAAATACTTTACTAGAAATATGACTTCAAGTCTTTGTCACATGATGAATCAAGTGCGGTGGACTTACAAGGGGAAATGTGACTTCTCAGAGGAACTTACTTTCCTTGACAAGACTAAGAAGAAAGCTCCTTTTAATTGTTCTGAATAGGAGACTATACAAAAATAGAGGTAGAGGGTTTTTCTATTGAATCCAAATACCCCCAGGAACAATGATATAGAAAAAATAGGGTTTACATATTATAGGGCTTTTTTGTTATTGTAAAAATAGCGGTGAAGTAACACTGTCAATAGTAAAAAACAGGGTCTGTGGAAATGTGCAATGTCAAAAGTAAAGACCAGTTATTTGGCTGCTTGTGAGAATTTAGTGGCTGGTCTTCCTTAAGCTTCAGCCACTTCTAGTTAAGTAAGAACTACTACCCAGTTTATTATAAAGAAGTCTCTTACCTGGTTGTAACAAGAAGTTCTGACTTGGAAGAGTAAATAGGCCTCTTTAAAGTCTTGCTCTCAGGGAGTAAGTAAACTGCTAGATCATAATGCCAAACCTCAAAGCATTTAATTTTATTACTACTTTAAATATCTCATTACTACCTATTTGTTTTTCCCTCAATGTCTTCTCCTGCAAGAGAAGATTTATGAAACGCTGAAAATGTCCAGTAGAAGGAGAGGATATTAAGGAAAAAGAGATGTAACGATAATTGGGTCCAATTTCTCCTATAGATGAGAAAGCTGAGTCTTTTAGATTTTGAATGACTTCTCTGAGCAGTTAAAATCAGGAAACTGTGATTAAAAAAAGCCAAATCTTACGAGGTGCCAAGTGTTTTGAACAGCGCTTTGTGGTTGGACTAATGTACCTTTAAGGAATCTTCCAACAGTGAAGGTATAAGGTTCCTTTCACTTTCAACTTGGCTATTCCATCTCTGGTTCTCTCTGGATTTTGAACACAGCATGGATATTCCTTAAGTGCAAGTGGGCATTTGTTTAGATATATAGCAATCATGTGCAGTTCATACTTATTTTGTTCTTTAGGGTGTCAAGGAGGAAAAAGAGGAATAAGAGTCATCTGGAAATCACCTTAGTGACCTAAAATTAAGGGGATTTGCTAAACTTGCTCCATGAAGGTAATCCTATCATGTTCCATAAAGGTTTACCTTCTTGGAAAATAAAATAACATACTTAGCAAATTCTCTTAATGTCATTTCCTATCCTATTCTGCTTTAAAGGAGAATGTATGTTTAATGGAAGGAAAAAGTATTTTTCTTATTGCCAAAAGACTTGAAGCAGTTTTTCAAACTGGCACCAGAAAAAAATTAATATGGCTGAGTCCAGCCAGCATATCTCAGTGGTTGAGCATTGATCTATGCACCAGAAGGTCATGGTTGGATTCCCAGTCAGGGTACATGCTTAGGTTGCAGGCTCAATCCCCAGTAGGGAGCATACAGAAGGCAGCCAATCAATGATTTTTCTCTCATCATTGATGTTTCTATCTCTCTCTCTCCATCTCCCTTTCTCTCTGAAATCAATAAAAATATATTTTTAAAAATTAATATGGATGAAAGGTTGTGCTCAAGGTCACATTTCAGGTTAGTATCAGACTTGGACAGGAACTCAGGAGTCCTGACTTCTAGTTCAGCGTTCTTCCCGCTGCATGATGCACCAGCTACTTTGAAACTAGATGGATGACACCAAATGCTTTGTAGAGCTTTTACATTGATGATACACACACACACACACACACACACACACACACACACACACACACACACACACGAAACTACGCATATGCCTGAGATTAAAATGGGAGGCAAAAAAGAGCAGAGCTAATTAAAACTGCAGGGAGAATTGATGAAAAATCAGGCAGACAATATCACCATTAATTTGGCCTGTCCTTCTCAGTAATGTCAGGAAATCTATCAATGATCAGACATGGTTACTGCCTCTGCTTGGGCCTTTCAGCAAGATGGGACCACCAACAAACCAGTGGTGAAAGTACCAAGGTGGTCTTATTTCACCCACATTGCTCTGACATCAATGTGCAACAAAGACCAAACACATTGCATTTCTTGTGTGTCCGTATTTCACAACTGCCTTTGTTTTTGCTTTCATCTGAATACACTGATAATGGGAGAGCAATAAATAGCTCTAGAAGAAAACTAATTTGCTCACAGCTGCAGTTTACCAGACTCCTTGGAGAGGTGTTTCTGACCCAAATACCCTCTTGAAATGGAGGGCGTGAGCACCAGTTGGATTTGGGAGTCATGGTTGGTACAGCATTCTAACTAGGGTTCAGCCTTCAGTGGGCAGATTTCATGGGAACACTAGACATTTGCTGATCAATCACAAAAGCAGGATTATTAGAAAACACCCTATTCTTTCTTTTTCTTCCCCTATAGCTAAACTTTGCGGTAGTCAGTAGGAAAGCCAGTTTCTATACCTGGCTTCATTTCAGACCGCCTCTGTGAGCAGGCTGGAAATGTGGGTTGAAGAATGACTCCAGTTCTGATTCCCTGGGCAAATTATTGTTACTGGGAACATCTTGACCACAGATGCTTTTTGAAATGACCAAATCTATTAGGTTTAACAAAGTTGGGCTGGAAGTTCCCCAGTTCTCACTGACATTTTCTGCTTTGGGCAAAGGCCATAAAACAGTACACTGTCTTGGGCAGAGTATTAAGATTTTGTTCTCTGGTTTGACTCAGTAATGATGTGACAAATAAAGGAAATGTATACAAGAAAGGCACATTTTTCAAAGATGTATTTAATGTAAAAAGGCAAGTTGCGTTCCATTTTCACATTTCATTCTGATTGATATTTATTGCATTCAGATGTTTCATCTAGCCCCAGAAGGAGAGATCCTCTCTAAAAGCAAAATCATCACTCTTTCTAGAACAAGAAAGGGAAAACTTTCTTCATGAAAGACTCAAAAGCAAGAAGACTTTTTTTCTCATTTATATGATGGTATTGATCCAGTGGGAAAGGGAGAAGGAAAACATACCTAAGTATGTCTAAGAATTAAATTTCAAAATCAGACACACTTCTATATTTTGTGAGAAAAAAAAAATAATGTTTTACTGTAATTTTCCAAAAAGTCATCAACAGTTCATTCAATTTAACTCTGAATGCTTCATTCCATAGTATATGCTCTGCCTATTTTGTTTTCAGACTGGAACAGAGATATGATATTTTTTTTCAGGGACTATTACAGATATATATATGGCTAATATGCTAAGTGTCTGACCTTTGGAGCAGTCGCTATGACATGTACTGACCACCAGGGGGCAGACACTTCAACACAGGAGATGCCATCACGCACACTGGCCATTTACCATTTACAGAGAAACTGTGGACCTGGCACCCAAGAAGCAACGGCTTCCCCCACGTGGGACACAGGCTCCACCATCACCCTAGAGCAGGGGTGGGCAAACTTTTTGACTCGAGGGCCACAATGGGTTCTTAAACTGGACCAGAGGGCCGGAACAAACGCATGGATGGAGTGTTTGTGTGAACTAATATAAATTCAAAGTAAACATCATTACATAA